>NW_009647595.1:8438874-8482265 GCF_000708025.1 Charadrius vociferus
GAGGGTTTTGTTTCCCCCTCTCCCGATCTCTGAAGCTGCCCGGTGCAGGCAGGCAGCAGCTGCTTTCCTTCCCCTCCTCTTTGAAAAAAAACCTGTCTGGGAGAGGCGCTCCGTCCAGAAGGTGCGTTTTGTTTTTCCTTTCCCGGTGGGTGCTGGCGGATCGTGTAAAACCCCCGGGGCAGAGAGGAGGGTGAGGAGAGCGGTGTTTAGGAAGGTGACCATCCCGGCAGGGGGGACAGTGGGTGAGGGGAGCGCCTGTCCCCAGCGGGAGAGCGACTGAGCGCTGTCCCTCCTCTTCATCCCCATCCCCGGAGGCAACTCTGGACTCGGGGCTCGGGGAGCCCTGGGAATCCCGAAAGTGTGGATCCTGGGTGGATCGTTGGGACCCGCTTGGGCTGGGGCATTCCCTGAGCCAGCCACGTGTGAAGCTGTGTCTGAGCATCGCTTCTGCTCGGAGCGAGGGGGGGTAACATCAGCTGCTTTGCACAGGGGGGGGATTTTGCTTTGCAGGGCTGCTGGCATCAGGGGTTGGCTTGTGTGTAGCGAGATAAAGCGGGGTGTTAAAGCAACAAAGTAGCACGCGTGGTGTGGTACACCAGACGCACCTGGGTGAAAGCAGATGGCAAAGCGATAAGTCCTGCCTGAATGCAGAGATGGACTGATAATGGTGTTTCTTCTAGAAAAAAAAAATGACACAAAACAAAACACAAAACTAACAACAAACAAACAAAATGCACCTCTTAGGCAGTCTGAGGCACGTTGATTCTTACCTCGGTGGATTTTTGTTGAGCAAGTAAAAAGTCACACAGAGGAAAGGGCAACCACCCCCACCCCCCACCAGTCTTCTTAGAGGAGATCTGCGGAGCCTTGTAAATTTTAGAGTGGTTGTCCTGGGTTCTCTTGATATCAAAGAAATTTGGAAAAAAACACCAATGTAGCATGAAAGTATGTGTGAGTGCATGCAGACACATGTGCCTGCTGTGGGAGTGAGTAAGTGCAATGCAAATATTGCTGGGAGCATGTTTGGTCTAAAGAGTATCTAAAAAAGAGTTTGAAAGAGTCTTAAAAATAGCCTAAAAAGAGTCCCGTGTCTCATTTTTTTCAGTTGGAGCTCTCCGTTGAATGGAAAAGGTGAAGCTGTGTCTCTCTGGAGCATCCCAGGGGCATGGAGTTGGACCTTAGAAGGTTGTGGTTAGAAACCACTGAGTAGGGATGATTTCTCCCCAGTAATGAACTGGCTTTCTCTGGGTCTTCTCCATACCTGAACTGGGATGGGATGGGGGGTCGGTAGGCTGATGAAGGGCAGATTTCTGTCTGTTGTACATTAGGGAGTGGGGAAACAGGGATGAAAAGAGTGTATAGTGTATAGCATGGAGCGATGAGAGGTGCTGGGGAGAGCAACTGGGAGGCAGCATTAGTCTATGTGATACTTAAAGGACTTTTGGGCGAAGAGCAGGCTTAGTTTTGTCTCCTTAAGGGGAGGATGTCTGAAAGAGCAAGGGATCTTGCAATTGGTGTGGGATATTGTGAATATTTAACTGGCATGGCCACCCTGCTCGTGAAAGGTATCTTAGCTAAGTCACGCGGGTCATAACAGATGAGTACTGACAAAGCTCCGATACCGCCCCACCTCCTTATCTCTTGTATTGCGTCTTTGATGGCATCATCAAAACAGTAATAAAGATCTTTCCAACACTGCAGAGGCACCCATGGAGTGGTAGGATCAAGGAGGTCACTGCACAGGCGAAGCCTTATGGTCTCCCCAGGGACGTGTCACTCTTCACATATATGAAGAAATATGGACAGAAAAAGATGTTCCACTGAGAAAGAGGAGGGTTGACTATCTGGAATATAGGTGGAATACATATACTTGTTTCAGGGAGAAAGGCAGGGTAGCTAGTATGGGAAGGTCAGGCAGGTCTCAAAGCACATTTCAGAAGGCAGCTATCAGGTTCTGCAGGAGCATCCTTTGTCCACCAGTACTGTATTAAGCTACAGGCAGTTACTGAGCTCCTAAACATTTTTATCAACAAGGATTTGTATTGGGGCATAACTGCACAGGTAATGGGTTTGCAAAAAGAAAAATAGCCAAGCATAGTTGGAATTTCAGGCTTAAATTTTCAAATATTTCTTAAAATATCTTTTTTTTCATAGGTATAAGGGCAGAGCCCAAGTACCATCAACTAGGCTGAGATTCCTGAGGGACTGAGTCATTTCTGCAGTAAGGACTTTAAGGCTGGATGTGTTGTCCCTTTTAAGTGCTGCACATTGATGAAACAGAGCCAGGACCTCCAGCCTCTAGTCCTGATGGCTCAGCAGATATTAGACCCCTTGTTCAAATAGGACAAGATGTTCCAACCCAAGGAGATGATTAGAAAAGCAATTCTGCACTTTGTAGAAAATCAGTAAAGGAGATTATATAGGAAGAAGAACAGCATTGGAGGTTTCCAAAACATTTGAAGTGGAGGAATGGGTGGTGTGTAGATAAGAGGTGAACGCAAACCTGCAGACTCTTCCTTTCATGTTGCTTGTAAGCAACAGGTCAAAAAGCAAATAGCATCAGCTAGTAGGCCGGTATTGACATTTTATTTGATGTGCAGTCACAGCACACAAACACCAGGCTTTTGGCTTTAGTGGAAGGGAGAAACAGAGGGATGGTTGAAGACAGTTTTACATAGGCACCATCTCCTTTATGAGCGTTGATTTCACCAGATAGTCACTGATAATGACCCAAGTTCAGGGCTGCCTCAGGCTGTGTGGAAAGTGGTTTGAGAACCATAATGTGCAGTTTTCCCTTCTCCTTTTTATAAGATTTATTGGCACAGATGTGAGGCCAAGAATTTCATTTGTAAAATGTTTGGATTTGGTGGCAGGAAAAAATGATTACATTTCTTTGGGCTGCTCCAGGCAAAACCACATTCTGACCAAACTTGAACCAAAAAAAAAGGAGAGAAAAAAAAAAAAAAAAGGAAAGGCTATGGATTGATTTGTTTATTTATCTATTTACTTTGCCAGAAGCTCATATATAGTCTAATGCTAAAGGTTCCAGAGACCTTTATTCTTGTCTGCAAAAATCCTGTGGCTCTCCAGTGGAGGTGAGCTGAGGTTTGTCTATTGAGTGCTTTGTAACAGAAGGCTACAGGCTTGCAACATGCATAGGTCCCTCTAGAGTTCCCACCATTCTCTGTTGCTTGGCAGCATCTGGTTAGCAGAGACAGGGTCAGTACATTTGTCTTTAGAGGGGCTCATATCCTGCAGTTCCATCAATGGTAAATGTCAATTAAAATTACTCTGGTTACAGCAGCTGAAGATTCAGCTATGCAAATGAGTATCTTGTGGCTCGAAGCTGGTAGACATCATCCTTGCAGGTATGGCTGCATCGTACGTGGGGCTTTCCCAAAGCTGATCATTTATTTGGCAGTCCCCCCTCACAAATCCACTTGCAACATCCTGAAGGAAGCACTGAATCCTTCACTTCAGGTGGATCAGAGGTCCAGAACCAGTTCTGTTTCTGATGAAGCAAAAATGCCCTCTAAACACACACGTACACACTTTGGTAGCCATCAGCTGCCAGTGTGCAACACTCTCTTTGCCAGTGTTAACCAGGACAGAGGTGGGGATGGGGCAGGTCCTGTCCCCATTTCTCACTGCAGCAGTCCTTCCAGGGAACCTTCTCCAGGGAAAGGCATTAGTGAAAAATGATAGCTGTGGGTTTCAGTGAAAGCATACGATTTAGATGATTATGCTGAGTGTTTGTCCTTTGAAAGAGTTGCGCGTGTTTAGCTTCTCCTGCCTTCCCTAGGTGCTCGAAAAAGGCACTGGTCAAAAATTTCAGAAGTCCTCCATACCTACGGGGGACATTTGACTTATTTCTTCAGCAGCCCTGGGCTCCCACGTCGGGATGTTAAGAGTTGCTTTAGCATCTTCCCAGTGCTCAGCTTACTGAGAACTGCTCTTTTTGGATGGCCTCAGTGTCCCAGCGGGGTCCTGAGCATTCCTGTCTGGACAGCCCTGGCTCTCATGCACGAGTGGAAATGAAGCTGTTTTAAACTAGAAGAAATAGTATCATGTATGTGAACATTGGCAGCTGCGGCCTGGCAAAAGCTGAACGCCCACAGCTTCAGCTGAAGATACATTTGAGTATCCAGCCTGACAGCATCTCATGTTGTGGACCAGAAAGCAGGGCAAGGTTTCCTCACACTTTTCAGATTTCACTCTTTCAGGAGGTGCAGGTAGATGCCCTGGATTAAGATGGTCCCCCTGATTCCCACTTTACTTTCTTATAATATAGCTCAACCATCCTCATTATTTGGACGCTCATGTTAAAAGTATAGTTTGCTATTTCTATTAAATACAAACTTTGACCGACAGCTGTCAGATGGTGGTGATGGGCCCAAACAAAGTCTACCCATTTTCTTTCTTTCTGTGTTGTGATGTGCAGTGAGAATTCAGACCCAGTGTCTTGGACTGGGCTTACAGCACCCAATTTCCCCATCACTTCATCTTCCAAGTTTTGTCCCACCCAGGGTCTGCATGTTGGCAGGGGGATCACAAGGCTCATACAGATGTGTTCCTGGGTCAAGGGACTCTGACTTCGCTGCTTTAGAAGCTCTGTGCAGATGTGCTCCAGTGCTGCTCTGCGTTTCCTAGCTGTAGGTGAGGATCACGTGTTCTCCTGCACCCTGGTGGTCTCCCAGCTTTGGAAGGTGCCTCCACTAGTACCTGTTATTTATTGAATCCATACTGAAACCTTACGTGTTTCCCTCTTGGCTCATGCTTATTCTGGCATCCTGGGTGAAGCTTCTGGAGTCCTCTTAATCCCTTGTGCCTTCTAATAGACTGCTGCTGGGCTTTGACTTGTAATCCTTGCATCTGGGCTAGGTGTGGGAAAGTAGAAGGGAAAAAAGATGTTTTTACCTCTGTGGGTGCCAACAGCTGGCTCTGCTCTGCAAGTAATTCTTCTTGGGGATGGGGAAGGAAAGGAGAGCCCCTAGGCTGAAACAGCTGTGGAAGAAGATAACACTTAAGCTAAGCTTTGCAGCACAACTTGAATAATGAATTTCTAATACTTGGGTTGGTAATGCATTCCAGGACTGTGTGGTCATCTCTGTGTTCCTCTTTCTCAATGGCTCCCACGTTGTTCTTCTGTTTTATTAGTCTGGGTCTGTCATTCTACTTAACCTATAAAGCAAATGAGAGATGAGCAAATTGGAAGGCCAAGTTTCATGAACTCCAGGATGAAGTGCAATAAGGCCAAACAGAAACCTGAGAGGCATTTGCAGAAATAATTGTGGGCTCATGCATCATCCGTGGAGGACTGTGAGTCACCTGGATCCTGATGTTGCTGGACATGTGTGTAGTTAGGTCTTTGTTGTCACAAAACAATTCCAGCCCTTTCAAAAGGACCTTCTCCTAAGAGCTTGCGTTGCAGATTCAGGAGTTATAAGAAAAAATCTCATGCTTAGTGATGGAGCAGCATAGCCCTCGTTCAACTTATTTACAACGAGGGTGGTAAAACACTGGCACAGGTTGCCCAGAGAGGTGGTAGATTCTCCATCCCAGGAAACATTCAAGGTCAGGTTGGATGGGGTTCTAGCAACCTGATCTAGTTGAAGATGTCTCTGCTTATTGCAGGGGTGTTGGACTAGATGGCCTTTAAAGATTCCTTCCAACCCAAACTATCCTATGATTCAATGAATCTATAGCAAGTTCACTTGGTCCAGCACTTCGTTGACACTCAGAAGAACAGAACTCACAATACCTGTAATGCTTTGGCTGCTTTTATACCTTCTTTTACAGCTGAAACAAACTCCTATCTAGCTTAAGGTAAACCCGTTGTTTCACTTCCTTGCATACTGAAATCATCTCCAGTGAAAGACTTCCTGGTGTATATGAAGCACTGGGTTTATTATTACATCTCTAGCATGCAAATGTCTAGCTTGACTGAGTCAGTAGCTACATTAGATTTAGAAACATAGAAATATTATATGTATTATCTGTATATAATGGAAAGAACACAGTAAAGTCAGTAGTAGTAAGCAACTTTGTAATTCTGTACAATACTTAACACAAAACTTGCTACATGCCACCAGTAACAGTGCAACCCACGTGGACTTAACAACTTTGGCCAATATTGCTCTGGATGATGCAGAGATATTTTTATTTTTTTTATTAGAAGGTAGCAGTTTTTTAGCTGCATGTAAACAGTTACACTTTCCACTTTCTAGAATTTATGACTGCAACTCAAACTTTAATTTCTGAGTGGGTTAAAAGTTTCTATTCCTTTCGATGCTCTACCAGCTTTCCAGAATCCTATTCTGCTTTCCTTTTTGGTGTTCTCTTACTGAAGCTTTTTGAGTAGCAAGATGAGTTTTCGCCTGCTGAAGTTTCCTCATCTCCATATATGTATGCTTGACCTGTGAAAGGAAGATTATAGAGAGAAGAAGGGAGTATGGCTTTGCTGAAACACAGTTTGATGCCTTTGGGGGACAACACCTATCACTTGAACAAGTGATTCTGGTGAACTTGTTTTGCTCCACGAAGGGGTCAGCCTTCTTGCACTAAGCAACTAATGTACCAGGGCTCCTCAGAGAGACTGGTAACTTCCCCAGAAAGTGCCATCACTATCTTAAAGCATCTCCTGATGGTGCTCTAAACACTTGTGCTGTTGTCACCACCACACTGAATTAATGGTATCCTTGGTGTTCTCGCATTTGTGGTGTAACAGGTCACTCTGCCTCTGTGTTTTTTTGAACTTGTGGATCATCCTTTCTGGTTTCTGAAGTCCAGCAATATATTCACAGATGCGTATGATGACCGAGCAGGCTCTAGCTCCCATTTATGATCACCAGTTTATATATGCGGTGACAAAGGGAACTTTCTGTATCTGGGCTGATAGGAAGGCAGAGGCATCGAAATCCATATGGGAGGAATTAAGCGCTCCTCCGAATGGTTGGCACATGTACTTGGCTGCCCGCAGGCTACCGATTCCCTGGGTTTAGAGTTACAGCTGGGTCATTTTAGCTGTTTAGCAAGGAAGGACCAAACCACAAAAACTGCAGCCAGTGCTGAGAATCTGCAAGTGGATTACGCTATAAAACTCTTTGGTTACATTTTTATGAGAAAAAAAGGGTGGAAAATTAATTAGGAAAATATCCAGGTTCCATTAACTACTTTGGCCATTCAACAGGTGATTTATTTATACGCACTGCCGGCAATATTTCCTGCTGGATCTTGTTCTTGGAGGACGAGGTCATACCCACAGCATCTGTGTGTGGGCTGATATACGTTGATGTAAGAGAATGAGGGCAAATTCAGTTGGCTTCTTTCTTTTTTTTTCTTCCACATTTGACCTTAGGTATTGCAGTTACTGTAGTTAAATATATAATGACATCCCCGCTATTTAACACTGCAGTTCATTTATGGAGATCATTCACTATTAATTTTTACTGCTTTACTAGAGTGCTAAGTGTACGTTTTTAAAATTACATCCAATAGAACATTTCTATGAGGCACAGCTCTCCATGAGCATGGCAAAGGGGTCAGAGAAGCTGCAAGCTGACATCTATGAGGTAGTGGATTTCTGGAGGTCACTTGACTTACTTTTCCTGCTTTTGCATCAAAACCTGTATCAAGCTTCCTAAGCGCACTGGGGTTCCCCAAAGAGGTGGTGTGATTGTGTTAATGCAGGCTGGTGAATTCTTCGCCCACCAAAGCTGCCCAGGTGTGGGTGAGCTCCTGAGTTTGTGGTGGAATGATGCATTATGTGTCTGGTTTCAGGCTCAGATAGATATGATGCTTCTGCTTCTTTTAGATGATATGCTAAAATCTGTGTGATTTACATATACATATATATAATACACATATGCATATACTCCCCCCATATTTTTTTTGTTTGTGTCAGTTTTTCCATATGTATCATATGGGCAGTCTGTTTGCACTTGAGGAGATGTTTGTGCCATATTTTTGACTGTTAACTCGATGCATCCATGCAAAGTGATGCAATGGGTCCTTCGCATGGGTCCCACCTCCCTACAATATTAAAATGCTTTCTAGAGTGTCATCTGGGAGGCTGGAGTATTTGATTAGAGGCAGAAATGGATATTATGGCAGCAAAGTTAAGATCCCTTTAAAAACACTGCATCTTTGATATTGTACCATTTTATATGGGAATAATTAAAGAATTCCATTTGTCTCATTCCCGTGGGACTATATGACCGTAAAGGTATTGATCCTGGTTTTACTGTTCACCCTGTAACATACAGGGGAAGCTTTCTTAGAAAAACTGCCTCTACAGTGGGAGCTGTGCGGATATAAATATTTTGGCTTAACACCTCCCTCCCCGTACGCTTCCCAAATGTGGTTTTTCCGGCACAAATCGTTTCTGTGGAGCAGTCTTGGCCCTGGGGGATGCTCAGAAGAAGCAGGGTGCTGTGCAGGGCTGCTGGGGAGCACCACAGCCTTGTCATTTGCGCACCAACACTGCCCTCGCGTGTCGGGGATTTCGGAGCCCGAACCTGCGCTCTGCGCACAGCTCCCGCTCCTGCTTGGCTTGCTGTGGGCTACAGGCAGCCAACACCGGTTATTCAGAGACAAGCAAAAATGTCAGCAGCCATATAATTAGAAATTCCTCTTAATCCTCCTGGAGACAAAACGCATAGCTGGTGTCCTCCTTCACATATGAAAGCAGTAGCATTAACTGTTGAAGGACTGAGATGGTGCCACTTTCCAGTTTGGGGTTGTGTAGGGTGGGGAAGTGGTAGCATTTACATGATGCGGTTTTGGGGGGGCATGTGGGTGCTGATGGGCGTGAAGTCTAAGCACATTTCTCCTTGTGACCTGCCAAAGCACTTCAGTGCCAGGGTGCAGGACTCTTTATGTTATGTGTTGTGGTGAAGCTGCAGCAATACCCTGGCCCAAACGAGGGGGTTTTGGCTTTATTTTATTTTATTTTATTTTATTTTATTTTATTTTATTTTATTTTATTTTATTTTATTTTATGCCATCCATGGTGCCAGCAGATCTCTGGATCAGAAACGGGAATTTTATCACCGGGCTGGTTTAGACCTGGGCTCCAGCAGGTAGCATAACTGCATGCAAGCGAAAGTGAATCATGTGTGAAGGACTGATTGCATCACTTTGCACGGATGCTTCAAGTTATAAACTGCTGATCACCACTTATCTGCTGGATTTGAAAGTGTTGGAGAGGTGACAGAGTCTTGCCCTTTTGCAGGCGTCAGGTGCATGTGATGATTGAAAGATAAAAAACACTAAGCAATTGACTTTGCTGAACTGACAGCATCTGAGAGTTGGCTCAGTGGAACGATTTCTTTCTTGCATCCAGTAAGAACTAAACAACTTAGTTTATTAGCTGTGTGTAGGAGGAGGGATCATGGTATGGTTACAGTGTAGGAACAAGAAATCTAACTGCTATTTTTGGCTCTGCCACAGACATCCTGTCTGCCTTTGGGACAGTCGCTTTATCTCTTGGGCCCCAGATTAAAACAGGGTTATTCAATAATTTCCTCCTCACGAAATGTGCTGCTTCCCACCATGAGCAATCCTTCCTAGAAGCAGACCGTGACATGCTCTGCTTGCTCGTGCAAGTGCTGTGTGTGCATTCCCATCCGGAGAGCTGATACCTCCGAGTGTATCAGCCTTCACATTTACTGCTTGCACCGGTTATTTTAGGCTCATCCTCTGGCATCTTTTTTACCAAAGCCCTGAATTTCAGTTCTGTTTCCACTGACTTCAAGGGTAGGAGGGTTCATTCTCCAGCACAATACATAATTTTCCTATTCTAATAACTTCACTCCTTTTCTTTTTTCTTCATGAATTTGTGCCAGGATGTGTTCTAGTTTCCCTGCTTGTACTTTCCACTGTATTTAATTCGAAAGCAATGGTTTTGTCCCCAAAGCCTTGTAAAAGCCAAGGGCGAATCTACTGGCCTCTCTTTTTTCTTCCTTCCCCATTTGCAATGTGTCAGCTTTTGTTGGGGACGGGGCAGGGGGGAAAGTACAGATGCTTTTTGGGGCTTTCTGTCGTGTATTAAAACAGGATCTGAGTTTCAAGCATGTCTGGAATAGTGTTTGTTGTGCAAAGCCCAGGCTGGCTTAAGAGCTGCTTCTGACCTCTTTCGAGCCCCCTCCTTCCCATTGCCTGAGTTTGCTTTTTTTGCTCTTTCTTGGCCAGCTCTTCAGGAACAGCCTGTTCCCCCTGTTCAGGAACTCATCACCACCCCCTCCTCCTTTTTGACAGCATGTGGGACAAGATGCTGTCTGTAGCCATGGCTCTGCTGACTGCTGCCCTGCAGTGGTTCTTGTTAAAAAAGCAAATGCCCCTTAGAAACATTATTTGGATCAACCCATCTCTAAGCCTCACATGGGAGACTTAAATGGGTGGTCTTTTCTCAAGGCTCCCCTTGGCTGTCTCTGCCTGCAATCATGCTGGCTCCTTATCCTTGATGATCTGCTCAGCTACCACTATGGGCAGCCAAAACATAAGTGAGAGAACCCCGTGTTGTTATCCTATACTATCTACTCTGCTCTGGTGAGACCCCACCTGGAGTACTGCATCCAGCTTTGGAGTCCTCAGCAGAAGAAGGACATGGACCTGTTGGAGCGGGTCCAGAGGAGGGCCATGAAGATGATCAGAGGGCTGGAGCACTTCTCCTATGAAGACAGGCTGAGAGAGTTGGGGTTGTTCAGCCTGGAGAAGAGAAGGCTCCGGGGAGACCTTATAGCGGCCTTCCAGTATCTGAAGGGTGCCTACAAGAAAGCTGGAGAGGGACTTTTTACAAGCGCATGTAGTAGTAGGACGAGGAGTAATGGCTTCAAACTGAAAGATTCAGATTAGATATTAGGAAGAAATTTTTCACTCTGAGCGTGGTGAGGCACTGGAACAGGTTGCCCAGGGAAGTTGTGGAGGCCCCATCCCTGGAGGTGTTCAAGGCCAGGCTGGATGGGGCTTTGAGCAACCTGGTCTAGTGGGAGGTGTCCCTGCCCATGGCAGGGTGGTTTGAACTACATGATCTTTAAGGTCCCTTCCAACTCCAACCATTCTATGACCCCATCAGCATCAAGGACACACTGCTTCCTGAGGTGACAGTGTGGGGCTGGCCAAGGCAGTTAAACCTAGACTACTGACCTAGGTGTCCGTGCACACACAACCTGAGGTGGCCTTCTCTTGATATGGGGCTCCAAAGCAGAAGGTGGGCAAATGTGTACAGCAAAACTGTCTTGTAATGCATTGGACCTCATCTTACATAAGGGCTTAACCAACTTTATCCAAGACTTGCAGACCAAATATTCTGGGCCACCCCCTGCTGATTTTCAGAACGGGAAAGTATTATGTTCCTAGCCATGAGCTAGCAGCCAAAAGAAGGATCCTTCCCATGCCAGGTCAGTAGCATTTTAAATGTGGCACTCCACGGAAATCCAGACCGACACAGACAAGATGTAGAGAAATTGTCCGTGGCAAGGTAAGGAAACTTGATGTCTGTGAGAGAACATCAAGGTGAATATTTTGAATCTGAATTCAAGGTTTTCTTTAAAGAATGCTGTCAAGTAGTCAAACTATTAAAAAGGAACTTCTCTTAAATTCAGAGATGCAGAGAAGGTTTCAGAGCATCTGTGGATGGCAACCTTTTTGTTTTGGAACAAAACCATTCTTTTCTTCCCTTCTCACTAACGTTGAATAAATCTATACGAGGTATTTGAATAGTAGTCATTCCGAATGATCTTAATGTTATGAATGTACCTGCTGCCTCCTAGGACTTGCCCTGGGTTTTCAGCCTCTGCCTGTGTAAAGCCCCGGTGCTTTTTTGTGTCTTTTAATCTCTCTCTTTTTTTTTTTTTTTTTGTGGCCATCTTATTTCCCTTTAATGCTATTAAAGTTTTAAGCGATGTACACTCCCTACAGTTTTCACTCATTTTTTTTTGCCAAACTGCTACCTATGTGGATGAGCTGATGACGTTAAGATCTACTGCATGAAATGGTAGATCAACATTTACTCTGAATTGGGCAAACACCTGAAAAAAAACCCAAGGATATGAATCTAAATCACTCTTAAAGATGAAAAATAAGACGAAAACATAGCAGAATGATTGTAAAACCCAAGCACCCTCTTCTGAAAAGCCACTAAAAAAAAAGCAGGCAGTATCTGTTCTGTTCTGGTTTCGGGAGTTAATGGTTGTGGGCTCTGTGAATATGGGGTGTGAGACCCTGTGTCTCACAAGGATCAGCCCAAAACTCCCCTCAACCACAGTGCAGTTGGTAGCAGGCTTGAAATTATTAGTTGTTGACTTACAAAATGAGTGTATTTGGGGAAAAAAAAATGCTTCTCCTTCTCATTTTGCATCAGTGTCTCTAAAAAGTTTGCTTCCTTGTGTGTTTGTGCTTTGTATTTCCCAATAAAAGAGGCCGAGTAAGAGGGGTACCCCAAATGCCATGTAAGTAACAAAACTCAGGGTTTTTTGCTTACCTTCTGACAAAGCCAAATGCAATTCCTGCCTTTCTCAATTGTTCTGATGAGTGAGAGGGGTTTCAATGACCATTGTCCCAGGCTTACACAGTACACTAACAGTTTCTGTAACAGAAACGGGGGAGTGGGGGAGAAAAACCCCTGTGTGTTATAATTAAAATGCTGAATTCAACTATTTTCTTGGAAAGCTAATAGGAGCTCTGTGTAGGGTCAGGAACCTGAGATCAGATCCACACCAGTGTTCTAATCTCTCTTTATTTTTCTCTACTTTGTGTCTGAATCCAAATTGAAACCAAAGAGACTTGGACGCTGCTCTGAGACAGTGAGCTTGGCTGAAGAAATGGAGAAATAGGAAATCAAAATCATAACTTCATAGGGTTATCCAGGCAAGAAGAGTAGTGGAGAGTGGAGACAAGCGGCACGGAGACCGGGGGAAATGTGGGGGTGTATGCTGAGAGATGGACAGTCATGGGCGGTTTGGTCCACAGCGATTTGGCTGCTTCTGGCTCAGCTCAACCTTAGGACCTGGCACTCATCCTCAAGCCAGAACATTCCCATCGTGTGAAACTTCCTTGAACCTTGAATAGGCTTGATTTCTTCATGGTGGCCTGGAAAGTGGATGCTATTGCTGATAAGAGTGTCCGGCTGCCAGCACACTGGAGCCTGCTCTCTCCCCTCCCTGTACTTCAGCACTGTAGAACTTGCACACTTGAGGTCCTTCTTTTTTGTATTAAATCTCAGCTATTAATCTCCTTGGTAGATTTGAGAAAGAAAATGACGAGTTAAAAAATGCACTTCTGACTCCAGATTCCACTTTCCTGTTGATACAGCTGTGTGTTTCCTACTCAATGGCTCAGTAAACAGACATTTTAACCCTTCAAATCTTGCAGTTGTGTCGCTTCAGCATCACCGGTTTCTCTCCTTACAGCAAAATTCCCCTCTTGCCTCTGTCCAGAGCAGCCTTTTTCTTTTTTTCTTTTTTTTTTTTCTTTTTCTTTTGCACATCCCCACACATTTCACTTCCTGTTGTGGTTTAACACTTTATTCAAAAAGAACAGGATTTCCTCTTGTTTTTGGTGAAAACACTTCTCTCCTTTGCAACTCCCACTTTCTGGTGTTGTGTTTGTGGAGGAGAAAGTAACTAAACCTTCTAAGTTTAATTCACAGTAATTAAAATTCAATCAATAAATTCTCTGGCAAGGGCATCATTGGAAGACCTATGTATTGATCCCAGTAAAGAGACTCTTTATTGCATGAGATAAGAAAGTGTGTACTGGACGTCAGCTTTGGACAAACTACATTCCAAGGCTTTTTTAGCCCTTAATACCAGAACAAAACCTTCATCACATCTGTGTCTGTTTTCATTCTGGTGTTGTATGGCTATTTAATTGATGGCTGTCAGATAATCATTCCTCTTATGTGAACAAAATGGAGAAAACTTGTCTTTTTGCTAAAGCAGATGGGTTGAATGTGCTCAGCTGTGGTGTCCTCCTGAATTTGAAGTCCTCCAGACACCTCTGAAAAGTCATATTCAGCAAGTTGATGTGCTACAAGCTGAATACTGATTTTTCTATGGGTGAGTGGATAGAAATTTCTTCTTCCCAGGCACATCACCAGCATAGCCACAGGTTTATAGCCCTTTTAGCAGCTCTGGCTTTCCTACCTCTCCCTATCTGTACTGATATCTTCGTAGAGGAACTCTCTTGAGATTTTCCTTACCCTTATTCTCTGTCTGCCATCTCCTTTGATTACAGCCGCATGTTCCTCTGTGGGCTGGGCAGCTCAAAATCTTCAGGGTTTGTTTCTCGTAGCAAAAGAAGTGTTACCACACGTGTTCTGCAGACACAGGGAGGCTAAAAGCTGAGTTGAAATAGAGAAGTCGTGTCCTAGTCCTTCAGTATAGAATTTACCTTCTCTATCGTTAGCAGCCCTAAAGTTAGTCATTTTACCTAAAGTAGTTATCGAATCCCTTGTGTACTCAGTGCAATGATCTGCTCTGCTGTCAGCAATGAGGGACCCGGGGTTCGCATCCAGCAGCTGTGAGCACAGCTAATTGCATGGAGAAGCTGAGGGGAGTGGGACCTTTTACACTTAATTTCACCAGTGCAAAAGATCCCACTGATCTACTGAGTGTCTTGCAAAAGTGGTAGCTGTTTCTAACCAAATCTGCATTCTTTTACAATGCCAGTGATTTGCTTAGGGGTATTTTTTGGAGTCATTTTGTATATGCACTTGGTTGTCAGTAGTTTTTGTTTGTTGACTGGCTCTAAATTAACTTGACTGTGCAAATCATCTGACTTTCATTAGCATCAATATTCTTTTAAGGTAGTCATATTTTAGTGGCACTGTTCTGGCTGCCATTTATCATTTGCAGTGACTATGAGAAGCGAACAAGATGTGTCCATGCGCAATAACTGTGACTATGTGGTCTACCTTCAAAAGGAATTTCTTAAGCAACTGCCGTTAAAAGCAAGCTGCTTACTTTGGCTCCTTTTAGTAGTCTTATTTGTAACTATGTCTTATTGCATTGGCACCTCCAGGTCCCAATCAAAACTGTTTTCTTCCCACTCTCCTCTCCAGCTATGTTCCTAGATAAACAAAACTGAATATGTCTTGTGAGAAGGATTTTTTCTTTCGTACCTTTTCTGGGGGAGAGCTGATCATCTGTCCTCTTGGTCATGTAAGAACTGAGTAGCTACTACATTCAATGAGAAGAAAAAAGTTCTTTTTGTGCCTTTAATGGGATGAATTGACCATCAAATGGTTGTGTACTCCAAAACTTTGCCCTCCTGATGGATTGTCTTGAAAACAGCAGGGTTTTTTTCTTTCTTGAGAGTGAAATGGAGGTTGGTTGGTTGGTTGGTTAAGCCTGTAGCTTAGGTGAAGTTAATAACACAGCATTCAAAAAATTAATAATAAAAATATAAACACACTTCATGGTTTTCCCTGCTGGTAAAGCTTTGTCTTATTAGTTGTCCTCTTTGGAATTGCTTTATTATTTTTTCATTTGACTGAAAGCAGTGATCGTGTTGATTTCTAACAGGATTCTCAGACAGGTCAGAGTCTCGTATGAAGAACTCATTTATCTCAGATTGGTGCCAGCTTTAAGGGATTATTTTCATACTAGGTGGCATTCAGTTTGTGGACTTGTGATGTCCTTTTGCATATCCCTTAGGCTCAGATACTCTATGACATTGCACACCTGACTAACACTGAGAGTGAGATGAGTAAGAATCTGGGTAAGAATATCACTAGATCTCAGTTTCCCACATGTCAAAGAAAGAAGATGCTTCACTCCACCCTTCTCCTTGTGGTAGACTATAAACTATTTGGGAAGACTTGTCTCTTGTAATAGATCATAACAAACTCAGCACAGGGATGTCCTGGATCCGGTACATCCGATGATGAGTAGATTGACTGTACTTAATTTACAGTCTCCTCCTTTCTGCTTACAAAACCTGTAGTCCAATCTACTTCGGGGTCTTGACTATCATCTAGAAAAGTTAACAAATTCCAGGTTTGTTTACTGGTTTCTTCCATCCTCATAGCTTTAGACCTCATGATCTTCAATATCATCTGTGTGAAGGGTCTTTGTATACATGTTTTGACAAGTAATGTCTCTGTTCCATATGTTGAGCTAGCAAATTTCATCAGTTAGGCAGGGCTTGTTCCAGGGATTTGGGGCAGATAAACTCAGCAAAGCTTGAGAAAAGGAGGCCTCTAGCAAATCACCATGCTCCTGCTAAATGATCTCACCATAAATTTGGCATGGTCGTTTGTGCTTATCTCACTTTAACTTCTAATATGAGCTTACAGGAATTCATAATTTCTCTAGCTTATGGGTCACCATGTTTCTGGCTTGCTGTCTACCTGGCGTGCACCGGCGCAGACTCCCTTCCAGCCATGTTCTGTACATCTGAACTCATCCAGAGCTTGCAGCTACATTTCTATTGAATTTACTGGTTTTATTTAAAAGCCTTTAGCCTTTCTTTTTGTGTGTGTGTGTGTTCCTGTTCTGATTATTTTTTTTTGAGTCAGAAGAAAAATGCTCAGAACTGCGTACTTAGCATTCTGCTGCTTGCTCCTCTTCTTAGACATCAGATTTCACTGTTGCAAAGGACTTCAGATTTCCTTTTTGAGATCCTTTTCAGCACATTCTAAAACACAGTGACAAAATGTCTAATTAAATCAGTTGGAGAGGATTTTAGGAGGCAGTTGTTTGACATTGGTACCCTGTGATGTGGTTAAAAGCTTGATATCAGCTTTAGGAAGAAAACATGTTAGGAAGATAATGTGTCCCCAGGGAATTCAATATTTCAGTTCCTTGAGGAAGTGATTTAAAGCAGCATCTGTTCTGTGCTGGGTATTGTTTTATACTTTCCTTCAGATCCCTGAACCTGAAATGGATTATTTGGATACGTGTCTATTCATGTGAATCAGTTTATAGCACTCAAAGAAAGGTAGTGGCAATATTTTCTATGAAAAGAAATAGGCAGAAGGGACTTACATATAACAGCGAAGACAGAAAACTTGACCATTGAAAGTAGCAAAGGCCATGGCACTGTTTCTGTCCCATTACCAATGTGACGAGATGCCAGTGGAGTTCGATGGGGAGGAGGTAGAAGACGATCAGTTCCCTTTTCCTCTTTGTGACAGCACGGGCATGCCAGCTATTTCATGTTCATGATTCCGGTTCCCCCCTGCCCTGCCTTAACCATTTCACATGTCTTTAACTTGCAGGGAATCTTTGTGGTTTGTTTCTTGACTATGTGAGTCTCTTTTGCCCCTGCACCCTCAGTGTCATAAAAACATTCATTCACTTCTGATGTATCTTAGCACCCCTACAGTCCTGTTTTCAGAGATTTCCAGATCATAGAATCATAGAATAGTTTGGGTTGGAAAGGACCTTTAAAGGCCATCTAGTCCAACCTCCTCTGCAATGGGCAGGGACATCTTCAACTAGATGAGGTTGCTCAGAGCCCCATCCAACCTGACCTTGAATGTTTCCAGGGATGGGGCATCTACCACCTCTCTGGGCAACCTGGGCCAGTGTCTCACCACCCTCATTGTAAAAATCTTCTTCCTTATATCTAGTCTGAATCTTTCCTCATGTAGTTTGAAGCCATTACCCCTTGTCCTATCGCAACAGGCCCTGATGAAAAGTTTGTCCCCATCTTTCTTATAAGCCCCCTTTAAGTACTGAAAGGCTGCTGTAAGGTCTCCCCAGAGCCTTCTCTTCTCCAGGCTGAACCTCAACTCTCTCAGCCTGTCCTAATAGCAGAGGTGTTCCATCCCTCTAATCATTTTTGTGGCCTTCCTCTGGATTTGTTCCAACAGGTCCATGTCTTTCCTGCACTGAGGGCTCCAGAGCTGGATGCAGTACCCCAGATGCCTGGCACTTGTTCAGAAAATGCATTCAACCTCTTGCTGTCTGGATGCATCCCATCGTCTTCAACTCCTGTTTCCATTGCTTAATTTAAATACTACTATTACTAACTCAGCAAGTTTTTAACACCATAAGTAAGTCCTTTACCCCTTTGAGTTTCCTCCTGTCAGACTTTGCACACTGTACACAGTCACTGATGAGGAGGGATGCAGCTGTTACTATCTCTTCAATCTTCCCTATATCTGTCTAAATTAGTGTAATAAAATCCACTTACCTAATAACTCCCAGATTATTTTAAAAATAGTCTTATTTTCACATGCAGAGGTTAAGGTTCCTTTACACTGCCACAGCCTTATGAAAGAAAACTAAGTTCTCTGTATTTGCCATAGCATTATCAGTAACTCCATGTCATCGCTACCAATCACGGGAACTTGTTTTTCACTGTCTGGTACCTCGTGTACCCATTTCTACCTACATGCAGTGAGCACTGATGATTTAGTAGACTCTTGCACAGATGTTTCTGGGTATGGAAAGTTCAGTGCAATAAGCATTGCTCTGTGAGCTTTGGAAGTTTATCTGTTTATTCTCAGGGGACCTCATGGTGGGTGATATCAGCTGAATTTTGCACAATACAGATGTGAAAGTATCACAAAACCTCTGAGTATAGCTATATTATTATACGTGTTGAACAAAGGTCAGTGGGGTTTCTGAAGGCTGTGAGGGAGGTCCCGCACGTCTCATCCTTCACTTAATCTCTAGTTCCTATTCCCTCTTGTTTGAATGGGACTTAGTCTTGGTCAAAGGAGATTTTATCCAGTGGTGAATGCTACAGCTTCTTCTCCCCATGTTCCCGGTAATACTTTCTCCCCTTTTGGACCAAAATATATCCTCTAATATCCTCTCATCATTTCTGAACTCTATATAGTGCAGCTCTACTTTGGCACTTGGCTGGGAATAGGAGTAAGTGTCACAGTCCAGAAGAAAGAAAGAAGGGATCACGTTTGGTTGCCCCACATCCTCACTGCTGAAGCAGAGAAGCTGTCCCCATGCCCTCATGTGGTCTCTGTAGTGGGAAGAGAGAGGATGGAGCCAGAAGCACAGTAGAGCTAAGCTGGGCCACGCAGAGTGGTGGAGACCAAGGCGCAAGAGTTGCCCTTGGAAGCACTACACAGCAGTCCCATGGATGGAGTTTGGCATGGCTGGTACTTAGCACTGCAGTATTACCATTACTCTTTTCCACTGCTCAGTTTAAGATCCAATCTGATGATATTTCTCTCCCACTCTGGGATTTGGTGGTTTCCGGATTTGGTTTTCTAGACAGAGCCTCAGGCACTAGTCAGATTCTGGTTGAACATTTGGATTCCATGATCCTGTGAAGAAAAGCTGTTTTCCTTACAGAAGTATGGCCAGACTATGGCAGATATTGATGAGGATGCCTTTCCTTCAAATGTATAAATGCTGCTGTACTGATCTCTCTGCATACACATAGCTAACTCGCTTCAGATGCTACAGGAGACTTTTCCCATGATTTTGCCTGGCAAAGGGTAAGATAACATACATTGTTTCAAGCTGGGTCCTAATGTTCTGCAATCAGACTCTGAATCAGCTTCAGGTCCTTCTAGAGTGTACAAAGGTCCAGCATCTTCTGTTGGTCCTAAGGATGTTGCTGACCAATATGTCTTCCATCTGTATTCTCTGTATAACACATCTCATCATCTCTATAAGCTACAGTTTCCAAAATAAACCACACTTGGAGCAAAAATATCCTTTTACAATGGGACTCTCTGCCTGGAAAATCTGCTGTCTACTCAGAGAAGTTGTAGGGTCCATGTCTTTTGTACTTAACCACAGGGATGTAGCAATGCCATCTTACCGCTCATCTTTCATTGAAAGTCTTGAAGTGGCTTTGATGTAATGATACAACACTGTATTAAATGGCAGTTATTTCTTTTTTGGATGAATCCACACGTGCCATGTGTTCCAAAGGGGCCGTTAAAGTAGCAGTAGCAGCAGCTTCTCTTGCCTTCTATTATCTTGAAATCTTCCAGCTACAAAACCAGGCTTCTGGTATGTTTACTGTTATCAGATAAAACCATAATTAGCTGCCAAATAGCATTTTTGGCTGTTCTTGTGATATGAGAGGGGATGGACCTGCAAAATAGAATTCTTTTGTTTGTATTAAATGCTCCATTTAACAAAACCTGTTGTTATTTGTCTGTGCCAGAACCAGCTTATGTGTGGCACAATGCAGGACTGAATTGATGAACATATCTTCTTGGTGGTTTGGGTTTATGGGCATATTCCCCGTGTGGTTTTGGCAAGGTATGCATTCACAGGCTGTCAGAAACGGTTGTTGTCAGTGCCCTCTGGAGGTCTTTAATCCAACAGCTGAGGATGGAGAATTCACAGCCTCCTCACTGGGTGACCTGTCCCAGTGCTGCACCACTGTCCCAGTGAAGGAGTTCCCTTCCTGGTGTTCAGGCTAAACCTTCCCAACTACATTTTGTAGCTGCTCTCCATTAGTCTACCCTCTGCTACCACTGAGAAGGAGGAACTAATACTAGATCAGCCATTAGCTGCTTTGCCAGACTTCCCAAGCCCAGCTCCCACAGCATCTTGTCCTGGGTCATGATCTTTAGGTTTCTGACCATCTAGGTTGACAATTCCTTGATATCCCATATAAAGGGCTCAAAACAGTAGTCCAGACAGTGAATTAGTAGATTGAGATCTCACCAAGACCAGATTATTTTCTGTATTCTGACTAAACAAACTATTAAACACTGGCAAAATGAAAGCAAGTAACTAGCTCTTAGTATGGTTTTCAAGGAAGAAGAGGCTTTGACAGTTGGAAAATACAGAAAAACTCAGAAAGCCAAAGCTAGGGGGAAATAGCAGTGGAAACTTAACATGGGAGGAAAATTGCTATTTAAAGGAAAGAGGGATGCGTAACTTCATCAGTTCATCGGCAACTCTAGGGAAGTACAGATATTAGGTCAAGCAAACCATTTCAGATTTGAGAATTTAAATAAGAATTACATTTTAAAATGAAAAGTTGTTTTAAGTCAAACTGTTCTGCATTGGAACAGAAGCAGAAAATTGTTGATACTTGAAAACACAGATTTCTATTTTAGAAACCAAAATTATTTTTAAAAATCCCACAAAACCTGTGCTATACTTGCCATGGAGAAAAAAAAAATAAAAATAAGTGGAGCTTCTTAGTTTTACTTATTTTATTTTTTTTTCCCCATCTTGGGACAGAATGTCCCAAGGGAGTAAAAGAAGGTATCTTCCCTTTGATTTCAAGACCATGGCTGAAACACAGGAGATAAGCAAACTCAAAACATGGCTAATTGCAAAGTAAAACCTCTGCCAAAGCAGTCTGCTCTTGTCTGGGAGCTGGAACTGATACTGGTTTTGTTATCCAGGTCGTGGCTCATATGTCAACAGCTTGTTCTGTACAGTTTTAGGATGGTTTGTAACTGCTTGCAACCTTGGATGGTCCAAATACACTCTCATTTGTTCTGCTCTCCGTTTTCCTAAAATTGAAGTCTGTTAACTTGTCCCTTCTGGAGATTTTTCTCCATCACTCCTCCAGATGTTCCCTGTTACTTTTCAAACTCTAGTTTGAGCTAATTTCACTGGCTGAGCTCATTAGCTGCCCAAGCTGAACATGTGCAGCACAAGATATTGAAATGTTCTTAGAGCACAGAAACTACGCTGTTTAATATCACAATTAGTGGAGTCTGTGGTGGCAGTGTCAATTTGTTAATGATGTCCAAACAGTTTTAGGTCACCCCATTCTAAGCAAGTGCTGCTTTTAATGGGATAACACTTATTAAAACATCAGGTTGCTTTCTAACAGGGAAGTTCTTTCCCTCTGAACACTCCATGGAAAAATGTGAAGAAAATGTGAGGCCACACTGAGTTTGCCAGTATAAGCAATATTTTGGCAAGGGCATGCATGTATGTAGCCTTCACTCTGTAATTGTCTAAACTGAGTTAGAAAAGACTATTCCAAACATCTGCTTACATTCTTCCCACAAACATATTTCCCAAAATAATGTTATGGGAAGTTGATTTTTTATCATTCACAAAACTACAGAAATGGTTAACTCACTGTGGGTATTTTATTTTCTTAGGCTATTGAATGCTATGCTTCATGCAGAACGTTTCTTTCTGCTCAGCCTACAGTGCACAGCAAGAATAAATCCAGCTGGCACCTGACATCTATAAAACTGTCTTATATTTTCTGGGTTCAAAGTCCATTATTTTACAATATGTTCTGGATATTTCATGTCTGGGATCAATTTTAATGAGGTTTCTAGAGGCTCGTGTGCTCTGGGGAAGATGGGCCCTGAATAATCATATTTTTCCTTTTACCATTATGTGTCTTGCGGAATCTGATTTATATCTCTGTCCTGATGCTAGCTTGCTTGTCAGTGATGTTACCTTGTGACAGTTTATGAACATTCATGGGGACTTCAAGATTTGTAGCAAGAGTGTAACAGTGAGGAAGTCCTGATGGTACTGTGATTATTGCTGATTTTGCTGTAAGGCCCATCTGGTTTGGGTGTAATAATAATGCAAATATTCAGCAATGTTGAGCTCAGAAGTTCCAACTGGGCAAGATCAAGAAATAAACTTCTACCTTGAGGGCCTGGTTTAAGCACACTGATGTAAGCCAGGTCCTGTTTTTCATTGCTAATGGGCCCATCTCTCTGACATGCATTATGAGTTGCTAACCTCTGTCTGTTCTGGGATGAAACTAAGCAACCTCTGTGCTTGCCCAGAGATGCAACTGAGGGATGGAAGGGTATTTGGTGTTATTTAATAGATTATGTATATTTCATTTTGTCTTTTCACTTTTACTTCTTTACTAGGCTCCAGCCACTTTGTTCCCCTGGGAATAGTGCTACATCAGGTTATTATTAGGATGTTTTCAACTCTGTGAATGTGAGTCTCCAGGGGTGCTTCTAAAAATTAGTTTATGAGAACATTTAAGGCAGTACATGGTGTTGGAGTTGGCTCTACAGGCATTTCTGCTTGTGCTGTCTAAATAGTTCCGCCAGTAGGTGGAACCAGGACAAAGCAGATGTGTCGTCTGGCAGCAGGACAGTACAAATGCACAACCCATTCCTGGGAGATGCATCTCTAAGCGTCTGCGTAAAGTTGTGTTTTAACTTCAGTGTTCCTGTTTAGGACAGTCAAACTGCAAAACTCAGAGGGATTTCTGAACAGCGAGAGGCTGATGCTGTCAGGCATTGGTGCATGAACTCATAAGGATGTTTGGGTCAGTCTGCAAATCAGCTGATTTAATCACATAATAGTAAGGAGGACATTTTAATAAAGATTTCCTCACTGATAATCTGGATCACATCGCATTCCTCAACCAATGACATCTGCCATTTTCTCAGAAAGGCAGTATCAGAAATGCAGGTTAAAAATATTTTGTTAACGAATTCTACTGTAGGAAATTACATGTCCACCCAATGGCATGTGCCCTGCAAAACATAGCTAGTGTCCTTCTTTTAGAGCAAATTTCCACCAAGGAGAAAACAGCAAGAGGCGATAAGGTACTATGGTTTGAGCAGATCTCTGCCTGCCAACTTCTCATAACCCTTTCCCCAGCTCTGCCAATAGCTAGAAGAACTTAATTTAGAAGTCACCATCTTTTCTGGACTTTTTCCTATCAATAAAGTGGAGGGCAAGAATATGGATAACTTCTCCCTGCCTTCAGCCAGCTCATCATGATGAGAAAAATGCCTGAAAGAAAAAGGTTTTAGGAGTAAGATCTTGTGGCACTGAAACAGTGAAATGAATACACATGAAAATATTTTTAAACACCTGTAAAAACTGGAAGCAAAGGAATATGTTGCAATGTATCTAGGGCTTTGCTGCTTAAAAGCAAAGCTGGAGGCTTCCTCACGCATTCTGTAAAAGTGCTGCTGTATATATGGCTGCCTTGCAATTTGGACCATATACACTCATTTCAATGCTGTAGTTTGGTCTTTCCAGTTTTCAAAACAAAAACAAGCTTACAACTACACTATTTTCCAACAAATTGAAAATATATTTTGCCAGTACGTAGAACATGCTGCTAAAATGCTGCTATCCATTTCATGTCTTTGCAACTTGGATAGTAAAGCTCATGGCTATTAAAAATACTGAGTTTCTGGCCATGGCAGGCAGTCATTTTTTATTTTCTCCTTCTCTCCTCTTGAATGTGAACACAGAAATCAGCTGGAAATTGTTGCTAGTGAAATATTATTCTCTGCAGATGCAAAAAGAAAGTAATTTTGGAGCTTGTCAAGCATAAATCAGGAACAACATTAATAGAGAGTTATCCGCCATGGCAGGGTGAGAAAGGCTTCATCTTGATTTAATGAGAATAGGCTTTTACCTCAGAAGCAGCAAAATTAGAGCTCATGAATAACTTGTGGTAGAATATTTTCTCCTTAGCATCCAAGATAACAAATCTGCAGACCCCAAGATTGAAGAGTAATTATACAAAACAAGTTAATTACCACTACCTGGAAAAATTAATTTCTTAGCAGGTTCACTCTTTCATTTTTCTGATATTTTGAAAGAAACTTGTCAAATCCCCAGCACTGTCCTTTTTGGTGTTAAGTTTCTCTTTATGCTCATTTTGGATTTCTTACAAAACCATTGTCTTCCTATACATTATATTGACCCTAAAGACAAGATTCCTGAAACCTTAACTTACATGAGGTTTTTCGGTTGGTTGGTTGGTTGGTTGGTTTTTTTCTAGTTAAGAATGGCCATTGATGAAGGCCATTACAGTGTGATTTCCTTTTGAAACACATGTGGAAAGAGTTGTTTTTATTGTGGTGTATAAAAAGTATTATTCGTGATGTCTTAACCATCACAGCTATTAATAAGAAATTGTCCATATCTCAAAATGTCCTGGGACATTGAAGTAGTAGGGCTGAATGACTTTTCCAAAGGGATTTAGATATTCCAGTTATGACAGCTGACCATGGAAAAGGAAAAGCCAAGAGTTTTATCAATCTACAGAATTATTTCTTCCATAGCAAAGTTCTGAGGGACTTAGGAGGGGAGCGGAGGAGGGCCTAGAAGCTGTACAGGTTGTGCAGTTGTTCTAGTGTCCAGTGGACAACAGTTTCCACTTGAAGGCAGAATTTTTTTCTGACAAGGGTGGTGAAACACTGGCCCAGGTTGCCCAGAGAGGTGGTAGATGCCCCATCCCTGGAAACATTCAGGGTCAGGTTGGATGGGGCTCTGAGTAACCTGATCTAGTGGAAGGTGTCCCTCCTCATTTTAGGCAGGTTGGACTAGATGACCTTTCAAAGTTCCTTCCAACCCAAACTATTCTATGATTCCAAAGGTTGGGTTTTGGTTAGGTGTCAATGGAGCCTAGGATGTGATGCTGCTTCTGTCTCTCCATGCCTTCTCTATTTGTAAAATACAGGATTCATAGTATTTTGATCCCCGTCCACACTGATTATTTGAAGATGTTCATGTAGCCCATACGACGTGTTCTTCCTATGGCTTACTTGGCCATATCACTGGACTTTTCATCCAGCATGTCCAAGAACTGCAACAGCTACAACCACTGTAAGGACACTGGAAAAGCTTCCTTGGTCAGCTCAGGCTTTAGACCTAGAGGAAGGGATGTTAAATAATTTACCCTAAATTCCTCTTTATCACAAGCCACCAAATGGCTCCCAGCTACTCAGTCCTTCACAAGAATTCAGAGTCAATCCTTCACATATTAACTAAAAA
The DNA here is from genome assembly GCF_000708025.1 of Charadrius vociferus. NCBI lineage: Eukaryota > Metazoa > Chordata > Aves > Charadriiformes > Charadriidae > Charadrius > Charadrius vociferus. The sequence continues at coordinate 8,464,506 of NW_009647595.1, forward strand.
CAGGACTAGCAGGGCTTATTGGTTCCTCTTTGCTACGTGTGTTGATTCACATACACTTTCATACCTACACAGGGTAGAAGCTGTTTGCTTGCTCGTGTTGACAATAGAAACAAGGGACTGTGAAGGGATTTACTTACAGGGTTGGGCCATGGCAATGGGCTCTTCAAATAGCTGTGTGACTTTTGTCTGTGTGTCTGGATTTGATTATTAAGCACTTTTTTTAATGATCAGCAACAAAGTAAATAGGTTTATTGCACTTGAAGAGGCCTCTCTTCTCAAGTGACAGATTATTTCACCTACTCAAATTATTGTGAGTGGAATGAAAAATACTACTATTAAAAGGCCAGGGCTTTCCATTGATCTGAATGTTCCTCTTTTAACAACTTTGGCAGCATCAAGGAGCCTTAAAGTGGGAGCAAATTATATTAGTATGTTTTAGTATAAACATGAGTTTAAATGTGATTTTAAGCCAACTTTAAGGCCAACTGTTTGTAAAGGGGGACTTAATGGAATTGGGAATTATGCCCAGAGCAAACACATTGCCTATTTGGCAGTGATTAGCAGTGTGTTAACAATTTAGTGTTTTAAATACAGGGTAACTAATTGCTAAGATACTCAAATACACCTTCAAGTACAGCAGTAGCAGGTTTAGAAATGTACTTTAATAAAATTGGAGACTGCCAGCCATTACGACCGTACTGCTCTTCTGTAATTGCTACCCTGTGGACATCTCATCTGAAACTGTAAAGAGGACAAAACACTCTGGAATATGTAGTACAGCACAAGGTAGCCAGGAATGGATGAGATTGCCTTTATAATTTTTAAACCTTGGCTTTCTTTGTCTGAACTTTGTAGGGTTCCACACTTATTCTTTGCAGCCCTTGCGTGTTGTCACCAGAAAGGGCTTCTGGACCATATGTGCCCAAGCTCTGCAGGGACTGGAGAGTACAGAAAGCAGTGAACCTCTGCCCTCTGTGGGTTTTGCTATGAGCTAAGGTACCCCAGCACTCCATTATCTCAGTAATAGTGACCTGAATGTGTCTACTGGAGTAGCATCACTGCATTACATGAAATCCCTTTTCTACCTTGATTTACCTTGATCAGTTTTTTTTATCTGATTTTCAGATTTTGAATTAACTTGCAGCTTGATTTGGTTTGGTTTTTTTTTTTTTTTTTTTATTTGCCAAGGAAATGGAGACCAGGAAATGGAAACTTGGCAGTATCCTCCCCATAAAAGTTTTCCTTCCTTGCTTACCATGCTGACAAATATTTGTGCATGGCTAATGGAAGAAACACTAACATTATGAGGCTTCACTTACACTCATCTGACTTATAGGTCTTGCAGTGACTCCATGTAAGACAAAAGCATGTGACAAAAGGCGTAGGTGGAAAATGACTGCAGAAATATCCCAGTTGTTTGATTGTGTGGGCTAAGGCAACATCATGGGAACTACAGTGTGAGACCTGGAAGAGGCCATCACAAACAGATGGATCTAAGAGCCTCATGACTACTTTAGGATTCACAGAGAGCTTTTCTGCTGAATATGGTAGTCTGGACACTGTGAAGGATAGATAAGTGTGTTTGTCAGTGTTTAGAGGAAATGCATGACATCTTTATTTTGAAAATTTTTAGTTATTATTATGTTTAATTTTTTACAAAACGTTATAGCCATAGCGTAGCTTCATTGCTTAGGACTGGGACTCAGTCAGACAGCTGAACTGCATGGATGTTGTGTTATAGGGGTGGAGCAAAGCAAAACGTTTTTCAGGCAGAGGATGAACTTGTGCATCAAGACATTCACAGATGGTTAGGCAGATTTTGGGTTCAGAAGTTATCTTTCCCTGTCTCTAACCTCATCTCTATTCAAGTCAAAGGGCTGGGACATTATAAAGTGGCAGTTGTTGTGGTATTAGTGATATTGCAAGGAGATGAAATGGCCAAGACATCCTCAGAAGGTCCATGATGGAGCGCTAGGCCTGTGGGTTTCAGATCCTCCTCACAACACACAGGTTCATGATTGGGTGTCTGTGAGGGTGGTGGGCTCACAGGCCTGCTAGTGGTCGCCTTGTGGATTTATGGGATCCCGTGTTTTGATTACAAGACTCACACAAATATGGATAAGCCTGAGGAAGATGAGGCCAAACAGGGCCACATGTGCTTTCACACTGCAACACGATGACCTTTATCTTGCTTGGTGACCTGAAGGGCAGCTGCTGCTGCCTGAGGAAGCCTCTGAGTAGCCAAAAGGCCCTACAGCCATTTCTCAGTGAACAGGCACAACAGCTATGGGGTGGCAAAATCCTCTGCCAGAGCCAAGTACCACAGGGTGACACAGACTGGAGACATGTCACAACTTCTTCTCATGTATCAGAGGGGTCTTGGCTTGTGTGCCTGTGTTCCTCCATGGGGAGAGACCTCTTTTGAGAGAGGAGAGGTCTGGAAAAGGCTGAGTAGAAGCATGGTGGGGCTATAAGGTTTGGGTGATAGTCCAAGCTGCAGGCCATTTGCCCTCAGCTGGTATCTGAAGGGGTTTCCAAGAGACCAGTGACTGCTCCCTTTCCATGGTTCTTTGACATTTATTCTTTGGTTTCCTTTCTCTCTCTTTAGACCTGAGGGGATTTTTATTGAGGACTAATCACCACAGGGTTCACAGCCCCCTTTTCTCTGGAACGCTCTCCAAGCTGTGTTTCTTTGTTTGTAGGCCATCTCCCAGACTTCCACCACCATGACCCCCACCGTCCCTGCCGTGACAGAGGCCTACACGCGGACTCAGTACTGTAAGTGGCCATGCGAGTGTCCGAAGTCCCCACCTCGGTGCCCAGTAGGCGTCAGCCTGGTCACAGACGGCTGCGACTGCTGCAAGACGTGTGCCAAGCAGCGTGGAGAAAGTTGCACTGAGGCCGACACCTGTGATTTCCACAGGGGCTTGTACTGTGACTACAGTGGAGACAGACCTAGGTACGAAATAGGAGTATGTGCACGTAAGTGATGTACATATATTTTTGTCTTAGATATACATTGGCAGCTCCCCTTGGTCTGAATAGTGGCTGAGATTTATCTCATTAGATACCTGACTGTACGCTCATCAGCTCCGCCATTCAGTCTCTTCCATTTCCTTATTGCTGTCTTCATCCTCAGGGCAGCTGGATGGATGAGAAATGACATCTAAATTCTTGGCTGCAGCCAAGAGCAAAGAGCAAACATCATTTGAAGGTCTCCAGATTTGCAAGTAGAGGATTCTGTATTTCCCATAACAGAAGGAGGTGCTGTAGTGTGTTGGGGATGAAGGAAGGATATGCATCTGGCTTTAAAGACAAGCAATATACGCATTTACATGAAAACCATGACATTCAGGAGATGCTTTTGGCTTACTTCCGATAGTGGATACCGAGGAAGGATAGCATGAATCATCTCCTAGCAAAGTTTCTTGGTGACAAATTGAGGTCCGAGCCTTAATCTTACAATGGTTTCAGTTATGTTAGCTGCCTTGGTGCCGAAGGATTTATTCCTGCCTGTTATTACAAACTCTTGGTGGGATAATTCATGTGACTGGAACGTTTTTATTTGAGAAGATAAAAAAAGAAATGAGGTAGTGTTTTGTGTGTCAAGGATTTATTCATGTGTTCTGAGATCCAGAACACAGGGGGAATCTGGTCCGCTCATAAATGGTTATATCTTTACTCCAAGAATGATTAAAAGAGAAAGGATCATGAGTAGAACCACACAGACAGTTGATCAGAAAGGATGCTGACTGTTTAGCAAGTTATTAGAACATATTGGTTATGGCTTTAGATTCATAAAAAAGAAAAAGCCATTTTGAGGGAGCATCTTCTAGGCTGGAATATAACCATGAATGAGGTACTAACAGAAAATGTAAAGGTGAAAGATATCTGGAGGAGACCTGATTGTGAAATGAGTAGATAGAATAACTGATCTACATGAAAGAGAAAAGGTTGCAAACAGTGGGCTTCAATAAACTTAGAATATCATCAGAAGTTTCGCAAGGGGCAAGTCTGAAGAGTAAGGAGGTTCAGGGTAGCCGGCAGTTTCTCACAGAAATTATGTTAGGGTTGCTGTTCTTCAGAAGAAGGATGGGAAATGTAGTGAGAAATGAACTTGGCTTTGCATTAGCTTAACCACAAAAAAAAACCCCAAGCATGCAGAAAGTGCAGTCTAACCAGATTTTTGTAGGATATGAGAAAAATAACAAGAGAAGGTGTGTGCAAGGAGACGTAAGCTTAAACAGTGATTTTCAAGATTTGAAAAGATCCAAGGTTAAGAAATAAGGATATGAGATCATTCAGATGTATCGTCTGGAACGTGTTTGGAGCATACATGGGAGGTCTGTCAGAACAGCTTAGGCAAACATCTGTCAAGAATGACATTGCTACAGCTGGCCCTACATTGGGAGGTGAAAACAAGCTGGGTGTTGTCTCAAAGCTACCTCAGCCTTCCTAGACCTCTTTAAAGACCTTCACGTTTCTTCATGTTTGTTTATTTAAATGCTTGCTTTCTCAGTTGGATTTTTTGTTTATTTTTGTAGACCTTGCATACATCACAGGCATTCAGTATGCCTGTGGCAACAGCACTGTGAGGTAGGAGGATGGATCCCATCCCAGCTTCCCCAGGCAGGTCTGGAAAGATTCCCACTCCAATGCAGCTTTGCATCCCTATTGGGATGAGAATATATACCCTTTTATGTGACATTTATGGTTATATGGTGAGGGGCATTGTGGCAGGCACAGCTGAGGGACATAAGTAGGTCTTTCCATGGTTAGGAAGTGAAACGGTTTGCCTCTGGCTGCCACAGAAAGCTGTGGTCCTCCTTTTGCTTTCAGCATCCAGGTAGAGGCACACAACCGGATCTGCTGACACGTTCTTTCTTGTGCACTGGGTCATATATAGGCTGCAACACTCCACTCTGAGGACACCAGCTGGTCCAACCCTGACTGTTCTGTGATTCTGTGATTCTGTGATTCTGTGACTAACTGCTGTGCAGAATTTGCTTTGCAGCTGGATGTCAAAAGCTAGGTCTAGAGAATTCAGTGCATGCAGGACTACAGAAACAATGTAATTTGTGGAAAATAAAGATCCTGAAAGAGCTAGGAAATAGTGTTGGTAAAGGGAATGGGGTGAAACTGTGGGAAATTCAAGCTGTATCTAGATTGGCAAGTTGAGGTGTGTCCCAGGACACCTGGATGTCAGATAGGAGCCTGCTGGGAGTCACTACAGCTTTCCTTTTGTTGTTGGCTTTCCTCTGCAGAGACAGCAAGGTGTTGAGCGTACACCCAGGGGAGAGGCAGGTGCTGTGCACAGTGGGGCCAGGAACCGCAAACTGCTCCCAAATTGCCTGACTTAGATGCAGATTCAGCGTGATTCTGCATGGAGGCATTCAACAGTGCCTTTGTCTGTGTTAGGGGATGTCCTCATGATGAACCTCTTGATGTATGAGACCTGCAGAAGGCTGAGTTAGCACAGTCCAGAAGGGATATGCTGATAGCAAAACACCAGGAAATACAGTATTTTCTTGAACTTTCATAATCCATGTGCACACCTAAAAGTTTAACTGAATTCTCAGCTCTGGTTCCAGCACTGAGTAATGTATCTTCTCTACAAAAGATGAAACATTATCAAAATTGGAGCTGAGTGTGAACTGGAGATTTGGATCTGTGCTTCAAATTCTAACAAGTCTCGTTTTTGTGCAGAAAAAGGGATTTGCATTTGATGTTTTCATTCAGCCCATTCTAAAAATAGGAAGCCTTTGCAATATTTTAATCCAGCGTTTCAATTTGTGTTGGCCCCGAAGCAGCCACATTGCAGCTCCCTTTCCCACCAGACTTAAAGATTAAGCAAGATGATCCATGCGTGTGCACTGCCTCCGTGTGACCAAACAAGAAACTGAAGCCTGAATTTTCCATTAAAAGTTTTCTGTCACTGATTCCAAATAACTGTCCATAACTTTGAAAAAACAAAGTTGCTACTTTATGCAACTTCTGTCTTATTTCCTAAGTTAATGTGATTCCTGTTCATGGGCGATCAAAAAGCTTGATTTTTTTGGTGATTTTATTTAAAAATATGCATCAAATACTAATTTTCATGGTTTTATAATGTGTTCCTTCATTTTCCAAGAAAACGGTTCTGTGATAAACTGGGTGGGATCTAGTTGCCTAAATATAGGAAGCCAGTGCCATTTTAGGTGCTCCTTTACTAGCTTGGCTGTTGTCCCTCTGCTGCTTCAGGAGGGTACAGATGTGCAGAGCTGTGCCATACTTGCAGCTCCAGGTAGTCCTCTTGTGTTCCTGCAAACCTCAAATTTCACTCAATATGTGTTTTAATTGCTTGTATTGCTGCTACTTCAAATAGCTTTCACCAGCATGCCATGAAATGATTTTTCAAGTGAGCATTTGTGGATAAAACTTGTTTTATTCTCTAACTTCTTTTTTTCAAGAAGCATTAAAATATTCTTTTTTTTTTTTTTTTTTTGATGTGATTCAGAATGAAAACAATTTCCTAGATGGTGTGACCCCATTTGGCTCAGCTTCAAGCTGAACACATCGCCCTGCAGCACTGCCATGTCTCCACGTTGGCTCCGTTAGCCCAGGGAGCAGCTTGGTAAAGAACCACATCAGCACCATTTGTTGCCAACAGTATTTTAACAGTCCTCTGTGTGTCTTTCTTTTTCTTTCCTTTCAGAGATTGTCGGTGTAGGATGTGTCCTCAATGGAGTCAGGTATAACAATGGGGACACATTTCAGCCCAACTGCAAATACAACTGCACGTGCATTAACGGGGCTGTGGGCTGTATTCCCATGTGCACAAACTCACGCCCTCCCCTCGTCTGGTGCCCAAACCCAAAGCTGATTAAGATGGCAGGGAAGTGCTGTGAGCAGTGGATTTGTGATGACTCCAAGAAAATCAGGAAGACGTCTCCACGCCACATCTCCTCTGCAGGTATGGTGGGAGTGAGGTGGACCTCTTCTTTATCATCAGGCAACTGAAGTCAAAGTCTCTACAACCAAAGTGTCAGCTTGTACTGCCAGACCTGGCAGGTGTCTGCCTTTGTGTGAGCAAGGCACAGAGACTGCTCTACAGCGTGTAGTGAAGGACAGGACATGCAAACAGCAGTGGTGTGCTTGAACTCCTTAGCAGCAATACGAGATTCATCAAAGATGCTTGTGTGACAGAACCCCTTTGAAGCATACGTCTGCTGGCACTTTGAAGATGTCACAAGTTCTTTTTACTTCACCACCTTTTTTTCTTTCATTCTGGGCCCTTTGGAAGACAGAATGGGCTCAGTTTTAATTTTTGCATGGATTACATTGCTTTAGTAGGGTGGTTTTAAAGCCCTTGGATCTTAGTAGTCCCAAACTTGCGTAACACCTTGAAAACAGTTGTTGTGGTGGAAGTTTCACTGCCAATAGGGCTAAATTGTCTTTATGTTAGTATAGCTTTTCAGCAATTTGGGACTGATCACATTATTGAAGTACCTGTTTTGTGTATCACGTAAGGTGTCTTCTTTCCTCACACTCACATTCATAGGGGGGATCATATAGCCCTCTGCACAGAGGTGGCATCATTTGCCTCAAACATGGTCCCAAATATTTAATACAGGCTCACCTTGCCATATGTCTTAAATTTGTCCTCATAAAACCCCGTGACACAATGTAGTGACGTCAGCCACATTAGCCCCATTTTACAGACTGCCTCACAAAAGCAGAGCTTAAGAAGACATAGGATGCTTGTTGTAAATCAGGATTTTGGTTCCTTGATGGTAAGGGCTTTTTTCTCAGTCCTTGATCTGTCTGTATTTTTGTTGCACAAAACAAAGCCTCGGTCGGCATTTTGTGAGTTAAAAATACCAGAGTTTAGCCCTCACTTCTGTCCCTGGTAGCTTTGAACTGTGAGGTAGGTCCAAATTCAAAACATCTACTATTGAAATTGGTCTTATGTCTTCATGGCCTGTGTCCCAAAATGGGCATAATACAGATTTCCTTGCCTGACTTTTTCTCTTCTAAGTAGAGGTCTTACAGAAGTGAGACTAGCATTTATTATGTTTAATAACATGATTAGTATAATAGTAAATATAATAGTGAGCAAGCTTAATGTAGCAGTTTTGCTTGTGGGCTCTACTGTAAGTTGTAGACCAGTGGGGACTTTGGCCGAGGCTGTGAAGGAACCTGAACTGGGGTTGTAGGCTCCTTTCAAAGCAGAGCCCACCCTTTCTTCAAGCGGCTGCCGAGCTCCCTGAGAGCTATTCAAGCTGCTCTTCCTCCCAGTGAAAGGCTGTGGCTGCTTCCCAAGCCCCTCGGCCATCCAGCAAAGACTGTCAACCACTTTCTGCTACAGGGAATCAATTGAATGGCCTCAGAAACAAACCCTTACCGTGAGATCAGATCTCATCCCTTTTCTGCAGCGGCTGGTGTGGGGCTTCTGTAATTAAGTATTTGTATTGTGGCAGCACCTGGGGGTCCCAGACAAGGACCCCCTTGTGCGATGCTACAGAGGGAAATAAAGAACGCTGGCCCCGAACACTCACAGCGCTGGAGGGTCTGACACAAGTAGGTCAGCAGCAAAGGGGGTGGGATGAGGGGGTTCACAGGAATGCTGAGCCACTTCGCTGTGATTTAATTATTTGGGTTAGTGGCCTGAAAGCGTAATGAGCTGGGGAGAGGGAGTTTAATATGGAAAGCTGCCCTGACTAAATAATGTGGGGTTAATCTGGTCTCTGCAGCATATGAGGGAGAGGACGAAGCCTGGCAGAAGAACTGCATTGTTCACACCTCACCCTGGAGTCCCTGCTCAAAGACCTGCGGGCTGGGCATCTCCACCAGGATTTCCAATGACAACGACCAGTGCCGGCTCCTGAAGGAAAGCCGCCTGTGCAACATGCGGCCCTGCGAGGTGGATATAACCAAACACATTAAGGTGGGAACTGTTTCTCCATGTACCTCTTGAGCTTTGTTTGGACATGGGGTCAGCCTTTGTTTGGCAGCATTCAGGCCTCTGAGGGCTGCACTTCCACATGGACTTACTGTGCTGCAAAGAGGTCGAAAATGTGTCCTCCGTGTTCTTCCACATGCTGGTATAAAAACCTTCCCCTGAGAGCTTTAATTCCAGCCAAAAGGTCCTTGCAAGGAAAGGCAAGCTCAGTCCACTGTGCTCGCTGTTGGTTTGGATAGACTGGTGATTCAGCCAGTAGAAAAGTAACGGTGCACTGCTGATTATGTCTATGAACTGTATTTTGCAAGTATCCTACTTGCAGCTTCTGGGTTCATATGTCTAAATGTGTAAATCTGTCACACCCTCTAGATCAGGGCTGTAAAATGCTTCAAACCCCTTTAAATATTGAGAAGGTGGTTTGCATGTCCTACCTGTGTCAGCAATGAATATTAACCTGTCTCTTTTTCTGTTCTTCTCTGATTTAGCCTGGGAAGAAGTGCTTGGCTGTCTACAGGGCCAATGAACCAATGAACTACACCATCTCAGGATGTGTGAGCAAAAGTCCATATAGACCGAAATATTGTGGTGTCTGCACAGACAACAGGTGCTGCACACCCTACAAGTCCAAGACTATTGAAGTGAGGTTTCAGTGCCCAGATGGAACTGAGTTTTCCTGGAAAATCATGTGGATCAATGCTTGTTTTTGCAACCTGAACTGCAAGAACCCCAATGACATCTTTGCCGACTTGGCTCATTACCACGATTACTCTGAAATCGCTAATTAAATTGGCTGAATGCTGGAAGTGACCCATTGCTCTGATTTTACAGAGGTTTTAAAATAAAAGGAGAATCTTTCATCCACTGCCAATGTACAATTTGGTTTTTTTCCTGAGTTAGGATGTTAAATCTCCTTGTTTTGCCACACTGTTTTTGGAGGGGCCTTGAACAAGCAAGGTTTTCAACTCAGACCTCTGTCCATTAACGGCAGCCAGAAATTCCTCTATGCACAGATTCTAGACATAAATGACAGTCTTGTTGGTGCTGCCATTTATTAGCCCAGTAGTTTAATTGCCCAAAAGAAAGAATAGTACACTAATACTAGTATGACAGCAAAAGTATGGTTGTTAGTAGCTTAGTCATGAGCTTCACGCATTTTTACTGTCATTTCTTGAATAATGTGGTCTAATCTTGAAAATGAGCTTTGGCATATATATTTTACTTTCAACATTAGACTTCAGTCTTTCATTCCGGTGACCCTTGGGACTAGACTCTGGTCTCTGTCACACTAACATCAGTCCTAGAAATTCTCCCTCCGTCATTTGCAGTCAGATCCCACCCCATAGTGTAGTTCATGGGAAGAACCTAGGGTTTCTCCTGAAATCTCTGTTCAAGGAGTCCCTGTTTCACTGTATTAGGCTGGGCCAAAGATCCTCTATTTCCTGCTCTCCTTGGACTCACCCTGATCTTTTGGAATATCTTGCACAAGGGACATTTTCACAGTTTCTCTACCAGCTCTGATCTTCAGCACCCTGAATGCTCTGAATCCAAAATGACCATCACAGAGCTCATATTTTCAAGACAGATCTTCTTGCTCATGAATTACATACTGCTTCTCAGTTAGCTCTGCAGACCTGAAGGATGAGAGATGAAGGACAAGACCTCATGGGCCCGTTTCTTCACGTAGAAATGGTGTAGTCTGTGCTTGGGGACCACCACTTTCTCCTCGCCGTGGTGTTACCAGCACACAGGTTAAGCTTCTCTCTGCCACCTTGCCAGTGACACATACCTTTCTTTAACATGGCTGGGGCAGAGGAAAGGAGATGTGCTAAATGAGAAAACAGGTGCCAGGCTTCCTATCAGCTCTGTGGATGAGTGGATGTGAAAGGGGAAGACAACCCTTGGTATTGCTTCTAGTGCATCAATTGCAACTGGCTTGCAGCTTAGACTAAACATCAATGTAAACAATTTCTGCAGAAGTAGTTTCACATGTAAATTCCAGCTAAGAGAAGAAAAAAATCTGCCATTACCTTTCCAGCCAGTAAATTTCTTATCACTGAAGCATACTGGAGCCATTTTTTCTCCAGTGAGTTGTTGGTACGACCCCCATGCACCATGGCACATTTGCTGTTGCTTCACTTGGGAAAGCTGAGCAGCAGAAATGTGTTTCTACGTGGTGAACTGCAGTATGTGCTTGAAAAATCACTGGCGGCACAGCAGAACTGCTGAGTGACACAAGGACTGGAGACTGGATCAGTACAGGGCTGAACTTCAGATGATGCAACTGTTTTAAATCGGTCACTTATTTTGCTTTAGTTCCAGTTGGCAAGTTGTCTGTCTTCATCTTGAAATCCCAGAGGAAGCTATATTAATTCCCAGGAGACATAGATCTTTCTGGCTATGATAAATTAAAGCTTCCTGTGAGCAGGCTGAAAATAATGCCATCCCTATGTAAAAACATTTAGGAGAAATGCTGTATATCTTCAAAAGATGTTAACTTAAATGGCATCTTTGTTTATATACAAGTACTTGGCCTATAAATATTTCATAGACCCAGGTCATTCCTTAATTGAAAGCTTTTATTATTTCTTTTTTGAAGCTTCTCTGAAATCTCCAGTGGCAGATAAGAAGGGCAATCCCTATCTGCATGTTCCAGTGCAGGTGCAATGCACCTCTCCCTTTTGTTCCTCTGGTGATAAGGAACCTGAGGACAGGGGCACTTTGCAAGATTCAGCCTCACGACTGCCTTCAGCCTGGATGATGTGACAGGAGAGGTCACATCTGACCTATGCACCTCCACCCAAATGAGAGCTCAGCACTTGCACTCACTTTTTAAACACCATCACTTGGTAAAAAAATGGTCCATGGGAATATATGAAAAAGAGGCCTTGGCTAAGAATCATAGAAACATAGAATCATAGAATGGTTTAGGTTGGAAAGGACCTTGAAGATCATCGAGTTCCAACCTCCCTGCCATGTGCAGGAACATCTCCCACTAGACCAGGTTGCCCAAGAAGTTGACAATATATTTTCCAAAAGGGAAAATGGTTTGTATTGAAGTGCTTGGTAGGGAAGCCATCCTAGCATCTCTTCCTCATTCAGATCCCCTAAGTATGACTTGGAATCCTGTGTTCTGGTTCTGGCCTATCTTTAAATACCATATGTATGTGTATGTGTATATATACATATTGTATATGCATATATACAAACATATACACGCACATAAGTATATGTATGTATACACCCATATAAAATATATGCATGCATTTATATAATGTTGTATATAGCATTATATATAAAATCATATATGAACATGTCCATGAATATATATGTGTATATTTACATATACGTATTCCTATGGTGCAGTCTTCAGTGCATAAAATAGACTGCATATATAATGTGTGTTTACATGTATAATTATTTTTTCACCATCTTACATGTACACATAGGGGCACAAAAAATCAGGATCAGAAGATGCACCCAAAAACTGTGGCACTTAAAAGGCTTGCTTTGCTTTGCAATTAGCTAACGCTGTAACCACTGTAATCAAATGCTGCCTTGGCTGAAACATCTAGTTTTCACTGCGAGATAAAGGAAGCTATTGTAAGCTAATGCATGACCAGCAACTCCAGTGCGTGTCAGTTTTTAGTGAATTGAATGCCTGGAAACCACAGATCTAGCCCAACGCACCCAAGATGTTTCTGTTTCTAGCCTGGTTTTCTAAGGGAACCAGACGTATGCAGCCGTCCCGTCCATTTGTTTGTCTGTCAGTCAGTGCCTTTGTGGGAAATGTCAAAGTAGGCGGAAGAGTAAAGCTCTCAGAAACATTGCAATTCCTGAAATAAAAAATGAAGTAAAATAGCAGGACACCACATCGGTCCTACCAAGACCATGCACATCTGCCCGGCAGCCAATAGGTCTGCGGCGTGGCCAAACCACAACAGCAGCATTAAGGGATTTTGAACAGATGTACCATTTAGAAACAAGCAGCCACGGAGGAGAGAGAGCTGAAGGCATCACAAATGGGGAATTGTGGTGGTTACACTGCTGTAAAGGAGCTTCTGGGGACATTGGACACAAACCTATAGCGCACCAAGCCTTATAAGCTCTACTGCTTGTGCAACTGCTTGTCTGTCCGATGACACTGAAAGGGGAAGAGCAACACTTGTAGCCAGTGGACTTGACTTGCAGTTTATGGTTCATTAGAGATCCTTTATTTTAACAATTGTTTACAAGAAGATTAGCCATAGGGCTAAGGCAACAGACTAGCCTGCAGATTTGGATCCCTGGCTTCCTGTGTGCTTGGGCAAATCATATATTTTTACAAAAGTACTTTTATGGTTACTGTTTAAATACATTAAGGAGCTAGATCTTCAAAGGCTTTCATAGATCCAGCCCTTTGCTTTGCTTTTCCTCAGTTCTTCAGAGCCAGAACAACAAAGCCCTATTGTTCATTGCCTCTGTTGAGAGTGAAAACTCTTCCAGCAGGAACTGATGCTCACTGTATGTTTGTACAGTGCCTCGTACAATGGGCCCAGGTCTCTGCTGGCACCTGAAAGTGGTACCATCATCCAAGAAACCAACAATAATAGCATTGAGGAGATACCAGGCTCAGATTTGGGGCTAGACCCCCCCTCATGCAGTGGTCCAGGGAAAGGCTTGAGAAAGGATGGGAGTGACAATTTTGCAATCCACACTAAGCAGAGGCAGCTGGACACACGTCTTGCTCGTGCCAATTATCCTGTTGATCTTTTAGGCTGGGACAAGGATGAAGGATGGGATTTTGAGGGTCAGCTCATGCTGATATGAATGGCAAGACTCCAGCTAGCTCCTGGGACCCTAGCTATCAGCTTTCTGTAGGGCCTTTACCAGAGTCAGTATGGTGGCTCAAACTGCCTTGTTTGGGAGCCCAAGAAAGCAGGATAACCACTTACTGCAGGATTAAAACAAGCAAGAATGTGACTTATAAAGATGCCTTTATATTCAGCGTGTGTGCAAGCAGAAACAAGGTGCAGTAGAGTTGCTTTATTTTTGATGTGCTCACAAGGATTGTGTTGTGTACATGTAATACTCCAAGAAGACCACAATATTCAGACACACTGTGTCACCTTGTAAATTAAACCCTGAATTTTTTTTTTCTCCCAGTTTTTTGAAGGAGTTTTAAGACAAGCAGTTTATTAAACTGGTGGAGACAGAGAGTTGTCATTAACCACAGGCACATATCCATACACATACCTCTTCAAACTGTGACTTTCCTGTCTAAACAGTCCTACAGAATTATTCTGTAAGCTTCATATGCTGAAATATATAAAAACTAATGGGAAAAACAGATTGGTTTGGCAGCGTCAGTCTGAGTTACACAAAATATGTAACATGTATTAGTTGTTCACACAGCATCGTGTTGAGGTTTTATAGGTGGTGTGCTGCTGCTATGATTTAAAGATATTAAATAACCTCATAAGTGGTAAATGATTAATGAATCTCTGACTGACACCTCATTTAGAAGCTTAGGTAAGCAAAAGAAGGTGGAATATGTTTGCCACTGACATTTCTTTTCCTTTTCCAATCTCCTTGCTTGGCCAATGTCCAAGTATGCGTTTCAAATGTGTGACAAAGCCCTGAACCGAAGGACACACAAAAATAAAAATAAAAAGCCAGAAATGTGGTAAAAAAAGGATGCTCTGGGAGCATTTCCTTAAGTGTGAATATTATGGCAGCTTTGGAAATCCAGGTGTTCCCCAACTCACATGTCCTTGTCTTCTGGTTTGTTTCTGGCTCTAGGGTTTGATTTTTCTCCCCTCAGCACTCTTACTGGACTTGGGATAGCCTGTCTAGAGTTTTTGAGCAAAGTGGAGTGTTACTCAACCTGCATAAGAATGTCTTCTTTATCAGCTCTGTTGAGAGGTTGCAGAACTTGCCTTTTTGCAGAAGTCATACAGGCAGAAATTGTTCAAACAAGGTTATTAAAGACTCGGGCAAAACCATTTAAATTAAAGAATCATTACTCCACACCCCTGCATTCACAGAACCTCAGAGCTAACTCTAGAAAGGATTCTATCACTTAATTCTAGAAAAAAATACTTGTAGTTTTCCCATAAATCACGTTTGCCATCCAAACTGAAGTAGGTTACTTGCCTCAGTAGGAATTTAAACATTTTGAGTGGCCTTCTGTCCTGTACAGTGATGGGTCTGGGTTGGGCTTACTTATGGCTACCAGGACATTAGGCAAGAGAGCACCCTCTTCCCAGCCTTCTCCTTCAATGGCCCTCTTTTTTTTTTGCTGGGAAGGGAAGTCCTCTGCATTTTTAAGCACATTCCAGCGAACCATGCCTCTGGCTACAGCTTTCAGCAAGGGTAGCACATTTCTGTGCTGCTTCTACAGGCACCAGAAGTCCCATCTGGCCTTTGCATCTTCTACTTGCACATGTGGCAGCTGCCAAGCACACAATCTTGCATGAAGGGATTCCTTGGCTGGTTTCTCAGCCACCACGTTTGGACTAGTCTGGGAAACCCATCATCTCTTGGGTACTTTGCACTTTCCAAATGAAGTGCTGACCCTGTGGCAACTGTGCTAGGCTCTGTGCCTGTGAGATCTCCTGCCCTGCATGAGCAGCATGGAAGGACTCACCACAGCATCAAAGTTCAACACTGGCAGCTGGTGGTAAAAAACTATGATTTTCTTTGATTTGGTCACTGGCTATCATTAAAAAAAAAATGAAAATACAGTGCAATCAGTCAAAAAATTACAATTTCCCAGCTGGGGAGGTGCAAGCGTAAGCCTGAGGTAAGGCAAAAGTGTCTGCCTGCATGCATCCCACCAGTGTGTGAGGGGCTGGGTGCCACCTTTGCTCAGCGCAGTCTCACCAAGCCCTACAAGCAGGTTGGCCATGCCCCATGCCAATGCTGGGTCCACCACATGGGGCCAAACCACAGCGTTGGCCACCACACCTTTGCTGCCCATCTTGCTGTGTGCAGGGTGCTGAGCCTCATGGGGACCTGGGCACACACACGTTCACACACACAGAGCCAAGGGCTGTGAAGTACAGGCTGGTGGTGGCTCTTGCTCTCTTCCGAGTACCATTGCTCATGAAGGCTTTTGCCTGGAGCTGCTTTAGCCCTCCCCGAGTGTGGCCGCCCTGCAAACAGCCCTTCCCTCCCCCAGTCCCCTTTGCTCACTGACCCTGACCTGAATACTATAATCCACTTCAGCCATAAGCAATTGCAGAGAGTGACGGGTCACCCAGGGATATTTTTGCCAGCTCTGCTGCGGGTCACATCTCACTGTGGTGGTGCTGCTTGGGAAGGAAGTGCTGCCTGCTATCCCTTTTCCCAACCTCTGGGCTCTTCTGGAGATGCCCGGTGATGTCTGCATCCAGCAACTAATGTACATCCCACAGCCACCAGGGCCAAAAACATGCAAGGTGGGGGGATGCCTCTTTAATTACAGCCAAATAACCGCTCTCCTCCAGCCCCCGGGAGGTGCTGGGTGAGCAAACGATCCCCACGCTGAGTTGCAGGGAACAGACATTGAACTGTTTGGCGGTTGCAACCAGAAGCTTTTTTTTTTTTCCTTTTTTTTTTCCCCAGCACTGGTCAGCAGCTGTGTTGTTTATAAAATGAATGGAGCCCTTAATGAAGCAATAGATAGAAACAGTGAGAGGCTGTGTCTGTCTGTTACAAAGGGCCGAGGGGGAAGGGTTGATCTCTTAAAATACCCTGACATCCTTTCTCCCAGTTATTTAAACATTAGGCGTAGCAGTGATCAGCTATCAACATAAAGCCTATATTTGGCTCAGCGGAAACACTAAATCCACACATCAAAACAGCTGTTCATATATACAGACCGGGAGAGACTTTCAGTTGCAGTGAACACGAAACAGTGCAAAACAGTGCAAAAAAAAAGCAGACAGCATGTGGGATGGGGGAGGACCAAGTTGCAGGCAGCACTTGCGAGACACTGCTCAATGTGTTGTGTTGGTAGAAACAACAGACCGCGTTACCGGCACATTGAGGATTGCAACAGATACTCTGCCCAAGATGCAAAAACAGACAGGAAGAGGATTCCAGCACTGGAGAGAAAAAAAATAAGCAGCTTTGCTATAAACTGTTTTCTCTCCAGCTCAAGTCCATCGCTTGCAACACATGACATTAATCATAAACCCCCAAAACACATCTAGGCTAAAGTTTCCAGCTGTTTAGTCTCTAGAGACTTTTAAAGAGGAGAACAGCAGCCTTCAGCACAAAAGTCCTGCTGCGACGACATGGTATTGGCATGGCCTCTCCCACTCCTCCTCTGCAAGGACAGAGGGGGAAAGTCATCTTGAAGTTCAGCCAGATTTTTGTACAGTAGATATCGAGGCCCAGGCTGAGGCGGAAAGGACTCAGATTTCAGCAATGACATACTTTCTGCTAGTGGTTTCGAAGAGCACCACTACAGCAAAGATTTTGTATTGAGATACATTAATGCAATCAAGAAGCCTCTTGGCCCCTGAGAGCCCATTCTCTCCTCTTCCACCCTTTATAACCCAGAAAGCACTGTGAGGGGTGAACTGTTTCTTTTCTGGAAACCTCCTGTTATCCGATCTGAATCTCCTCTATGCCACAGGAGCTCCTTGCTCCGTGGTGGCCGTTCATTCTTTGAGAAAAAGGTGAAACCCCAGCTCATCTTTTCTGGTTTAATGACACTACAGTACCCAAGCTAACTCTGTCTTCAAGAACAATGAAGAACTCAGCATTTGCAAGCTCTAGGAAGGGGTTTTATAAAAATTTCTAACAAATCTGCAAGCCACTTGCAACTCTTCAGTTACAGCACAAGATGCCAG
>NW_009647595.1:8482325-8525192 GCF_000708025.1 Charadrius vociferus
ACTGTACTGTCCTCCGGATTTTCTGTACAGGTACACACTGTTCCTTGCCAAATGAATACTTTTTGTTGCAAAGCTAACATTTGTAGTGGTCCTAGCAACCCCTTGCTGCTCAGAAGTGCTCGCAGATGCCTTTGTGCTGCAAGGAGGCTTGGATGCATTCCTCCCAGTTAAACAAAAATAAACTGCCCGGGCTTGACAGGCACACCATGGTGTCCTTGTAGAAGGAATGATTAGCCATTCCCAGAAAAGCTCAGCGAAGAACCTAACTTTGCCCTTCTTTTGTAAGATGAGTTGGCACAGGTTCCTCCCCGTTTCACTGGTGCTGGCACAGAGAGTCGTTAACCAAATCAAGCCCTTTGCTGGTATCAGTCCAATCACAACTGCTGAATCATCACATCTAGCAGAGCCTTGGCTCAGCCATGCCAAATATTTGCTTTTGCCTCTTCCTATCACAGTATTTTTTTGAGATACAGGAGAAAGGGTCAGCCCAAAATAGTTCCAGCAAAGCCACAAACCCACCTGCCCCTGAAAACCCCGGGACGTTAGATCAATCACTAGGCAAGAGCACCACATCCTCACGAAGGTCCCAACACAGAAAACACAGCAGAGCCATTTTGGTGATGGGGCTCTGTTATTTCCTATCCACTCCTCATGCTGAACAGCATCAGTGCTCCCAGCTCCCCCCAGTAACACACGAAGGGAGCCTCCAAACCCACTGAGGGATGCTTCCCCGTGAAGGGCAGATACTGTTATAAAAGTTATAAAGTTATAAAAAGCCCCAACCCTTTCACAGGAAACCACCGAGATAAATAGCTTTAGGTGAAAAGGGACAATTGCACTTCTGCTTTAAGGACAGCAATAAAATAATGTTTTAATTCTTTCCTGAACCTTTAGATTCCTATCCCTCTTGCACGTGGGGTGTCCTTTTAAAACTTGTTTGCAAAGGGTTAAGCTTTTCTCTGTTTTTCTCAAGTTATATTCTTGCAAGAGGTCCAAAAAGAACAGCTTTTAGAAACTCGGAGTGGCATCTGCCACTTCAGTCAAGAGGCCCAAATTCCTCCACAGATCTGTGGGGGACATGTCACACATCCGTGGATTTACAGACCCGAATGGGAACAGGAAGGATGCAACGAGCATGGCACCAACTCCAGTGAGGAAGTCATTTTACAACCCACAGATCTATGCACTAGACAGTACTACATCTCTGGAGAAAAAGAAAACTTCAAACAGCAGATAAATAGTACTCCATACTGAGCCCTCAATTTTGTTATGCATTTGTTAGCGCAAAATTACCCTATAGTACTTTGAGTAGTCAGTCGCACCTAATACTGGTGTGCTGTGTTTTCTTAGTATAAATAGTAGGCTGGGGGGGGGAGAAATAAAAAGAGCTCTGAGCACGAAAGTAGGGAAAGGCAGAGGTATGTGCAAAAGAAAAAAAGACTTCATTGATACAAAGGGTGGGAAGAATATGCTCCCACTGAGAAAGACTATTGTACTCCTGGTAAAACATTAAGACACCAGACATTGCAAAGTTACAAATTTATTTGTTTTGAAATAAATACAAATACTTCATTAAGAAACTTTTCTCGATAGACTTTACACAATAGCTTTATTCTTTCTGGAAATTGTCTTTTCTTCCCACAAACTGTTACGGATATTCTACACAAGAGCTGAAGTTAGTCAATATAAAGTAACCTAGACGGTGTTCTTCTGAACAAGCAATCCCAAAGTATTAACATTTGCTATTTAACTGCTCAGCATTTGAGTTTTCTTGTTTGTGTGAGGACTGCAATGCAGCAGGTATGCACTGGAGCTCGGGAAATCCTGTCCCACTACCTATGGAAGGACAAACTTAAGAACATCCAAGTGTGAAAATCTGACTGGCGGAAAGGAATCAAGCCACTAGCATCGACAAAAGTAACCCGAGGTATCAGGAGGCTACGTAAAGATGCAGAACCAGCAGATCATTACATTTATGCAGTCATTAAACACTGTACTTCACAGATACAGTGTTGCTGCTCCACCACTTTGTGGAATACACTTCTCAGCACCAGTGAGATCTCATCAGAGTTTCAAATCTAGTAATTAGTGGCAGTTGAATGTACAGTATCTAATTACATGCCATCCCACAGTTATTCATCTCTCCTGACAAAGAACAGCTGGATCTGGCTTCGCTTACAGAATTCCGAATTTATCATAATTGTGCTGGACACAAAAACTTGAGCTGCAAAGATAAGAAGCTGTCTGAAGGAAAAAAAATCAAGCTGTTTCTGCTTTGCTGGCATGTACAGCTACCCTACTTGTTACAACTACACCAGCTTTTGTGGTACGGTAAACCCTTTGGCCCAAGATCCCAAAGAGGAAACGCTACCTTGCTCATTAAATTTAAATCCTGTCCTCGTTTGGCTAAGCGGGTTTTAGGGTCTAGGAGGGGGGGGAAGGAAAGGAAGACTGGAATTAAATCTCAAAAAAGTGAAATAAAAAAGCTTAAAGACTTAGTTCATCTCAAAGTCACATTAAAATCGCCTATTTTAGTAGTATATTATTGTACATAGGAAAATGGGCTTGAATACTAATGAATTAGAAGGTCTATAAATGCACGATACATTAACTTCTCTATCATTTGAAGTCAAGCTATATACAATGAATTCGACTCCAGCTTCAACATGAGGCCATAACACATTTGTTTCGTTTCCTTCCTTAAAAGCCATCCATAATAGTGATTTTTTTCTCCCCCTCTTTGAAACTCGTCTCAAATTGTGCCAGTTTACTTCAAGAGAATAAGAGATAAAGGGGCATGTAACAGCTTTGATTTTAAAGGAGGATATTAAGCAAGCCTGGTTTGACTCTGAAGTGTTTACAACCACATCAGCTTTTGGCAAGTATCCTTTAGAATTTGGCATCCATTGAAGGAGGGCACAATAGCAGCAACTGTCTGAGTTACAAGAATAACGACAGAGCAAATGAGATGCTTCTTTTCTTTGGTCCCTGTCAGACCCTGGTGAACAGAGTTCATCCTACAGAATAGCTTGAGATTAATACCAGTTATGTTTTTGTGATACACAGGGGGCATCCATTACTTTTTCACACTGTGACCAGTTTAAACCTCCCACAGCCATCTAACAGGACACTTCCATGGACTTGGGGCTTGATTGTTCAGCGTTGCTTGCCGAGTTCGGCGTCAGCTCGATGCGTGTGTCTGTGTGGGAGCGGTTCCTAGCACCGTCCCCGGTGTGGGATCGGCTCCTCGTTCCCTCCCCGGTGTGAGACCGGCTCCTCGTGCCTTCTCCAGTGTGAGACCGGCTCCTCTGTCCTTCCAAAGAAGTTACGCTGGAGCCAGAAGCAGTGCGGGACCTCATCAGCCTGGTCATGCTAGCAGAGGGGACTGGAAGAGTTTGGAAGAGTTTTTCGTTAATGCCTTGCTTCATGGGCTTGGAAGGAAGGCCTTGCTTTCCTCTCCAGCCCTCACCACCCTTGGAGAAGCCTTCAGGGTTAAGTATATACTTTTCATGGCATCTTCACGTGTAGAAGAAGCACCACTGCTCCAGGCATACAGTTAAGGAGCCCAAATTACTAAGGCAAAATTGGTGGCCAGGGCTGAGGGATTCAAGACAGAGCTTTATAGTGTGTTGCTGTGGCTGCAACAAGCCAGAAGAAAACTAAAGAGTCCCATCAGACCTCCCATTACTTTCAGATCTTTAACCTTTGCTGGCAGCCCAGGCTAGCAATGCATCTACACAACAGCAGTTGTCAGATGCACATATAAGAAGGACAAATAGCTACAAGTTAAAGAAGTCTCTGAACTAATGAGGTTTTAAATGTTGTGTGCAGCATATGAATCATCTCCTGCGATGCAACAAGGGGACACTATTACAAATATCCACCTTAAAAATATCAAGGTAAAGTAAAGCAGGTATTCGTGGGTATAAGCCACCTGCAAAGCTCTCTACTATTTTGTAACATAATTTGGTATGAAAACCCTTCGCCCAAGGTTGCTGGTTTTTTCCCCCTGCAGATGCGTATCCAACAGGGAAAAGATCACACATGTGGGATCATAAGACTCTGGGTGCTTTGATGCCCAACAAACTTTGGTAGCCAGGTGAACCATTCCATAAAACCGATACTTACTGTATCCCATTCCCTGAACAAAGTATTTGAAAGCTTCTGCAAGCTTGGCAGGCTGCAAGAGAGAGAGAGTATTAGCGTGTGCAGTGCTCAGCAAATCAGTTACATTACAGTGTTATAGATGCCACAGATGCCCTTAGTTTAACGGGGACATCTTAAATATTCTCCGAGTTCTCCTGAATGTCTGAAAATGTCATTTACATGAGAGAATTCCACCATTCCCCTCCCCAGTCTGCTCCCCTGCCCCATTAGTTTACTTAATGGACATATACATTTGAGAACGAGCTTTCCAGACTACAGGTGATCTAAGCCTGACCCAAACTTTGCTTGTGCAGTTACTGTGGCAGGTGAGCCAAAGTGAAACAACTGGTCTCACAAAATATACAAGGCAGTTCATACAGGGACGGTAACTGAGCGATTCCCAATTGGCAGAGGACAAATTCAGCTAGTCACAGCTTTATGTTTATAGGGCAAAAAAGCTCAGCGGGAATACACAAGCACAACTGCCCATGACTGACATTCTTGCAGTGAGGCGCTCGCTATTTGTCTCTGCTGATGACACAGTGGCCAAATAAGCCTCACAATCTCAATTATTGTGCATGCCAATATTCCCTATATTTTTTTGTATAATTCTGTCTGAATCAGTGCAAAGAATGGACTCTGTATAACAGAAGCAATGCACATACTCCTGTGTGGCTTTAAAAAAGCCTTTTCCCACTCGCACTGGTAGAGCGCACACACTGCCCGCACAGGGACTTCTCAGCTGCAGGAAATTACAAATTAATTTTTTTTCCTTAAGTTCGTGAACACCACATTATACTACTTAGAAATACGTTTAGAAAACGTCACATTCTACGTCTGATTTACAGGTCAGCTCTTTTAGTGAAGCAACACTACAGCATAGGTAAATTTTAATTTTCCCAGCCTGCTTTTATTAGCAGCCTTGGAATTTATGCCTAAATATATTTCAGAAACTCCAGTTCATTCTCAGTCAAGCTGAGTCAGTGTATGCAAGAACATAGCGTTGTTATTTCCTGTCTCCCATTTTCCTGATCTATACTATAAATAGTCCAAATAAATATGTTTTTAAAACATTGGTGCTCAAGCCGTAATCCACATTAGCTTAGTAGATAGGCATAAAATAATACCTCCGCCTTCCCACCTCAGACCTTTACTCGGTTAAGACTTAATTAGTGGAAATAATATCCCCGCCCAATCTTAATTTTGCACTTCATTGGTCTTTAAAGAAAAAAGAAAGCTCAGATGACCGACTGACATCATTATTCATGAAATCATAACCATCCTTTTGGCTGACATTTGGGAACAGCAAGTACCCTACAGGAAAACACCCATTTGCTGCAGTCTGACACGCTGCAGAACAGGATTAGTAGGATTTCCGTCAGCCAAATCCTACCTGGGAAACTTGAGGGAGCCCACCGCAGTCAGCCATCTGAAACAGGGAGGAGAACAGCCAGTTAGCGTCATGCCAGAGGAACTCATTTATGCTCAGGATATATTAAAAAGGACCTTTTTAGCTATCTGGCAGAAAAACATTTCCTTTGTTGTGTGAATAACGTACGTGTAGGTGAATGCATCAAAGCAAACAGTTAAACATTTATAAAAGCTACGACTGCACCCCAGAAAACCCCAAAGTGTCTTGATCCTCAGGCAAAGCATTGGCTGCAGCTACAAATAAATGTTTTTTTGCTAGGCAGTGATCACCAATTTCTTAGAAACTAGCCTATTACTCCTGGTTACAAGTTCAGCTCTGAACTCCAGTAACATGACTCGATACTGACCTGAATGACAAACAGGGGAGAGAGAACAAACACCTAAACCTCAGCGGTGAGAGGGAAAAACGATTTGCTGAGATTGCGGATGGCAAGCATTGGCCAGACTCGCCAAGGGAAGCAGGGAAAGCCAAATTAGAAAAGCTATCTTGAGTGCATGCAGTATTTTTGGAGCACTTCAATTTTCCTGCCACTCCACCCCTCAAAGCTAACCCAACAAAAACAGTCCTGTTCCAAGGAACACCACAAGCTGAAAACAGTTGAGTTGTGAATTACAGGAAACCCCAAATCCTATCTAGGATTAGTTAGCAGCAGCAAAACAGTCCGGCAGCAGGATCTGGCACCAGCTGTATCCCTGGACTGAGCAAAGGCTGCCCACTGATACAGGATTTGAGATAGTGTCAGATTTTTTCTGAGGGCGAGTCTGCCACCTCCATGTGGTGGGTCAGCAGCGTAAGTCCTCAACATTAAGAGGAAAAAGTATTTTAAAAAATAATTGTATATTATCATTCTCACTGATCAGTTGAAAAAAGAGAGATACAGTAAAAGTTCCCAGCAGAAACATGACCAAACATGTTTCACCGTTTGCATGCTGTTAAACTCATTGTGCTTCACTTCATCAGGAACGAGCTGAAGATTGCACCCATACTCTGAATGTCAAGTATCAGTCAAAGCCTTTGCACAATGCTTTGCTGTTGCATTTTATCAAGTTTGGGGAAAACAAGAGAGTCATTTCCAACAGTAAGATGTCCTGGACTGCACCCACATAAAAGGCAGGATGACAAAACTGTGGCTGATGGATGAGCAGTCTGTTCATCCGACACTAGTGTTGAGGGACAGGCAAGCACAGGAACAGAACAAGTCAGTGTGCACTTCCACTCTGCTGAAGGCTTTTTCCAAACCTTCTGAAATCAACTAGAGATCAACTTTGCCAGCTCTAGTCAAATTCATTATGGGTATGTGAAATACTGAGCGTTTCAAGTTTCACCCCTAGTGTTTTAAAATGGAGGAGCTGAGAAATTCCCTGTTGTTAACCTTTGACAAGAAGCCCCTAGTCTCATTTATCCCACTAAAATGCTCTTACCCTGAAGGAACTGCCGTTCCATATCAGAACTGGATTCTCACCGTCTTATCTGTACTACAGCACATCATTCTGGTTCTGCTTTTTTAGTTAATCTACCTGAGTTTAAATGAGGGGAAAGCTTATTTAAAAAAAAAAAACAGCTTTTGTTATTACCTTCAGAAGCGTGGTCCTTGTTGGGTCCAGCTTTGAGTTGCATTCAACCTGTATTAAAGAACAGCAGCATAAGGTATTATACACAAGATTTTAATTATGAACTGCTGGATGAAAACAGATTAAATATCTTGTTTTCTGTCTCAGCCCAAACTAAATTGGGTATCTTAGGCTTCTGTATAAAGAGACTATGTATACAGAAATATATCTTTGAACCCAAATAGGTCAGTTCACATTTCTGATTGTATTCTTTTCCATGTACATGGGAATTTGAGATTTTTTTAATCTGTTTCTGGGACTCCAGTGGCAACAAGTGTTGTTTATCTTGTGATGTGGGGTCATCTGGTAGCGTCCCAAGTGGTGAGCAGCCATATGGCCAGCCGCCAGCAGACTGGGCATGCCCGTTAACGCACAACATTTGAAGTCACCCAGTCATCTGGGGCGTGTTATAATGGTCAAAAAGAAGCTCTTCGCTTCCATAGTGACCCGGGGCAGAGCTCCAACACCACAGAACACGCTCAAATACCAGCAGCAGATTCCTCTCTAAAGGAAAATATCTGCGGTTCACTGGAGCTGCTGTGGCGATTGTTCCTAAGGCAGCAGCTATTAAATAATGGTGCACAGGACAGAGGGGACAAACAGCAAGAAACTAATGGCAGCTCTCCCGTGGTCTGGAAGAGGAGAGCCAGCTGGGCTGGATCTATAGCCAGCGAGGTTGCTGCGCGGGCGTGAGCTCTGCCGGCCTCGCGCAGCTTCTTGGCTCTCCTGCCCATCGGCACGGTGGCAGAGACGGCTCGATATACACACCACAGCATCCACCGCCGGGGAACTGTCGCCAACCACCAGCAGGACGGGGCATCTGCAGGGAAGCACACAAAAGCGGTATTATCTCTGTGATCCGGCCCAGACTTGCCCTAAGCTGCGTTTTTTGTCACTGGAAGGATGAGACAGTTAAGTGTGTTTAAGTGACTTGTTTTGTATTCCAGACACCTTAACTATACCTCAAATTCACTGTATTAGCTGCAGATCTACTGACATGCTCTGATACCTTGCCTGAGAACCCGTCCTTTTCCCCACCTTGCAGCAATCAGCCCTTCCCAGTGCTCTTACCCCTTGTTTTATAAGAAATTGAATGTGGGCATCAGCATAAAAGTCTCATTGCCCCCTGAGCCCTAACTTTTGGACCCATCATCCAATTTCAACCAGACTGGCCAAAGAGCAGAGTCTCAGAGTCTCCTGCGTGTAAACATCAGCAGCTGAGCAGAGAAGGACTTGACAACTGTTTTGTTGCACACGTTGCAGCATAAGTGAAAAGCTATGAGCAGAAGATCTGGCAGATAGGCATTCTCATACCTGCTCTGTCTTCCTGAAGGTTTGTGTTTGTTTTTTGGTTTTTCTTTCTTGTTTTTTGATTTGTTTTTTTTTTTAATTGCTTTTGTTTATGTTCCTTTGGTTGTATTCAGAGCTACAGTTTCCATTAACTAGGACATATTTCCAGGTGAAGGTAAGTACATCTACTTTTCAAGTAATTATTCTCTAAGCCCAAGTTTGCAGATACACAGTGACAGGAATCATAGAATCATAGAATGGTTTAGGTTGGAAAGGACCTTGAAGATCATCTAGTTCCAACCTCCCTGCCATGGGCAGGGACACCTCCCACTAGACCAGGTTGTCCAAGGCCATGTCCAGCCTGGCCTTGAACACCTCCAGGGATGGGGCCTCAGCAACTTCTCTGGGCAACCTATTCCAGTGCCTTACCACCCTCAAAGTGAAAAATTTCTTCCTAATGTTTAATCTAAACCTGCGCTCTTCCAATGTAAAGCCATTTCCCCGCGGCCTATCACTACATGCCCTAGTAAAAAGTCCTTCCCCAGCTCTCCTGTAGGCCCCCTTTAGGTACTGGAAGGCCGCAATAAGATCTCCCCGGAGCCTTCTCT
The DNA here is from genome assembly GCF_000708025.1 of Charadrius vociferus. Classification (NCBI taxonomy): domain Eukaryota; kingdom Metazoa; phylum Chordata; class Aves; order Charadriiformes; family Charadriidae; genus Charadrius; species Charadrius vociferus. Next base: position 8,491,412 of record NW_009647595.1, read on the forward strand.
TCTCCAGGCTGAACAGCCCCAGCTCTCTCAGCCTCTCCTCATAGGAGAGGTGCTCCAGCCCTCTGATCATCCTTGTGGCTCCCCTCTGGATATGTTCCAGCAGGTCCATGTCTTTCTTATGTTTCTTAAGGAACTACTTAGCTTTCCACTTCAGTTAATATGGCTCTCAAGTTTGAAGAAAAGAAGTCTTCCTAATGGTGGTCCCTGACTTGCAGTAACCTCTTATCTCCCATATGAAGTCACAAGATCCTTTTCTAGCACATAAGCACATTCAGCTACAGCTTTGCAATGCACATGCAATGCACCCGCTCACCGATCACACCCCTAAGCTCCCATCACATACAGGTGAACTGGTAGGAAATAAAATACTTACTGAAGGGTGACCACATTTATTCCAGGAACAGGGCGCTCAATCTCTAGGTCTCGCCGACTGAAAAAAAAAAAGAGAGGACAAAAGCTCTTGATACACTGAAATTTTACAGATACTTCCATATAGTTCTAGCTTAGAGACAGCACAGACACTCACATATGTTAATTTAATCTGATACATGTTGCAGCCTCCAAAACTGATGGAGAACCACTCTTAGACTGAAGTATCAATGTCTTAGTTCAGTCCCAGTGTACCATCTTTCTCCCCACAAACGCACAAGGTCCTTCTCCCGTAAGAAAACCACCTCAGATCCCTAAAGGCACTGTCAAGCAGAACTTTACACTGGGAGAACACAAGTAACTCCACCACATAAGTAATACAGGCTCTAAGAGCGGGACAGCCTCTTAAAACAGTTTCCAGTTAGAAATCAGGTAAAAGTATTTACCTGTTGTAAGAGTTGACAAAGAGATGAAGGTTGGTTTGATTCATATCATTAATAATATGCTGACGGTAAGTATGGATCAGGTCATGGTTGCTGTGAATTTCTTCCTACAGTGGAGACAGAATCGTTCAGAATAGGGGCCATTGTCTGAAAGGATCTGAAGACATGGCACAGCAGTCGTGTATCAGACTCATATCTACACAACAGGAGTGCACCTTTAGGCAAGGGACGACTTGTAGCACCCAGTGGTGTCACCCAGAATTAACATGTGGCTTCTGATCACAGTACTACATTTTTCACTTTTAAACTTCAGTATTTTGTAATATCAAGATCTTACGATTTCAAAACATGTAGTTTTAGTGCAGATGGTTACAGTCAGACATGTGTGAGGTTGTAAAACAAAAAAAGACTCAGGGTAAGAAGCTCAGTAAATGTTTCCAGGGTAAAGCAGATGTTGAAAGCTTACAAACATATGTAATGTGGAACTCAGTTTCACAATAGTAAATAACTAAGCTTCAAGGACTTCAATCACTAACATTTTCAAACAGTTTGGTTCTAAAGTCTTTATAGATTAGTTCCTTGTTCTGCTGGAATGGAGTTTTCCATTGCATTTACTAACAGTTTCAAGCACAGCAAAGTAGCCTCCGAAAACAGTATTGCACCATATAGGCTTGCACTGAAGAGCACCATTAGTACTAATAACCAGCTTTCCCAGAGTTACAACAACGTTATCATTTAAAAAAAAAAATAAATCTGTGAGGTAATTCTGCTCAGAACATGAGCTCATACCATACCACTTGTACTCATTTAATTGTTGGCTGTCTTAACAGGGAGCTGCCCCTACTAGAGTTGTCATGACTGAGATGCACTTGAGTCGTTGGGACACAGCAAGCCCCATGGCAGCACACCACCTCCAAAATGCTGGGAAAACAGTTATGAATCCTATCTCACAGTTTAACTTTGTACTTTGTTGTTTAAGTGAAGGCTTCTCTCCTCCTCCCAGCCCCAGGATGTAAACACGGGTGACTGAACACATCAGAGGAATCTTTTAAACATCCTTACCTTTCCAAAAAGATGTGAAATGACCATGTCTGGCAAAGCATTTGTCCAACCTGAAATCTGAACAGCAAGAATATCTAAGTATCTGATATTAAAAAAAAACTCTTGAATAATTGAAACCTTCCAATTACCCATAAGTAGACCAATGGATGTTTCTCCGCTGTCCTTGTACATACAGTATCCTAGATTGATATTTCCCCCCCGCAGTCCAACTATAACACCATTAAGTGTTGTTTGAGTCATTCTCATAGAATGTCTTTACCAATACAGATACACAGGGAACACACCACAGGTGGCATAGGTATATATGGAATCACTCCCTGCAAGAACGCCAAGGAAACCAGTCAGACGGGTGTCATCTAACCTCACTGCCCAATCTCCTCCCTAACAATCCCACACTGACAATACTTTGCAGCTGGTACCTAATTCTCATGACCCAGAGCATGTGCTCCGGCTTTGGAAGGACAGAAGGATACAGGGCACCCACTGTACTCCTAAGGTCAGCAATACTTAAGAGAGGTGGAAGGCAGAGGCACAGATATGGAAGAACTTTAATTACAGTGAGACATTGGGTGAGATACTCAAAATGGGTCAACCAGTACATCTCAATGTAGAGAAGTTACGAAGTATACTTCCAGATCAAACTTACCAAAATCAACTGGTATGAAAAATTGTTGAAAAAAAATGAGTAACTAAGCCTTGAAAGAATGTTACATCGCAGCTCTGGAAAGTTTTTTCTAGTAATATAAGGTTGTCATTACATTTAATATCACCCTAGACTCTTACAATGGGTTGACTCTATGTGTGTTTAGAAGATGACGCACTATTTTTTGTACTTCTCATACTTCTCAGAGTGTTTATAACAACTGCTGTTCACTTAAACATGACCCTGAATAATACAAAGTGCCTTCCATCAGTTTACCCTGACAAATGTTTTAACAGGTTAAATCTGAGTGACATGTAACGTAACATTCATACTTATTTATATATACGGGTTCCAGGAAAATTTTTGAAGCTGGTTCTCAGTGCCTGTCTTCCCACATTGCAATCTTTATACAGCTACAAAAGAATACAGTTAACGGGAGCTTCCTTGTACGTGAACATTTTCACTTAAAAGTCTGGTTGTATGGACAATCTGTCCACAGTTACTGTAGCTAATGCCCTTTTCTGAGTCTTTTTGGCATCAGGACTCAGCTAGATGATTGAAACCTGGAAGATGTTGTTCTGAACATTTTTTCTGTGCTCTAGTTCACATTTTGGACTGTGCTGGTAAAAAAAGCCATGGACAAGAAAGAACTGAATGTTACATTACACTTGAAGTTTACTTGAAAGAAAGTTGTTTTCAAAACTACCCTGTGTCCAGGTTAAACCAGGTTTTCCCTAGCAGTAACCAGCTCTTAAGAATTGTCCATACCCAGTAGCTCCATTATACCATAGGTACCTGTTCCTTCAAAGTACTTATTTCTACCAGTAGCCCTGCAGGATGTGTGATTGCAAATGGAAGAATAAACCCCAGAGGAATTAGCCTGGGATATTCAGTGTCTGCAGCCATGCCTTAACACACCAGCTTGCCCAGCTCCTCATGCTCAACAACTTTTTCCAACTTAAAAATGTTTACCTTAGTTGCTGCCCAGTCCATCCAACCTTCAGCACAAGGGTTTACATTAATGAGAACTAATCCCTCCACCATCTCTGCATGGTTTAACTGCAAAAGAAAAGATTTAAGATTCATCACATACCCCTTGCAACTTGACAGTCAGCATAAAATTGAAATTAGCAAATTATCTCCTGGGGAAGAAGGCAGTAGGTCTAGTTTTATCTTGCAGAAAACAAGCGTATGTATGGAAAAAAAAAAAAATCATTACAGCAATTCAACTGAGCAGCTGGAGAACATTAAGATTTAACTTCTTCTCCACCCTCAGTTTAAATAGAGAACTCCCATTAAAAAAACCTTCTGCAAATTAACCGGGTAGTGCTCAGGCCTTAAAATGGAAAATCTAGGTCTTCTGGATGAGCTATCCCGCAGATTCTGGTATTTCACTTAAAAGCCTAACTGCTTACTTAAATGGGCACGGCAGCGCAAGAATTCTCTGCGTACACTACGGGAATGACAACGTGTCAGGGATATCAAGACCGAGGCTTTAGGGAAGCTCCACAGAACTTACAGCAAATCTGGTTAAGATGTAGGCACCGGCTCCAGTTCCCATTCCTATAACGGTCTTCAGCCTGCCCAGCAATAAAAGGGAAGAGAGAAATGAGTAAGACAACACCAAAAATAAATAAACCCACATCAGCAGCCTTCCTCTTTCGCATGCCACTGTGTATCTACAGAAGGGTGGGTTGCAGCTCGGGCAAACCATGAACCCTCAGCAATGCCACCTGCCCCAGTAAGGAGCTTGACAAAGCAGCTGGTTTATTTTCGGCAGATTTGCAGGACACTGATCCTCAAGCGTTGCAGGGCAGCAGCAATTCTCACTTATCTTTAAGTAAATACACCGAGCAACCATAGCATTGTTCTGATCCTGGAGGGAAATGCTTAGTCTCTGCCAGAAAAAACTTACAAGATACAGTCCTGAAACCTGCAGCCTAAATACAAAGCTCCCTCCTTCCCAGGCTCCCCCTCCCCTCCCCAGTACAACTATCCGACTGGGATGCTGATTTCTTTCTGATCGGGGGCTGGCAGGGAAATCTCTCATGCTATCCAGCCACTGGGGTGATTAAGTTTAAACTTCATAACCAAACAGGGCAGAGACAACCCAAATATTTGCATTAACCAAAATTGGTGTTAAAGCATCACCTTCAAGGTCTTAGAAATACACGGAAGGGAAGACTAGACAAAACCACTCTGAAAAAACAGGTTATACAATGCTTTTAGGAAAACACCTGGGGATAGTTTTCATTCTCATTAACAATATTACATCAAGGCTTTGTAAGTACATTCCAATTTAACTGGTTTTCAAGGCACTGACATTATGTTAGCATTTTTTTCAGTGCAAGAGCAGAATCGGCAACTTTGTGCCTTACGTTAGGCATTTCAAAAAACACATCTAAGAAGGTAGTGAAGTAAACTGGTCCGAGCTCCTGTAATAGCTGGTTACATCAACTGAACAATGTCTGCGTTGGGGTGCCGGTCTCAGACTAAAACCTCCACCAGCAGTCCATGCTGTCTATTCTCCAAGGCTGCCGAACCGTGAATGCCAGGTTTTCTCTGCTCGGTCTGAAAACCCCTTGGAGGTGCCTACCCGCACTCTTCATTGTGTACCAGGAGTGCCAGCTCTGCAGAGAAGGTATTGTTCTCAGCCACGGCTCCTGCTAAAGCTAAGCTTTAGGGGAGGACACACACCTAAACCTGTTGCAGGTAGACAACAGAGGAACGCTGCCACCAGGTCCTTCAACATTGGCAACCTGGCATCTGCACTTGGTGGTAGAAGAGGCTTAAGGAGGTTGGACTGTCCCCCTAAGACACTCAAACCACAGAAACAAAACAGTAAGTGTCTTCAGATGGGACCATGGGTGGGTTTTTTTTTTTTTTTCTGCTAACTACACAGGAAAACGTGGGTTGTTACAGTGGGAAGAACAGATTGTCTGTGCCCTGCCCCTGTGAGGGCGACGCAGAGAAAATACTGGAGGAAGCCCCTAAATTAGGCACATGGGATTTCACTCTAAGTTGCTTCCTGTTTAAAAATAAACAGACATTTCAAAAAAGGCCAAAAACTAAGCTCTTTCAGAAGCAAAGGCAAAAGTGATCCATCTATGACAGAGGAATTAAAAAAAACAACCACAAACTGTAATTCCAACAAACAAAATGCCAGACAGCCAGACCAAAGCTTCAAGGGCAGCACAGGCGAATACCTGCTCTGCCCTGCTCTTTTGGTGTGCCATGTAGAGACAAGAATGAAGAAAATAAGTAAATAATTCTACACTCACCCAAACTGTTTCAGGATCCCGGGAAGCATTTCAGCCAGCTGATCCATGGAGGGATACACATACCTACAACAAATATGCGTTTGTGGAGTTACAGCACCACTTTCAGTAGAGTAGGCTGGTGTATTTAGAGACACAGCGGTCACTGTAGGTTTCATACCAAACATATTCATTATGAGATCATTGACAGTACGAGCTGAATTTAAATCAGGAGCAAGCACAAGTAAGTAATTTAGCAGAAATATGAGCATAATCTATATGGTACTTTATGTGAGTTAAAGGATGATAGATGTCTGGTCTGGCTGAGAGCAAAACAGACCATAATGAATCCCTTCCAAGAAAAGTTAACCCTTAAAACTTATGAAAAAATTGGAACTTAAGAGGTGAATTTCCAACCACAGTCGCCACATTTGTACTTCTGGTCCACCACAAAAAAAGTGTCCCCATTTCGCAGAATCACAGGCTACAGCAATGAGATCTAGATCACTGGCAAATGATTTGCATGCATGTTTCCAGGGACACGCAGATTACCACAGGATAAATGAGGATAGCTTTCTATAAATATTGGTGGAGAAAATGAAGGCATAGGAAGGGCTACAAAGCTGCTGATGAAGTTCAATAAGAGCAGCTGTCAGTTAATGCTCCTGGTCTTCTGCTGAGCAGAAACAAAATTTTGAGGGAAGGAAATTCTGGGCAAAATCTCAACTGAGGAGCACATGGAAAAAAACCCACCCAAAGTATCTGGAGAACAGCTGCCTAGGATGTATCCAAACCTCTGCTTCTCATCAGGACTACACCTAATGATTCTCCAAAATAAAACCAACCAACCAAACAAAACAAACAAACAAACACTGCAAAACTACTTTAAGTTATTTTCTTAGATTTTCTTGTTGGGAAACTAAACCTTGTCAAAAGCTAGTGTCACCGCAACAGCTATGACTTTTAACTTGAGCATGCTGGTCTCCCAGCTGGAGGGCTGGGAGACATAATACAGCTTCTTGTGCTGTCATCACGATGTTATTAAGCAGTGGGCTTTAGTAGCATATATCATGATGGCTGCCCTGTGCAGCTGACATCTCAGAAGTGTTAACGCTTGTTCAGGACATGAGGGTTGAGACACTTAAAAGCTCATGATTCAAACAAATACAAAGCGGGGTGACTAAAATAGCTTTGTCGGCTACTCTGGTAGACAACTGGGCCATTGCTGTTAACACTAGCTGAGAACCTGGCCCATACTGACCTCCTCAGCATCAGACCAGCTTAAAAATTAAGAAGGGAAACAGAGTGGCTCATGCAATAAGGGTACATATAAGCTCCTTAATACCCAGTTCTTACGGAACAACTGTTCCTTGCCTTGTACCCTCCCCTCGGCATGGTGGCTGCTCCCTTCCTCAACCAAGCTGATTCCGATCCAAAGGGCATCTTAAGGCAAACCTGCCTCTTTTTAACTAAATGGGACAAGCATTTTGGCAAAGACAGTGCTCATGGCACGCAAGGTTTCCGGGAGTTTCAGCATTGTACATGATATATAGCCAGAAGTATGCAGCTCTCTGTGGTATTCTGTGGGGGTACACCACTTCGTAACTGTCCAACTACTCGGATTTTCCAGGTAGGTTATTAAGTCTATTTATTAACATCTACCGTGCTGTGATTTTATAAAAAACGTGGATTTAGGAAGGACATTATATAGTGGCCAATGCCCATCCTGTTTATAGCAACAATTTAGTTTTGTGTTTGTATTCAGGGTATCATTACAAAACAAGGTAATCCAATATTTAAATTGACATATGCAGACATCTGTCAAAAAACCGCTTTACAAGCAGTCTAGTTGTCAGAGATAAAACCCAAAGTCTACTGTGAACTTGCACAACACAACAGAGCTCCCAGAGCTCCAGTACCTTATAAACAGAGTGTCAGGATTTAAGTTCAAAAGCCAACTACTGTGTTTGCTGCAAGTGCTTTTTAACTAAACTGCAAATCAAGACTCTTTTTTCCAGAAAGAGGATAACTCTGAAAGCACGGGCTGTTTCCCTGACAACTCACCCAGTTTGGAAAGACGGTGCTCCATCCTGCTGACCAGGTGCATCCACGTGGCAGACTGCAAAGTGCTGGGTGATCTCCTGCATATCCTCAAAGTTGAAGAGAGGATTGAAGCAAGTTTTGTCTTGAGGTGGGAAAAGAAGATATGAAATAATTATGCTGAGGGGAAATCTAAGTTTGCAGCTACAATAAATGCATGTATTAACTTGTCCTGCAGGTTAATGAAAATCGGTTCAACCAGGTGAGCTATGTTATAGCCTGGCAGAAGTAGGAGTCCTTTCTTTCTAAGGAGGAAAGGCCAGCAAAGCCCTGATACAAAGCAACCTGTGCCAACTTGCTTTAATTCCTTTAAGCAAAAACCCTGAACAGCTCCTTCCTCACAGCCAGCTAAGGTTTACCCATGGTTTTTTGGTACCTGCCAGAAGTATTTGCTTGGCATACCAAAATCTCAAAAAAATACTCCTTATGCAAACTTAAAATACCAATAAAATGAAGTCAGGGGGATTGATCGCAGGTTTTGGCTTAGATGAAATTATCCATTTACTTGTCCAGTCATTTGTCTTTGGATTGTGTCAGAACAGATGGAGGGAAAAAGTATCCAAGGCTGAGATCGTGACTTGTGCTTTTGCCCAAGTATTACATGATAAACATTACATGATCAGCTGCTGCAGGCAGCTCAAGACAAAAGCATCCTTCTGGGACACTCAATGCTGCAGGCTCCCAACTTTGAGGTGATTTGATTTCTGATTTTTAAACAATATTACTGTGGGGAGAGGGTTAGCATATTTTCCTCCTGGAGTGGAAAGCAAGAATTCTACAGCACCATCTTTGAGATGCCTAGAAAATGGTTCAATATTCTGTGTGTGTTTCTGAGTGTCCTCACACTACAACAGACAAGCAAAATCGTTGCAGAATATAAAACATTTTTAGCTCAAATCAGCTTGAGGAGAATATGCAGGTTTGGGAAAAGTTTCCTCCCCTTTCAAAGGGAGAGAAAGTTTATTCGCCATAAAAATAGACTTTGTAACTCTAGAAAGAAAAAAAGTCTTATTCAAAGATGGGATCCAGATTAACCTCTGCCCTGATTCACCAAAAATCCAAAGTAAAGTAAGGCAGTTCCACAAAAAACAGGCAAGAAAACAGATTTTTTTTTTCTTGTGAGTAATATCTACCCCCAGCAATAGCCAGACTTTAAAGATCTGCAGGTATTTTAAATGTAAACATTGATAACCAATCAAGAACAATTGTGTGAAGCAAAGAGTACTGGTGGAAAGAATAAAATAGAGCAGATCTGGATTAATATCCACTACATTTTTGAATATGACAGATAAGATAAAAGGCACTCAAGGTTATTTTTTTAATACTGGCTAAGGACACAATGCCTGCATTCATTTCATCATCCTGATTTGATGTGTAATTCATATAAACCTACAGCAGCATAAGAATGGTTATCAGATGAGAACCTAAGACAAAACACCACCATAAACGTTATCAATCCTGCTGGCAGTATACCCTCAGCTATCCCCTACAGACCTTTTTACAGCGGTTATACACGATCCCGATGAGCTACCTGAGATCTTTTGCTCCTTTAAGTGAAATATTCCAATTATGTACTTTGCCAGGATAAAAAACCTGAGAATTAATCTTGCTGTAAGAGAAGAATTAGGTACCATCTAACAGGTCACAATGCACATAAACAAGCAAGGACCTGGGAAAGGATGCCTAACCATCGCCGCTTCCACAGCTTTGATTATGGCAGTAGTGTTAAGGAACCAGGGCCATACCTGTGCTATTAAATAAAAAGTCCACTTACGGTTCAGGCCGATGTCATGGTAGGTGAGGATAGCTGGCCGGTTCCCTCGGGGAGTCCCACACATGGTGACATGGACCGAGCCATGCACAGTCTCCACATCTTGCTCCTGGCAGAGAACAGCGGGAATCTGTTAGGGGCTTGTCCAAGTGCTCCACTGAAGAATCGCTGCAGCAGACCTCTGTCTGACCACCAGCACAGGTTCTGCCTCAGCCCAGGGTCTGCCCGTAGCTCCCGGGGGTCTCCACACCCCGTTCTTCCCCACGGTGGGGGCTCCCCGCTGACGTTTTACATTTGACTATCACCCACTCCCGTCCACAGGCAACTACAGAAGCACTTAAGCTGCTAGCTCTAACCAGATGCTGAGGGAATAGTTAAATAGTTTTTAACCTCATTAAAAGGCAGCAAAGGAAAAAGAAAAAAAAAAAAAACAAAACTAAGCAGCTTGGTACAATGACACCTAAAATAACAACAGTTAACAACTATGACTGTTGACATTTGCAAAAGTGCAAGTTGCCAAGATAAAATACTTCTGTTTTCAAGGAAAAGGACTTTAACTCAGCAAATAACTACTATTCCCCAAATAATATTAAGTACCCTGTATTCGCCATAAAGACTTATCACACTGTGGGGCCTTGTGATCATAGTAGCCTTCCCCAATAAACACGACAGCCACATGTATTAGATTTACGGCTTGCTATGTATAGAGCTGAGCATAAACCCAAATGTCTAAAGTTTACTATAGAGCAGCATGTTGTGGTGATTATGAGAAACAACATTAAGCAGCATACTGCTATTATTGGACACAATAGGAGTTTTTACTATTTAATGATCTTAAAGCTAAGGACGTATTTATTATCAAATCAAAGACCCCCTGAGCATCATCTTTTATTTACTGGATGTCTATATAAGTTAGATGTGACTTGGGTCATATTAACATCCACAACATATGGAACAGTTTTTTGTTTCCTTTGCACTTGAACTTCAGATGGGTATAAACAGTTTCTTATTTTGCCAACATTTATAAAGGTAATCACAAAACAACAGCTATTTATGGCACTTATTTACAGTACCATTACACTCACACAACAGTCAAGGCAGTATGTAGTTAGTAGCCAGTCTTAGCATTTCATCAGAATATTTTATTTACTGTACAGGACAGAGATATCCATGTCATTCAGCACAGTGTCCAGTCTGCGGCTGCCGGGCTTGCTTGACTTGCTCCGGGCAGTAATGCCCGAAGGCAAATTGAAGTTAAATTCAAATCTATTACAAATTATGCTGTAGAAATCGGGTGCATACAGCCTCTGCAAAAACCTTTACAAAGCAAAACCCAGAAGCTCTTCAGAGATCTGAGTTACTAATTTAATCTAAATCACAGCTTGGTAATTTGACATGAAATACACCACGTTTTGGGGAAAATAAGGATGCTAGGCAACACCATTCCACATCTCACCTATTTTCTTTGCAATTACACATTTACATCAGTTTTAAGTTACAATCATAGCAATGAATCAAGATCCCCCCCAAGACTCGTAGTCCAGGCAAGCTGAGCATCACTGCTATCTGAACTATACTCCACTGAACACTAACGTCCAGCTTTTATGTCTCCTTAGAGATTCATTCCTCTGCATACTCACTGCATTATTTAGCAGGTAAGCTGTATCTTCCATATCCAGCACCATCTTTAGGCAAAACAGGGTGATAAATCCAGCAAGTCAGAGAGAGGACAGTAGCGGGTTTCTACTTTGTCCAAGTAGGAAACTGGGTTATATAGACAAGCTGCTACCCTGCATAGGCTTATGACTCCCGTAATGCCCAGCTAGAAAAACCAAAACAGGCTAATTCAGGAGGACGTCATTCTTAAATAGGATTTGAGTCAGGTTTGACCAGGAGAACTACTTACTCAATAGAGCTCAGACATCAAAGATGACCTAAGTCTCTGCCACACAACGTACAAAGTGCCAAATTTCAAACCTGGGAATTAGTACAGTCTTTCCTGTTGCTGTTTCCATTAGGTTTTAGATAAGTTTAGCTTCATTTCAGGTTTTGCTGTCTCAAATGCTACAACATCCCAAACTTATTCTAAATTAAATAAGAAAGTCCTTTGCTAAAAGTCAGGACTGAAGTTTCCCGTGAGAACACAAAAAAACATTGAAAAATTAGTGTAAGGGAGAATGATGCTCCGCAACAAAAAAAAAAAAGAGAATTTTAAATGCTTGAAATCTAGTATTTTCCAAGTAGATAAGCAACATTTAATTTAAAGTGTTCCTACATCAGTCATATTAATGTTACATGCAGTTTTTGGCAGAAATTAGGGTATTGTAGGTATACTCATTATACTATACCCTAGAAGAGGTTGGCAGTAGCAATAAATAGCAATTAATATTTCCTATAATATTTGATATATTTTAATATAGCAATAATAGCAATTAATATTTTCTACATTCTACCTTCCTTCTGTACTTAGATAATTTTCAATACAAAGCCTAAAAGTCAATAGTTTGGCAACATTAACACCAGTAATGAGAGTAAGCAGTATTGTGTAACACACCGCCTGCTGAGTGTGGAATATAGAAACTATTTCCTCCTCTGTTAGAGACTAATAGGCATTTCGTATCATCAGATTTTTGTTGCAAGATCCTTCCAGTAACAGCACTGAAAACCTAGAATGTGTTTTCTTAGGAAGGACCACCTTTCGAGATTTGTGATCTTCCTCTTTTGTGCATGAAAGAAAAAAATCTGTCCTTGGCAGATAAAGCCAGACCCTTGGACCTGCACACCCCACTGACCTCCTCAGCTAATTCTTCTCGAACCAGAAGTCTGAGTCTAGTTCAAACTCAGTGTCAACTAAAAATAGCTCAGAGACAACACGCGACCATACTCCTAATTACTGGCATAAATCACAGCCAGTTTAACAATTGGTTTAATTCCTCATTATCTTCACAGTAAGGCTCCCCTAATTCAAGAGGGTTGTGCTATTTTCCTTTAGCGTGAATTCTTAACGGCAAATACCCAAAAGATTCTCCTAAAACCCAATCAATTCAAACCAGTTTCTTCGGTGACATCAAACCAACAACTTCACATCCCTATTGATCCTATTAAAGATGAAGAGATTTGTCTACGTGATGTAGGGATGGATGTTTTCAAACTGCAGAGCACTGAAAACAGATGGCAGCACATCCCAATCAACGTCAACATTATAGTAAGAGGCTCTTCACCAACTGATTTGTATTAAAACACTATCTTGGAAAAAAATCCAAGGTACACTAATCCGATAGAAGGATAAAGACAAACACACCATCTGTTCACATCTCTCACTTTAACAGAGGTGCAGTCTTATCTTAGTGCCCTAAAAACACACGTGAAAATACTTTTGATACACGCAATTTAAGAGAGCCTATATTAGTTTGAAGGAGCTGATCCATTCTAAAGCAGACTTTTTTGGGGTTAAGTGACATTTTTTTGGACATTTTGTCCTAAGTTTAGAAGGGGGAAGCAACTTCTAAGTTGATAACACGGGATTACTCATTTATTCCTTCTCCTCTCTACCCTAGCTAAGGAAGACACGGACTGAGGAACATGTTTACAAACAGGTGATTGTTTTCTGTTGTATGGAATATGCAACTAAAATGATTTAGATATCTAACATGGAAAACCACACACACTGTACATTTTGCCAAAAACACCATATTTTATATTTTTAAGTAAAATGCTGCATTCCATTAAGATTATTCTAAAGCATTCAAATATACTCAGTCCTCAGTTACCATCTCATGCTTTTATTTTAACTTATAATATTATGTAAGTTAAATATACCTCCCTCTCTTGCCTCAGAACCGAGGGAAAAGCTTCAGAGCTCTCAAAGAGGATTTAAATTGCTTTTAAATTGCTAGGAGACAGTCTTTTTTATGTTCCTATTACTTAAGAAATGTAATATACTAATACCTGCATATGCTATTTTTCATTTATTTTTTTCAATATCCCGAAGATCAAAAAGATCTGAGCTTTTAATGTGGTATTGCAATGTTGGGTTTAAAATCCCCTTTGCCCTGAAGTCATTTAGCATTTTTCCCCTAGGTTTTTCTACTCTAAAATAGCTATTTCAATTCATCTTATGTTCTCATAAAACCCCAGTGCCCACCATTCCAGGTATTTTTCTTTTTTTTTCTTTTTTTTTTTTTTTAGTTAAGACTTCTATTTTACATTAGTGGTGTTAAGAAAAAGGTTCCCCAATTCAGGCTGTGAGTTGAGTACATTAATAAGTTTTTAGATGTAAATACAGGTGATTGATTGTGCTAAGGTGGAAGCCAGCAACAAACACTTTGGTGCAGGAACTGAAGCAGATTATTGTGATAGTTCTGCCCAGGGATTCTTCCTAGTCTGATTATCACCGGGTCATGGTGCTCTGCAAAAGCACAAAAGCAGAACCACAGCCACCTCTTTCCTTCACAGAGCTAAAAGGATGAGGAAATCCATATAACACATTGTGAAGCCCCAAAACGCATCCACTGATGCCAGTGGGAAACCCACCCCACCGTGCCATGAGGACCAGCCGATCCGTCTCCCATTGCAAGGCGGCTCCTTCCCTCCCCCCTTGCAGGCAGGAGGAGGGAAAGCAGAAATGGTCCTTGCATGCCGGTGTATGTAGATGGCCATGAGCCACGAATTTTAAGGGATAAACTCATCTCTGCCACCTACAGCTGCCGCACAGCTCGGAAAGTTGTGCTTAGTTATGGAGAAAGCAGTCTCCTGATGGACCGCGCACTTCTGAAACACAAAGCTAAGAGAATTATATACAGACACGAGGAGCCAGGTCTCCATCAGCTCCAGTGCTACCAAGACAGAGAATAGGCAAATATATCAAACTGGAAACACAATTAAAATCTGTTTGGCATTAAGCCAACATAAAGCAGCACGGGGCACGCTGCCCTGCACTGGTTTATCATTAACTGTGCTAGAACAGGTTTGGTCAGAAACGCTGCCCTTCTCGGGAGGCAGGGGACCTTCACTTAAATTTTCAGGTAGGTGCCACAGACATATAGTGTTGACTAGAGGTATTAGATTCGGAGCCATCAGTTTTCTTGGTCATCCCCTGATTACTCCGTAAAAGCTTTCCTCCAGAGAATAACCACACACACATCCTACAATGTGTGCTTTCAGAAGGGCGATATTGCACTATACAGTGGCTTACTTAAAAAAAATGCAAAAGTGTGTTTAACTCAAGTCTGTCTAAAACAGCACGTGAAATAAGAGTCTATCTCTTTCCAAATCTGAATAACTAAATATAATTTATTCTTGGAACTAAAACACCTTACAGGCAGCCACTACTTTTTCAGTAGTGGCAGAAACACAGCTGTTAACTGAAAACTGTGTAACTTCTCCTCGAAAGGACGGAAGAAGTTGCAAGTGATATGGTGGACCCCCACACCCATACACAGGCACTAAAAAGGAGCTCCATCCTCCCAAGCGTTGACCACCTCCTTTCCTGGCTGGGTCCATCCTCTTCCCAAGTATGGCTCAAGGGACAGGTTGCTCATTAAGAGCACACATGGAGCTTCAGTGCCAGTTCCGAGTGACCTGGGTCCTCCACAGCCACACATGAACTTCTCTAATTAACTAAGTAATCAAGGCTCTCTTAACAGCTCCAAACCATGTTTTTCATAAATCAACCACAGCAGAATTTAAAGACACATAGGTAAGGTATTTGTGGTTTTAAGGACCAAAGCTGAGCCTCCTTTGCAGCGGTAGTTCTTAACAGATTGAGACTGTTCTTCTACATTTTTCCTTCCTGAACTGGAACAACCAAAGATTAAAGTCGAAGAAAGAAAGATCATTAAAAAGGCAAGAGCTGGCAGAACAGGGCTATATGACAAGAACCACTGGTCTGGATTAGCGACAGTTAATCCAAAACATGGGAAAAAAAACCAAAAAGGCTTAGAGAATTTGATCTTGCAAGTTAAAAAATCTATATATACACATGGTTTACAAACCAAGCAAATTTATTCCAAGAATAGAAATGAAATATGGGTCACTTCTGGATTCTTAATCAAAATACTGCAGTATTCCTGTTAGCAGACTTAATCTGGGATTCAGATGTATTTAGAACAAGTGATCAATCTGGACCAAAACAGAAAGCGTCTCCCATGCTGTGCACAGTCCTGCAGAAAGCCGCATGGTGACAACTTTAACTTATGTTTATCAAGACTCCAGGCAGTAGATTTCATCATTAGAAAGCATGAGTGGGAAGGTGCAGAACTCATGTAAACTACAGTTTTACTACAGAAGTAAAAGCCATTGAAAGATGGTAAAGATGTTTGAGACAACTGTCTCCCTTCATTTCTAGGGAAAAGACCGCTGAGTTTGTGCTGGATTTTTAACAGATTTGCACAGCATTGAAAAAAAAATAAAATATATAGACAGGTGCAAATAAAGTGCAGCATGCTAGAGAGTACAAAGTTATTTCCTCCAAGCACCTCCACCTGCACATTCAAGAGGTTAGAACCATTTAATAGCTTTCCTTATTCCTGCACAATCTACTTCCCTCCCTACACCCCTTGATAAAAATAAGACACCTGGCGATTCCCAACACATACTCCTCGTCCTCAGCGATGGGAATTCACCATTTGACCTAGTGGTGCGCTTTATGAACTCTTACGTTCTGGCTGCAAATAAACATACAGAAACTACCGCTGCTCTTGTCACAGGCAAAATTGTTTGCTTAGTGCCTTCCACCCCACTCCACGGGCTTCAGGAATCTTTTGGAAACTTTCAACGGCATAACGGGATAGACTGAGGGGGACATTTCCTCCAAGGAAATGCATGCACGCCGCTAATGAAAGCAAATTAATTGGGGAAAGCGTGTGTCCATGTGGGAGGGGAATATTTTGCTTTCACCACCACAGCTGAAGAATCTCATTCTCTTAGCAAGAATAGAGCTGCTTGCAACCCAGCCACCTCTTTTGGATGAAACTTTCTCAGCTTCGGTCTGAAAAGACCTCCTGCAGTCCCCTTCCCATCGCTATGCCAGAGCCCCATTCAGACCGCTTTCCCACAGTAACAGTACTTCTGGCGAGCAGTCAGTCGCTTCTGATCACATTTTGCTGTTTTCTCAAACATCAATTCAGTTTCCCCTTTTACAAAAAAAAAAAAAAGGAAAAGAATAGCTTTATTTACCTGAACATCGAAGTCTGGAAGGAGGCGAGTGATAGCCTGTGAAGAGATTTTAAAGCATTAAAGCAGGTAGCTTTTGAGGATACAGAAATCTGCTCTGGGACACGTGTGCTCTACCCCACCGGTTGTACAGCCAAGAGCTCTGTCCTCTCCCTTCATTCAATGAAAGCTCTCTTGCTGAACACCAAAATTCACCCAAGCGCTTTTACCCACTAATCTTCACTGACAACATGAGAGCAGTAAAATGCTAGATTATAGACCAGCAAAATAAACCACAAAAACTGGTGCTTCTTCAGTTATTGTTAAATTATTCAGCAGTAAAACACTGGACTTTTCTCCATTGCTCATGGTAGCCACGGGACAGCCAACAGCCCACCTCAGTCCTACCCAGGATGGAAAGCATGCACCGAGCGCTTGCAACTCAGTTACACCGACATTACTGGGATTTGGTTACAAGATGTGGAAGGTGGGAAGAGTTTTACCCTAGCCAAAATCAGGCCTTGTTATGTTTAGGAGGTTGGCTGGACATGGAGACTGGACATTAGGAAGCATTTCTTTACCAATAGGGTGGTCAAACCCTGGAAAAAGCTTCTTAGAGAGGTGGTCGATGCCCCAAGCCTGTCAGTGTTTAAGAGGCATTTGGACAATGCCCTTAACTATATGCTTTAAGTTTTGGTCAGCCCTGAAGTGGTCAAGCAGTTGGACTAGAGGATCGTTGCAGGTCCCTTCCACCTGAAATAGTCTATTCTATTCTAAATTCCAACCTGTGACCAGCCATCACTATTACTGACAAGCTCCTACACCTGCTGAGGATCTCCACCAGCAAAGGAGTTAGCTGACATCCTCCCCATCTCCAATAGCCTGAGAGGCTTACAACTTCAAAGGAAGAAGTGTCTTAAAGTCAGCTCCTTCTATTAAAAGAAGTCAAGGAAGAAGTCAAGCTCATATTTCCACTGGGAGGCTGAAAACAGAGGGAAGATCAGCCAAATCGACACTTGTTACGCTACAGAGGACAACAGAGAAGCCAAAGCTTAAAAAAGAAGTATAGAGATAAAAAGCAGAGCTTAGGATCCTTGCAGGGAGGTCACACAGTCCCAGAAGCACAGGTAGGAGACGGAGGATATCCTTCTAAGGATAGAAGACGTCAGAAGCAATACAGCTGCTGTTTTAGGCAATATCATCTCAGATGGCAGACCTCAAAGCATTGCAGTCCAACCCCTAATTATGACAGGACTCTAGAGCCATGATCTTTAGGTAATTAAGCAATGTCTTTTATATACAAACAGGTATCTAAAGAGCTGACTGAGGTTGTGGAAGTCATTTTACACAACCTTAGCTGTAGACAACCGGCTTTTTTTATTATGCTGTTGGTCTCATGACCTTTTAAATATAGCTAGTTTCACACACTGGTGTTCCAGTGGGGTCTAGAGTTGAAAAGAGTCTGTAGATATGGCATCCAGCTAAATAGCATATGAAATAAAGCTCCATCACTGTCCAGGAATGAAGACTCAGCTGCAGAAGAAAGCCAGGCACAACAAGGCAGGATCCGACTGGTAACATCAGTATGTGCTGAGTGTCCTTCAGGGCAATCTTTTCCACTTTCTCAAAATATATTCAATAACTTCCTTCACTCTATGTTAAGAATGGCCACAGAGGAAATCAAACTCTCTGCTAGTTCCTCCACACAGACAAAGCTTAAGTTAACATCATGAATAAAAGCACATAGGTTTAATTGTCAAGATACCAACTTTTGATCTGCGTGCTACAGAAACCCAGAAAGTTAATCAGTGTTTTAAGATATTTCTGAACTTTGAAGCAAAGGTATTTCAGTGCCCATAGGACTTCTGCTCAGTATTTGCTTCGCTTTGCTACTACTGAACAATATTGGCATTAAAAAGGCATCTTAGTTTCTGAAAAGTTTGAGTGCCGCATTCACTGGTATCCAAACAAGCTCTGCTTTCATGCAATGTCCTTGGCAAAGGAGCTGTGTTTAAAGTTTCTCTAGCCATTTCACTGCAGTCACAAGTGGAAATGATTTTCTGAAGTGTTTACACAAAAGAGGGAATAAAAAAGAAAGTAGCAGATAGAGCAATGAATAGTTCTAGTGTAAAAAAAAAAAACTGAAAAAAAACCCCAACACGTTTATATACATCATTGTCAAGAATTACAACGATTGGGAACAAAATAAAAAAATCTTAGTTTTGATTCAAGAAAAAAGCTGAGAGATTCCTTCACATATTAGAGTGAATTATTTGCCATGAACATACCAGAACACAGAGTATTGCTATCATCGAACAGAGTCAAACAGCCACTGATGCCAGACACTGTGGGCAGATTTTTGGAGAAAAATGGTGCAAGAACAAATGGGAAGAAGTACAACAGGGTTAAGCAAAAAAAAATGCTGTAGATGTTTCTATGCTGCAACCCCAGAGGACTGACTGCGGCTTGTGAACACTCGGTCGGCTGCAGAGCCGGGAGCAGTTTGGCTGTAACTCACAGCTCAATGCAACCAGAGAGGACGAGATGAGGCAGAGTTGCACCTCTGGACTCAGACATGCCTGGAGGAAAAGTAAAGCCTCTCTCTGTACCTCCTTAAAAGGCAGCTAACAGAAGAAAGTTTGTAACTCCACACTGAGAAGTCCATACGTATAGATGGATCTATATGAGATTGCTCAATCGACACCATACAAAATAGCTGAAGACACACAGAGCTGTCATTATTCAGAAAAAAAATGCCACCACCAGATTAGCACTAGAGAAAAGAAAAACCAAAGAGTGTGAAAGAGCAAGTAACTAGGGTTCACTTTTGCATAATTAAAAAATCCACCCTCTTATTCCGTCTCCAGTTCCTCTTACTGGTTTCTTCTATATGGTATGTTGGAATTAATCTAAGAACACATGTGCCGATCCAACAGCAGCCCTGAAATAAAACACACAAACACTAAAAAGCTCTAAAATAATTACCTCCTCCTTCTCCACCAGAGGTTTCACCTCTGCAAGGTGAGCATCCTGGAACTCTGTTGACATGGTCAGTAGCTGGTATCTGCAAAAATGAAAGAAAGATTTGTTCTCAGCTTGCATCGAAGATTAAATACAGGAACAAATAAGGATCCTGCTCCACCCAACCCCTCCACCCGTGACCCACTACCTCAGGTTATAGTTTAAAAGACCTTTGCAAGAAGGTTGTGAATCTCTTGTAAAATTCCTCCCCAGTTTATTTATACACACGCTCCTGCACAATATGAGATTAAAGAAATGTTAAGGCTGCAAGATCAAACAAAAGTTTGGCAGCTTCAAAATGGAGAATGCTGAAGGAAACAGGGCAGGGACCAGCAGAAAGAGCCACGGACACTGTCATTTCATAGGCGAAAGGCGACATAGCCAAATCTGCACAGCCACCTTCTCCTGCAATTAGCTTGAATACTTGTCTCTGAAATTTATTTATTTTTCTTCTTCTTTTTTTCTCTTTTTTTTTTTTTTTGATGAAAGCTCCCTCTCCCTCCCCCAGATCTTTACTGTAAGAAAACTGAACTGGACGGTCATTAGCACAACTTGCCTCTCAGACCCATGTGATCCATTCTTGGGACAGAAACACCTTCCTTGATCTGAACAAACAAACACTACCAAGTAAAACCAGTACTTCTTTAAGTGGACACCGACAAGGTGTATACAATAACGCTGTTTTCAAAATGGTCAAAGTAAGGAACAAGACTGCTGTCTCCTGCTGTAGGAAAGGACCAGCATCGCGATACCCAGCGCTCATCTGTGGGAAGCTTAACTGGGAACATGGATGCAGCCAAACGTGAAGGACTGCAAAGCCAAAGAAATTGTTTTTCACATTTAATTTATGCAGAGCCAGAGGGAAGATGCCCAAAGCATCTTGTCCACAGAAATCTTTTGGCTAAGCAGCACCCCCAGCCCCACCACAGTCACACCGCCCCGAGTGCGCAGACCCCGTGTTCCTGCCCCTATTTCCAAGTCGCCCAGACACCTGTTTAATCTTAAAATTAAACAGTTTAAAAAAGACTGGGGTTACAAAAATCTTTACCAGGGCTTCCATTTAACTTTAAAGGCTGAAGAACTTTTATGCCGAAGTGCCAAAGCACCCGCTACAACCCCAGAAGAGGTGTCTGCCAGGGCAGAAGGAGCCGCAGGCTGTGCTGTTCCCTGCGAAGCTCTAATGAACGACCAGAAATAGTTCTCAAAAGAGATACTGACACTGTTTTAACAGCAAGATGACAGATAAAAAAGTCAAAGTATGTTTGTTACGTATGCTCTGGCCTGCCGGAGGAATGCGTGTCTTGTGGGTTTTGGACATCTTTGGACAAAATTGGAAATTTATTAACTACACAACCGTAAAACAAATCAATTATTTACATTTTAAGAAAAGTTTAGAACTGTCTGAAGTGAAGCATATGAGTAAGTGTACTCATAAAGCAAGCCAAAAGGCTGAAACGCGTTTAGGAATTATTGACTAAGTGTTACTGCAAACATTTAATTATTAACAATTTTCCTAAAGATAAGCATAAAACTACAGAACAAAATTTAAATTGATTCTTTAAACCATGATTTCCCACCTCCTGGCTTAAATCTGATTTAAGCCAATCAACCCTGTCTACATAAACGACCTGGTGCTCAAGAAGGGCTGTGAAGCCCACAGGAGCCGGCAGCGGCAGCAGCATAATTTTTAATCTGTCCTATGGGTTAACTCAATGCGCTTTTTCCTGGGCAAAGATGTTCTAAGTGGGAAAGCTTGCAAGATGTCTGGATGTTGCAGGAAGCTATGAAGTGGCACGCACTGATTAAGAAAGTTAATGCTGAAAAAACACTGGTGTCCATGCACCTGCAAACAGCTTCAGATTTTAGGAACCTTTCTTGCTAGCTATACAACTGGGTGGATTTTTGGTAAAGAATTAGGCTGGGGATTTTAAGCTTGGAGAAATGCTTCATAAATATTTAACCCCACCACTTGAGAGATGGGGACAGGAACAAACTGACCCCATTGCCAGTAACTTGTAATCCAAATTTACAGAGAGGCACTGGAGATACTTAAATAGTCAGAAGAGTCAAGACAGAGTTAATTCCCTGGCAGTCATTCTGATTCACCCTTTTTCTCCAGGTTTTCCAGTAAGTTTTGCCTGTTACAGACTTTAATCATAAAGAACACACAAAAAAACCCAACCCCAAGTTAGCCAAAATTTCAAGCAACTGCAAGTGACAGTTTAGAAATACTGTTACATATTTCCGTAATTACTGCCATCTATGTAATCTGCCATTCTACACAGTCAGCAATTGTGCATGGCAGGGAGGGAAAATAAATGCTGCTGCAATATTTGGACACCAAAAAGATTCACATGCAATTGCACTTAATTCAAACGGCTTTTTTTTTTTTTTATCAATTCAGCAAATTCTGTTAAGACCGAAATAGCACCTTAATGTTGCACCTAATTCTGCAATGGGGACTAGAAGTGCAAGAGATTTTTCCATGTTTTGCCTATAGGGGAGGAAAGTAAGAAGCCAGGTCCCCTGCAGTTTTCCAGTAAGAAGTGGCTCGAGGAACAAAGCCACAGCTCATGTTTGTGGAAGAAAGTTGTTTACACGGGGTAGTTTCAGATTTTCAGGGACTCAGAGCATCGACTACAAATGACCAAAAAACCTGTGCCAAAAAGAACAAGATGGATGCCTTTTATAGCCTTAAAAAACAATCCTGTTTTCATAATAGTTCAAAGTTGTTGCTCTATGTTTCCGAAAGAACCAGCACTAGGAAGTGCTGACCAGCAGATTACACGACTGCCATAAAGTCTGCTGAACAAAAGCCCAACGTGTACCAAGTTCTCGTTTTTGGAAAGATACCAGATCTTGCAGCCACATAATGTTTTCAGATCAGGCATTTGCAAGCTCTGAGTTTTCCTTCACTGCATCAGGAATACCTGAAACATTCCTACCGAGAAACAACCTTGTGATAAGGTGGCACAACAACACGCTATTTGTTCACGAGAGCTGGCAAACAAAGCCCCGCTATCTGACACCACTGCAAAAAACATCGTATTTTCCAAAGAGAAAGATGCTGGGGAAGTGGTTTTGTACCACCCATGTTCAGCAGAAATTTTATAATCTCTAAATCAGTGTTTTGTGCTCCCCCCCGTTATGTGACAGGGTAGCTCAAAACTAATGTTAACTGCATAACTCTCCTAAATAGATAACCATACAAACATTCCTTTATACACATTTCAAAGCACTTGCCTCACAGAAGTCTTCAAAAGACAAAGATCATTTATATCTGCAAGCGGTAGTGTAAAGTTGCCAACTTGGAGAAAAACAACTTTTTTTCACTCCACTTGGCCAATTCAGCCTGCTAAGAGGTCCCAAGTTCTCTCCGGGACAAGCCACCTCCACCCAGTGGACACCCACTGCTGTGCACCCAGGTATCAGTTACAACTGCTGCTCAGAGGATTAAGTTTTAAAACAATCATACTTCTGACTAAGAAAAAAAATAAAGGTTTAAGGCACCTTTGCAGCTGGTGAAGTGTTTTAAAAATGATCACATATCTACCGTTGCCAACAGGAGGAAAGGGATCGAACCAGCCTCTAGGAAGCAAGGAGGGGAGCGGGGAAGGGTGAAGTCATCTGTGCGATAACGTGTTCACTCATTTCATTCCAAGATGCTTTTCTGTACCCATTCCAGCAGTGCAAACCCACTGCTCCAAAACCACCAGAGTGAGTGTCATAAACCAAGACTAGTAGTTCAGGAATCATTTTACTGAGCCTGATTATTTTGCTCTTAAAAGTTCAGAGCATCATCGCTGGAGGGACAGTCATTCCTGGGGCCTTTGCAGGGGACGCGGGACGGATGGGCAGCCTGGCTTTGCACAACAGTGTGCAAAACAGCTAAGAAGCCACACATAAGGCCATCCATCCTCGAACACCAGTGATGTTGCAATCATAAGTACCAAACATTAGGTAATCCTAATATACGTGACCGAATTCATTCCAAACACAGAAATGAAACAAGTTCAAAGACGTGTCATTTCAAACTTTATTCTGCTGAAGACAGACATACAGCTGTCCCAGTTTGTGCCACGGGGTGCATCATAACGTGTGATGATCTCACATCCAAGAAGGGCTGGGGGAACTGCTACAGGATTTACCTCTGCCCTCCTACCCAACTGTTTTTTATTTACATGCTATCATGGAAAACAAAGAACAGGAAAAGACTCCTGCCTGAGCGTTTCATAAAGAAGGCGATTTCCTCAAAACAGCTTTTTTAAACACTGGCAGCAGAGATCATTTTCCTATTGAGTATGCAAAAGAGTAACCCCACCAGAGAAGCCTGATGGCATTTCCATCTTTGCAGGCTGAGCAAGGAGGAGGGACGGCAATCACTTTACACGTGGGATTAAATACTCATGAGTGTCTAATGGCAGAGAGAGGAGGGAGAAGGCCATGGGCATTGATGGCCACAACTCCCAAGCACTGGTGTTGCTCTCTCTGGATTGGGACCATGCAAGATGGGCTCCAGGGCCACACATGGGAGGTGTTTCCAAGCCAGCCACATCATTCTGCACTTTATCCCTTGAAAGCCACAAGTTTCTTCAAAGCGCAGGCACCAGAGCAGGTAGTAAGGACAGGGGTGGCAATTTGAGGCTTTGAGCACCTGCAGCAGCTCAAAGCACTATTAAAGCATGCATGAGGCAAGGATGGAGAGACCCAAGATGTCAGAGCTCTGCAGAAGTTGAATAGCAAAGATGCCCATCAGTTCCAGGTCAGAAAAACAACCAAGCAGCTCAGGCCTCTGATGGTGAAGCAAGGAAAGTTCCTGTGACTTTCATTTGAGCCTGACATATGGCCAGTTAGACGTCTTCCAGTCATTAACAGTAAATAACGTAAACTAGTCTGACTGGCCCTAAAATAAGAAATGACGGTTACTGTAAACTGGAGAGCAGCTTGAAAAAACTTGTCTCCACTAAAAAGAAACAAGTAGACATCAGTTAATAGCACCCATGTATGGTTATGGTCGACAATGCGCGCTCTCATTAAGTGCAGTTTACATTTCAGATATTTTATAATAAACTTGACAATCTAATCTTCCTGTTTGTGATTCATTTAAAAACTATTCATTTTGCAAGCATCCAAACCAGTTCATGCATAAGCATCTGCCCACACCATGCCCTGTTTAAGCTACTCTTTGTTACAGGCACTGGTGTCACGAGGTCCTTTGTGTACTGAGTTACTGATTTTCTCTGACTTGGTTCCAAACAATAAATCAAGAAAGAGGTTTTAATAGAGGTTCCTCCCCTTTAAAAAAAAAACAAAACACCACAAAACAAAAACAAAACACCACCAAAACCAAAAACCAAAACACCGATAACTTCTGAGAGTTAAGTAGCATCTGACTAAACAGTTTGAGCAGCAAGTGTCAAAAGATGAAGACACTCAACTGCTTGGGACCCTCTGGGTTTTCTTAGACTCTGGTTATACGTGACTATCTCAATTTGCAACTTAAAGTCAGTAACTTGACACAAAGGACGCCTGGAAGTGTAACCCTTAAATAACTTAAAGTTTCAAATAAGAAAAGGTCAGGAATCAAAGCATTAAATTAAATAATACCATGGAACTGAAACAACTACACTGCTCGGTGGCCTCCAGTCCACAGACGCCCTGTGAATCGCCATCACCCAGCCCTCTCAAGCACAGCACGCTGCCGATACTCAATTTAATTATTTTTGTTTATTTCCAATCAATTTGCTTTTATTTCCTTTCTAACCCGTTTGTCAGCTACTCTACCAGCATCCTTTAGCGAAGGCTCTAGTTGAAAATAAGAGCTCAGGCAGGTGTCCAGGAAAAAAAAAGTGGGTTTTTAGGAGCATAATGTAACAGTGATTTTCAAAGCCAAAAAACAAGAAGGGCTTAAAGTTTTAGTCATTTTTAAGTTTAGACTTATGCTACGTGCTGATCAATCTGACCAGGCAACCGAAATGTTTCAGCCAAGAACTTAAGCCCTGTGCCAAGTAAGAGCCGGGTGAAGCCACACGGAGAGGGCTGCGAGGACGGAGCCAGGGGCTGATCCCGCCGGGCTCCCCCAAACAACACCCAGGAGCGAGTCCACAGCGCCTCCCGCAGCTACGCTCGCCTGTGGCTCCGGCATACCCGTGCAGTTAGAAAGACAAGACCTCCAGGCCCGTCTCCAGTCCTTTTCTTCTGGCTGTTCTTCGCTTGTGCAACTGGTGCCGGTGCCTGTACGGGTGCAGAGCTGTTCAGCTGCAATCGCTCTGGGATCAGACACAGCCTTTAAACTGCCAGTTCCTCAGACCAGGGACTGGTTACTCTTCACACGCAGAAGACGCTCTGGCAGCTGCACATTGATAGTAGCATCAAAACAAAGTGAGCTGGGAGCAACCCTTCTGTCTACTCCGCAGATGTTGAGCAAGAAAACTGTTGCAACGCGGCTTGCACAATCCTCTCGCTGTGGGATGCAATGAGGAATGTTCCTTGGAAAGCTCGAGGTCCTTCCATGCTTCACGGGAGTAGAAACTGGCTGTGGGAAGGGTTGGTGTACTAGGCAAAGGACATGCCTGCTGTCCCATCTGTGTCCCAGCGTGTGCTGGACACCCCTGTTGTCTCCACCGGCAATATAACGAGCAGCTATTCTATTCCTAGCTGGCAGAGAAATGGGGAGCTTGCAGTGCCTTTGAGCTTTTTTTCGAGTTGTAGCAGTCCCTAATGCTACCTACACAGTAATATCACAACTCCATGAGGATTAGGATTACAAACCCTAATGGGCTTCTCCAAAATTCAGGTTTCTTTACCATCTGGCACCTGAAACTGCTTCTGGACATAACTCTGCGAAAAGTGGTTATCTCCAATAATGCGAAGTTTCTTTCAAGAGATTAAAAATACTAGTGACTCCCAGGACTCTCTGGCTACAAAGAGTGCCGCCATCCCAATGTCCCTCCTCAAGCAGCCACCGCTCACTGCCGACCTGGCTGCAAACAGTCCTTGCAGAGCATGGGGGTAGGGGAACACGGGGCTTTCGTAAGAAATGCTCCATCCGAGTGGCAGCCTAAGTTTACTTGGAAACACATGATGCCCATTTGTACTGGTGCCAATATTCTCCTTTAGCTTTAAATGACTCCAGGCTGTGGGTGGAAGCACCGCAGGGTGGTAAGAGTGAGGAGCCATCAGCTGCCTTCCCAGGCTTCCTCCTCTCCCCCCACCAAGCCAGCCTGTCTCCTTCCGCTGGCCCAGCACCCTCCCAGCGTCCTCCCAACAGCCTTCTCTGCATCCGTCCCACGCCTCCTTCAACTGACCGCAAACATAAAAGTCTTAAGCAAAGATTAAAGGCGATGCATCGGTACAGATCCTGACACCTGGCTTGCACCTAGGTGCAAGGCTGGGCTTTGGGGACAGATTAAATAACGAATACTGCAAAGATGCGTTAAGCATTTCATAACATGGAAGAGACGGCTTCTGCCACAAAGATTGCAGTCTAAACAGACAAGAAACAAGCTATTGTTCCTGCAGCTCACCAGTGTCAGGCCATGCTCCCCACCCCCTCCTATTCTCAATCTGCAGTGCTTTAATAGTTCATAGCGTCTGCCCAGCTGCAACTGCTTCAAAAAGTGGGTGGCTCTCAGCAAGTTAGAGGGAAAGCCATACTGAGATTATTCCTGAAGGGACAGGCTTGTAGTACACTCCGTGATGAGGAATGTTATCTGGGTCTCTAGGTTGCACCCTTGCAAGTACACAGTTGTTTCTTTTTATATATTTTCCATTTTTAAGTTGATGTTGCAAAGATGAGTACTTAATTTACAAAATATCACAGCTAAGGTTGATGATGTATCTTAATTTGCATTTTTTCATCAGGACATACTATATGGATTACAGCTTCTGAGTATATACAACTCGTTCTACCAGCTATTAAAATTGCTTGTTCATTGCTATTACAAGTTCTCTTTATAACCCTTGCCAAAATGTCTGGGCTGAAGTTTTCCATGACAAGTGTCAGAGGGTTTTTTGTTTGTTTTTGAGGAGGAAAGTATAATTTATGGATATTATTTTGTTACTGTGAGCTCCCAGTCCCCTTTTCTAGGATGAACTTTAGCATTATAGATCTTAATCTGGACTCAAACTTTGCACAAATGGCCGTTGTGTTATGGCCATTGTGTTACGGCCACTTCTTTCATTCTTCCCAAGAAGGACACATTATAAAACTACCCAAATTTGCACACGCTGAGCTACTGAGGACTAGATTTGGGTAACAGTCATCTCTTGCCTGCAAGCTTCAGCACCTAGAGATACAATATGATCTCCCGAAGGGCTGAACACACTCCTGCCTATATCACAACAGATGGGATTGGTGAGGGAGTGTCCAAGTCAGCACTATTCAGTTCCAGAATACTCTTTGCTTCTCAAAATAAGGCCTTTCAAAATCCTCCAAAGTGGGCAAAAAGCAATTCTTCATCCTCAGCTGACTTTTTTCAAAACCTTACCCATCCATCTGTTATATCACACAGAGAGAATTTAAAGCTATCGCTTTCCAGGTTTCATTTACAAAAGGGGTTGGAGTTATGCATGTCCAAGTTTTTATATAAGATTGGGATTTTATACACAACTTCACAGAATTCAGTATGTTTCACATGGGAAAAAAATATGTGATGCTCTTAAATTGAATCATCTAGGGAAAAGAATAGCATTTTGAATTTGCA
Organism: Charadrius vociferus; assembly: GCF_000708025.1. Taxonomy (NCBI): domain Eukaryota; kingdom Metazoa; phylum Chordata; class Aves; order Charadriiformes; family Charadriidae; genus Charadrius; species Charadrius vociferus. The sequence continues at coordinate 8,519,935 of NW_009647595.1, forward strand.
ATAATATAAAGGTTTGTCATAAAACTCTGCAGTGCATCTACTTTATAGAACAGTCACAGAATCCACTATGTTGCAACTTTGTTCAAGGACACAAATACATCTTAGAATTGTAGCAGGGATATGTTACATACAATAAGTAGAAAGTATGTTTAGAGCACTCTAGAACTATAGCAGCAGGAAAATGACATCATTAGTTTGACAAGGTGCGCATGAGCTTCCTGAAGGAAGCAACCCAAAAACCCCCAGCAAGAGCAATCCTTCCTTCCTCCAGTAGTGCATTTCCCATCTGGATGTCTGCTCACTAATAAGGTTTCCTTTAAAAGCTGGGTTCTACTTTGATGATTACTTTTCCATTTCACCTTATGCCTACCAATAAACACACACATGTAAATAAAATATATTACCACTCTTTTGCTCTGAGTGCCAGTGCCTCCACCTACAGAGTCTTCGTCAGGGGCATTACAGGTTAAGAACCTTGTCACTTACTTTTTGCTTCCTAAAAAGTCAGAATTTCTTAAAGAAGTGAAGTTGGAAGAGTGGTGAAATGGCAAGGACAGAAAAAAGAACACATGCACAAAAACCAAGGGATGGTTGAAAGCACATGGAAAAATTTCAATTAGTCTGTTACGTTTTCATGCAGCACTAGGTCCTAAGGTTTGCTTTTTGCATCAATTTTTGCATCATCCATACAGTACTAGCAGACTGACCTTACACATCCATAGTAGAAAATAAGCTAAAAGAGCTGTACTTTTGAAGCTATACTTAGTTCAGACAGGAAGCAGACAGTTAAAGGCTTGGAAAAGTAGTGAATATCCAGTTTTAAAAACAGGGCTTGAAAAGGAAGATCTGCACTGACCAACTTCCAGCTATAAAGAGAAAAAAAAACACCTGACTGACAGATGAAAAAGATATATTAAAATTGTGACAATTAACTGAAAGGAAGTAGTGCAAAACCCAAAAGAAACATAGGAAACGTGATCAGCCACACAAAATAAGAGCAGTAGAATTGACATACATCCTGCTTTGTACAAACAGATACAGCTGTGGAAAATTTCATCAGCACGGGCAGTCCAGCTGTGCATCAGCAAGCGGAGCACCTCTGCATGGAGAACATCCCATTTGACAACAAACTGCTGAGCATTATCCAAAGACAACACTCCCATGCCAGCTGGGAAACAAAACAGGCCTGAGCCTGCAACAGCCCTTAGCTAAAAGTAAAACTAAACTCATCTCCCTCATCATCCAACATAGGAGCTTGCCCATTCGAGTTTGAAACTTGGATAATTGCAGGCTTTACTCTCCGAGCACGTGCTGTGCTGGATTAAATGGTGAATAATGGCACTGATTCTCATGGATGCTCAGTACTGGGTTTAATTATGTCATAATAACACTTTAACGATACCTGATCGCATATTCAGGCGAAGCTCTGAATGGTTCCTTACCGTTGCTCCAACTCCGCGGCCAAAGGGAATTAACAGTAGGGATTACCTCCCACTGACTAGCCCCGCTGAAGTTACCCAGAGCTCTGGAAGTGACACAGATAGGAAAAAACCCCACCACCACTGGCGAGAAACAGCAGGTTCAATAGCCATTATATTCATGGCCATCGATTTCCAAGGGGCCTAACCCAGATTTTAGTCATCTGCAGCAACACGCACCACCAAACCTGAAAATGCGATTGCTTTACTGTCAGCCTTTTAAACAACTTCAGAATATCTCCTGTGAGCTTCCAGGACTAGAAAGTAATTTATTGCATCTTTTGGGACAGAGCTTTTGACAGATGGCAGAGGGGTAACTATTGCTTCCCTGACCCGCTGACAGCTGGAGATCCGCTCCCCACGCCACAGTCCCGGAAAGCTCTTCACCGAGAAGGCTGCAGGGGCAGCACCAGCTCACGTTAGGTAAACTTAAAAATTTACACCTAAAAGATGACGCTAAAGGGCAGTCTACATACACCACCATTTATTTAGCGCAACAGCGACAGGACAAAGTGGGCTTTTCTATGCTTCTGCCTGAGATTTCCAGGTGCCGTGACACAATGCGGAAGTTGGATGTAAACAAACTGCCAGCTGGAAGCCATACTTCGTCTCAAGGACCAGGATTTCATCCCTATTAATATCAAGCAGTTGCACCTCCTGGGTTTCGGAAGGTTTTTCCTTTCAAGCGGTCAAACCAGAGCAAACTAGAGATTGTCACTCTTACTGCGCGCTGCTGGGATTGAACTGATTCAGGCCGTTGCTTTCCCAGGCTGTACTCTCCCCTGACAGCAAATGGGCTTTTGCTGCCTTAAGCTCCCAGCTGTACACGTGATGTAGGCATTGCTGATCCACCACAATTAGAATTTTATTATTTTTGACAGTTTCACCGTTTCTAGTTGTCTTCATTCTGAAGAGCTTCAAGCCAGTTTCACCCCTTCTGTATGTTTTCTTTCACTCTTTGTCTATTTTGAGACAATAAAAGCAGGAAATGTCTCATTACATATATGCTCCACGTTTTGTGCAACAGATTCTCAGGCTCTAATGAGGTTAAGTGAAAAAACAGCATTTTCTATGGGAAGTTAGAAGTTTGCCAAAATCCCTCAAGCTGGTCATGAGAAGATGTATGCTGCACTTCAGTCAAACAAATTAATCACTTAGGTTTAAAAATCTTAATGAAAGCATTTTTCTCACAACAGTTCACTGCTAATCCCACCTGAACTACAAGAGCAAATTTCTCAACTGCCTTATAACTATTTTTAAGGAGCAGGTTCCCATGCCCATGCATCTCCCAAGATGCACTGTGATCTCCCCATGTAACTGCCATAGTGCAAAAAGGAATATTCAAAGAGCAGAGTATCTCTCACTGGACTAAAGAAAATGCCACTGAGCATTCATACAATCTACCCAGATGATCTGTCACAGTTTTAGCATTCCCTTTTATTTTGGCAAGAACAAAAAAGCCATTGTGCAGGGGAGAAACAGAAAAACTTAGAGAGTCTGTTTTTTGGTGGTGCAGACACTGGTTCCCAAACACAGGCAGGCACATATGGCAGCCCTCCCTCAGCAGTGGCTGACACTTCTTTGGCTATTGCCAAATTCTGTTGACACCTGACACTTTGACATCTCTATCCTGCTGTCACCTTGGGTGAAGTGGCCAATGAATGTACACAAATCAGTATACAAATCCTTTTTCCTCAGGGAAACAAATGAAAAGCTTGTCAAGATCTTCTAGACCCCTCTCCCCCGGCCTGGTTCAAGGCCAGCGACTTCTGCAGATTGCCCATTCTCAAGGAGATGAGTTCACCTCTCAGTTCACTGATTGTAGAAATTCTGGTTTAAAGTTTTCAAAGTTGAAATCCAAGCCCATTCAAGTACCTGCTGAATTGAAGTGCAAGGAACTCAGATTCAGAAGTTGCAGTCTCCAGTTCCCCAAACCGTTATGCCATGGCATCTGTTCAGTTTATGCTGAAACATATTAGGTACACAAACCATACACACCTTAAGTACTCTCTCGTTACTACATTAAACCTGTTTCCACTGCATCTGTATTTTCCATATCAAAACACACACAAGTTCCTCCTGAACACATTCATGCATTATTCTTCAAGGGCACACAGCTTATTACTACTCTGGGAACTGTACAAACCTTTAAGGAACACTTTATTTTTGCTGCACCTACTCCTGAGTTTTACCATTTCATCCTCAGTCATTAAATTCTTGCTGTGCACAGGACATCATACAGCATTAGCTGCCTGCTGTTTACGCAAGTACTTGGGATAAAACCACAGTCATTCTATGTCAAACTATGTTACACTCTGGTTAGAAGAGCACAAAATTTAAAAACAAACAAAAAAAACCTGTTCCCAGATTCAAGTTTGAAGTGCAGCAGCTTCATGCCACTGGATGAAGTTTTCATGTAAGTTATGCCTGAAATAGCCAAGACTAAAAGCAGCAAGGCAGACTTCTCACATGTTTACCTGAAGCATTTGACAGCTCCTGTTTACAGGCTATTTCCATTGCTTGCCCTCAACAGTGAGTTTTTCAGCAGCTGTGTATCTTTGACACACGTGGACACACACACACACACAAAAAAAAGCTGCTGACGAAAAGCCAGAGGAAGTCAAAACAGTGCAACACCTTGCAGAGAATCTGGACAGAAAGCTTCAGGTTGTCATTGACCTCTTCCATGCCACTACAACAACATTTTCTATGTTCAAAATACAGTTCCTATTTAAACAGACAACTGAGGAGAAAAACATCCAAATAAGGCAGTTAGTAACTACTTCTATCTGAAGCATAAAGGGAATCCTATTCTCGGGATGGGGTGCAAAATCGGGCAGTGTGGTCTTTATAAAACAGTGGTGAGACAGTGAGCAACGCCAGTTTGAAAATGTTTCATAGGAAAACCATAACACAATGGAAAGCGTTAACCAAAACATCCTCCCTAGCAGAAATGAAATCACTTATTTCATCAGACCCAGTACGTGGCTGTGCCTCCACTGCAAACACCACCATGAAGTGCTCTGAACCTGAGCAGTGTGCGGAAGCACGGGCATCAAACTGCGCCTATCATCACATATGAAGACAATAACCCCACTGAAACAACTGACTGGTAAAGGCTGGACACCAGTCAAGTCTGTCCCCTGCCCCAAATCCGACGCAGAGCTGTGAGAGCAGAGAGGCACGAGCAACAAGCACCAGTAGTCAACTTCCGTAGGAAAAGTATGTGCCTTCGTTTCGCAGCTGTTTTCCAGCCCAGCCCAGTCCACTGCTGCCAGGGAAGCCTGGACCGTGGCAGCAGCATACAGCAGCTGCCTCCAACACCGAGAAGGGCCAGGATATGGCTCGGGGTGCCCCATCCGCTGCTCTCTCCTGCCAGAACGCAGCCACCAACCCACTAAGTCACCCACTCCTCCACCAGCAGCCGGCAAAGCCTTGCTTGGAAGGACGGGAGTAAAGGGATTTATTGATTAAAAAAAAAAAAAAAAGGAAAGAAAGGAAAAAGGAAGGAGGTGATGCAAGGATGCGCCCTCAAAGGGGCTGCAAGGCCCACAGGGTTGGGTGGGTGGATGGACAGGTGGATGGATATGTAGGTAGATGGATAGGTAGGTGAACGGATGGATAGGTAGGTGAACGGATGGATAGGTAGGTGAACGGATGGATAGGTAGGTGAACGGATGGATAGGTAGGTGAACGGATGGATAGGTAGGTGAACGGATGGATAGGTAGGTGGGTCGGTAGGTAGGTAGACGGAGGGACCCTCTCTTACCTGCTGCGGTA
>NW_009647595.1:8525321-8548239 GCF_000708025.1 Charadrius vociferus
GGCGCACAACCGCAAACCCGGGTCCCCCCTTCCTCCGGGCGCGTAGCCCAGCCGGGGGGAGGCTCTGCATCCCCTCCCCGGGCAAGTTTGGGGAGCAGTGCACGGCTGAGACCTGGCACCCTGCTTCCCGGAGCGTTAGTGTGCCGGGAAGAAGAGGTTTCATACAATTTGGTGAGGAGAAGCGAGTGCGTGCAAGGGGTTTGCCCAAAGACCGAAAGTGTAACAGTCTTGGGAAAGGCCAAGTAAAGGATTGCAACAGCAGGGTCCTGGCGCAGATGGTCAAAATTGTGCGGACGTATGTACCGCTATATAAAAATAAGTCTGTTTACCAGATCCTGAATTGCAAAGTCTTATGCTTATACATTAACATGACCACTAGGAAGGAACTCTGATCGGGGTAGAAAGAAAATAATGCCTTCACACTTTTCTGAAGTTCAGAGGGTGCAGTGGGTGCTGCAAGCGCTGTGTGAATTTCCCAGCAAACGGCTCCTTGGCAAGAAGCGCAGCTAATCGTTTATTCCAAAAAGAGGCCCTAGCCTGCTGAGTAAAGAATATCTCTATATACACAGTTCTGCGTGTAGCCACCCGCTAAGGGGCGGGTTAAACTGTGACAGCCTGAGCTGCTTTTGCTGCGCCTTTTCTGTAAAGCACACTTACCCCATGTGTGTGATTTCACTTAACAACCTCACTTTTATGGCAGGTTACTGTGACCCAAACTGATGAAATCCACAGCATGTTATCATTCTCCCTTACGCGGTCGCCTGAAGAGGAAATCAGAAATTCCTGAAACTCTGAAACTGTTCAACTCTCTGCCTCTGTTTTCTCGGCTATACAATAAGCTTATTAAGTCCAGTCCATAAAAGCTTACTGCTGTTCAAATGCATATTAGCTTCTCTCCTCCTAACCCAGCTTCTGCACCTGAGTCAGAAAGTGCTGCTTTCAGAAAAAGAACCCTGGAAGTCTGGTTCCTTTTTCCCCACAAAGTGGTGGGAGACCGTGTTGTGCAGCAGTAACTCTGAAGTATTGCTAACTGTAGAATAAAGGAAATTTCTTATCATGTTTTCTTACCTTTGATTAGTTAATGTCTGCAAGAATGAAAAGTATTTCTAAAACAACAAAAGAGAAGCATTTGTCATTCTAAGACAGCACTGCTGTCTGTGTGCTTTCTTTGTTTTTTACGTCATAAAAGGTTTAACATTTTTCATATTCATTTTAAACTGTGAGGCCAGGAAACCAATGAAACTGTCACAATTAATTTAATTTGCAACTGAGCCTATTTTGAAGTCATATGTTCAAACTTACGTCATCAAATCACTGGCTTGCTATGTTTGTTGTGGAAGATCTGCCTAGCTCAGTGGCTCCTAAATTTATGGAACAAGTGCAAATGCTAGAACAAGAAGATGGGCTTGACTAATTTTCCAAGGGATTAATCCTTCCTTCATCTGACCATGAAACAAAATCCTAGCTCAGAAACATTCAGTCCTTCAGAAAACAGATCTGGGTCAGTGTCTGAACTGTGTGGTTTGGCCCATCCTCAAGCAGTTTTTCAGTCTGCTGTGCTTGGCTGCTTTTTGGGGAAGGGGCTGAAAGCTCCAGAGATTCAAATGGAATGAACTGTTCCCTGTGCACTGAATGCAGACTTTTGCAGTAAAAAACAAGTACTGAGGCTGGAATGAACTGGAGAACTGGAATGAAGTGTTTTCTTTTGCTTTGACCTTTGCAGTTTGTTTGTTATTTAGATCAGATGTAGTCTTGTACCCTCAACAATGTTGGAGACAGGCAGGTAGAAGCCCCCAGGAGTCAGTAGCTGCTAACCCACATCAGTAGGAAAGCCTGGGTATGTGTGCATCCAAACGGAGCCTTCACTAGCTCCAGCACTCTTCCCAGCTATTTTGCTAGTTATGACTGAGAATAACATGGTGATTTACAGGGTCTTTTGAGGGTGATGGGTGGATTGCAAAAGCAAATGAAGTCATTCCAAAAATCCAAGTTAGGAAGTGTTTTACTATGTGAAGATATAATTACTAAAGTTTGTGTTCAGAGAGCCAAATCCTGCCGTGTGCCAGAAAGGAGCACGGCTGAAAGCCTGGGGAACATCATTCCCTGCTGCTTGCAAAAGTCTCCTTAGAAGACAGGTAGGGAAAACAGGAATTTCAAGGCTTAATTTGCCAGAGCGGCACCGCTGACAATGCAACAGCCACAGCCTCAGTGAGTTTTCACCCCGTGCTGGGCTGCACGACTGCTCGCGCTGCGTTCCCATAGCAGCTGAGTGGCTCATGGACCAGTATCTGTACATGTACAGACGTGTGTGCTTTAGGAACCACTGTGCTAGGGAGATGAGACAAGCTGCCACCCATGTGGGCCCACTGAAAACCTAATGAGTACTCCTACTATAAATATTATTTTATTTAATAAGCCAGCTTTATGCAGCTGGCATGCACTTGTCCTTTTCAGAAGAGCTTCTCTCTAGGGGGTGGCTGCCCAGCCCTAGTTGTCCATTCCTGTACCAGTGAATGAGCTGTTCAAACGGATCTGGAAGCACCGACCCGCTCCAGTGCTGTCTGTGGCTTTCACTCGAGATCACAGCATAGGTCTCCAAGACTTTTAAGACTAAAATAAACAAGTCCTTGATTTATGGTTTTATTTTGTTTTGCTAAACTGGGTTATCGTAGGTATACGCACACACAAAGACACATTTGCACAAAGAAGGGAAATGGCATACTTCCATGCTAGAGAAAGACTAATCACATGTGCTAAGCAGAAACCTGCCTATGTGTTCCAATACCTGGCAGTAGCAATATTTCAGCATTTAAATAGCACTTTAAAGCCATTAACTAATCAATGCTTACAAGGCTCCAGGGGAAAGAGGGTGGTGCAAATGAAGAACCACCAGACTAGAGACCTGATCCAAAGTCCACTGAAGGGTAGCAATTCCATCTATTTCAATGCTATGGAAACAGATTTTAATTACGAGACTATTCTTCTTTTCTTTGACATTATATTTCTTGCCATGCCAGCATTGACTCCGGAAATTTCAGTGGTTGTACTACAGCAGCAAAGAAGGAAAAAGACTTGAATAAAGCAAGATCTCAGCATCATTTTTTGCAAATAATATTGTACATTTCTTTAGACAGATCTCTGCACACTGTTTACATTTAAGCAGTGGTAATATTATTAGTCACTGTAAAAGTAACTGGGTGTTCCCTTGTTCTTGCTAACAATACAGCAGGGATAATTTTGGATTAAGCTACATGTTTTATGAAAAATATACTTGATGTTTGCTGGTTCATGTCAAAAGAATTCCCTGTGTGACCCATCAAATATCACACCCCATCCACCGGGAATTTTATTCTACTACAGCCCTTTGTTGTTGCCTTTGGATCCCTTGATGATGCTGACATGTAGCCATACAGATCGGTTGTCCTTCCAAAAATTATCCAATGCAGCTTTGAACCAAGGGCACTGACCTCAATAAAAAATATAAATAAATAACACCATGGATTGCAGATTCACATGCCCTTGTCAGAGATTTGCCTGATGTTATTCATATCCCCACATAAGTACTTATTTCCAGTTTGGAAACTGCTTTTGGCAGGTTTGTCTGGTTCAGCAAAAGCATAGATGTGGGGTGAGTCATTTAGTTGGTCTTGCAATATGAACTTCCTGCCATTTGCAAAGGAAGTAGGTTTTTTTAATGCATTTTAGAAGACCAGGGTTGATCTGTAAGTTCATTCGATGAATGGAGGGGATGGGGGTTTTGTTTTACTTTGAACAGGAATGTCCCCTTCAGGAGGTTTTCGGTGTAGCGTTTTACCAAAGGGAATGTTTTTGCAGGAAGTTCTGTTAATTGGGGTGGAATCTGTGAGCTAAATTCACAGCAGGACTCGGCTTCTGAGTGACAGGACTGCCCAGCCCCGCGTTCGGCATTCACGCTTTCGGTCCAATGCGTGTGGACAACTAAGTGCCTAAGAATTGGATTTCTCAGAAGTCAACGCGATGAGTAGTAAATATTAAAGCTAGCCAAGAGAAAAAGCCAAGAGGGACAAGGTCTAAAATAGATTTTATGTTTATTTCCACATAAGGTTTTCTGCTGTGAGTTCTCTCCGAAAGATGAATACCTATGGTCAGTGAGTGCTTTCTCTAGTACTGCCTCACAGCCCGCAACCCAATGCAGGCATCAGAGGGACTTGGTTTCCAATACTATACTTACTTAGTTGTGTTTGAGCACAGGTCTTCTGCTTACCAGGAAAAAGTTAACCACAGTCTACTGGGTGGTTGGGTACCCATTGCACAATATGTTGCCAGCAATTTCTCCTGTTGGAGGTAATGCATTTTGTAAAAATAATGAAAATTCATCAAGACAGACAGGAAAATGGAAGAATTTGGTTCTGCAGCTCGCAGATGTCATTGCGAAGGTGGGGAGATGGTTGCAAATCCCAGCTACGGTTGGAAGGGGAATTGGGACTTGCCAGATATTTCCACTCTTCCTCCAAACAGAAAAGGCTCAAATTGCAATATTAAAACCTGTTTCTCACACCAAGAACTCACAAAGAGAGACGTCATTTTCAAAGCTATCTTTTGTGCAAAGATTAAACCATCAGGGACTCTGAAACTTGCACAGGATGAAACAAGAGGGAAGAAATTCCAACTGGGGTTTCAGTTAGGATCCAGAGCAACTCCTTTTCCCAGGATGGCAGTGATTTCACATACATCAAGTGGTAAAAAGTGCTGCCTGATTTGGTGGCAACCCAACAGGGGTTTTAAAAGTCTCAGTGGTATCTGTGTTTTGAATCAAAGTGATTCAGGTGCATTCAGCTTGCACATTCACCACAGTCAACGTATACTGCACTGCTGCTAATTATCTGTCCTGATGTAGTCTCAGGTTGTCTGCTCAGATGGGTTCTTTGTGTTTCTTTACTTTGTCACCTGCTTGCCACTGGACAGACAAAGCAGTACAGCGCCGTGCACCACAGCCCATGAAGATCCCTGTACTTGGTGGTGGTCCCAGGAGGACATGCATGGTGACTGGCTACTTATCTGCTCTTGTTTGCCCAATGGCCTAAATAGAAAGCTATTTGGGGGGGTCCTGGGAGATCAAACAATTGGTTTTGTGGGTATCTGATAGCACCTTGCACAAGTTTATTTAGTTCTACTGAGGAATATTGTACTCCTCAGACCTGTCCACCCATTAAACACACATGTACACACCTGTATGTACAGTCATATAGAGCTTCTTTCTTTAGGGATCATCAATAAACATACGGATAAACACAGATGTAGCTTTACCAAGATAGCATGAAATATTATTCATTTTTTTATTCGTATTGATTCTTTTCATGGTCAACTATTAGCAGGCAAGGAAGTAGAGAGACCTGTTTTAACTGTGAACTAAAAGCTGTGCCGTAACCCTACACAGCAGTCAGAGGCAGGAGAGATGAAACACTGAAAGGTTGTAAATTAAGGGGCATTTTCCTCAACTCTGGCAGAGGTAGGTGGCCTTCTCCATCCCGTTCCCAACAAGAAACTTTGCGTTTATCAGAAAGGGTTTGCTCTGGCTAAAGGAAACCAGTTAGAAAGTACTGCCTTCGGCATTAAAAACTACCTATTGACATTTCTTCTTCTTGAACTTTTCTTTCCAAAATGACCTACAAGAAGACACGTTACACAGGTCACTAATTCAATTTCTGAAGCACTGGATGAGTAGAGAATTTAAAAAAGCCCAACTGATGCTCACAGGTGGTCATATGCAACTTCTTGCACTTGTAATCCTCCCTCAGTCTGCCTGGCCAACACTTTGGGGTACCAGGACTCTTCATCCCCATTCACTAAGTGAGGAGGATCTGACCATCAATTGCAACTGCTGTCCTCTGCTGCAAATTCAATGACAAGTTTAAAGAAGTACTTTTAAGCTGTAAATGTCTTTTCATAAAAGCTGCTTTCACATACTAGAAAATGGGGATTCTATATGCTTGAGCATTATGAGGAAAACCCTGGTCACATCCACCCTCGAGGCACAGCGTTAGGGACGGTCAAACAGAACTCATTTGGGGACTGTACTACCAATTTGAAAACTCTAAGTCATTTATGTAAAACAGAGTTTGCAGCAACTTGTTGTTTAGCAGAAAGGTGTGACCAGGGAGGTGCGTGGTATGAGTGCATGGTCTGATAAATTAGGCCATTTGAAGCAAGAGATGACAGGATTTGGAACGCACCAGAAAATCTCCTGATTCCAAACACTTTGGTGCAAGTCATGTCAGCCAACACACCTGCAACTCCTGTACTGGCCAGGGGGGAAGGCACCAAATGCAATTTGACATCTTTTTGATTCTCTGTGATCATCATTTGGCTGAGCAAAATTTCTCCAAAACTGAAGTACAAGTGCTCCACTCTCTCCCTTTAGTCCCCATCTTTAGTTATTATATTTTTAAAGCATTTCCTCTATTGCTAGAAATCTGGAAACTACATCCCTTCCCCTCACCTCTTCTTCCCCCTCAGTCTGGCTGAGGCGTTGCTATACACACAAATACATAGGCACAAGTACATGTGTGTAAATCAGACTCCTTCCCATTCCCTTTTTCACAGCCTCTCTGAAGGAGCATCCAACTCACATCTCAGCTGAACTTTTGAACCGAGACAGAGATAGCTTGAATTCAAGCAAAACAGGCTGGTGAGTGCCTATCGGTTTGAGGAGCAACTAAGCAAGTACAAGTCAGAACTCTGTCCTCACTTGAGTCTGATAAGGAAGAGCTGGTAGAAGTCCTGATCGTTGTCTAATCTTCCTAACGTAGTAATATCATGTGCCATCTGCTTGAAAATGCACTTAAAAGTATATGTCCTTTTGTCCTGAGCACATATTTACATAGCAATAACACAGCCAAGCAATTAACTAAAAGAAAGTCTGGTTCTGCAAGACCCTAAAGGACACGTATCACTTGCAATCAGTTAGATGGCTACAGCTGTATTTCTAAAGTTCTTGGTTATAAATGCTGCTCTTGTAATTTTGAACCCACAAAGAAGCACAAAGTGATTTTGCTGGTTGGTGCCATGTGCTCAGACCTGACCACATACTTTACATTGGCAACATGTTCACGGACTTGGTCTCCTGGTCATAAAATACTAATGCCTATGAAACAAATAACTCCGGTTTCTCCCATCTTGTGTTCAGGCAGAGAAGGTGAAGGTTGGCTCACTTCTTACAGAAGTTTTAAAGAGGAGGGTGCCACAGGGAAGATAGGACACAAACAGCTGTTTCTGAATGCAGTCTGGTTAAGGGGTCGCTTTAGGTATCATTTGACAAGGACTGGGGTGTGTTGCCCGAAGCCAAAGTAATGGAGGGAGGAGGGACAGGAGAGGAGAGCAATAGGTAAGCTGATTGCAGCTCTTGCAGCAAAAGTGGATGTTCTCTTTTGCCAGCCATTTCAAAACAGTTGCTCAGAATCAAACAGCCAGCGCTAAATCAGCAATTCATTCATTTAATAGCTTTAAAGCCTGTTCCCTATTAAACAAGACATGGTAAATCTGTTTCAGATTAGCAAATCAAATGAGTCACAAAAAAATCCCGCTTTGGTGTTAAGTTTTGGGCTGTACGAGCTGCATCTCAAACAGATGCTGTGTCCATACTGCTACCCGTAAAAAGTCCAAAGCCTAGTCTCTGGCCCCGACACTGACTGGTGTGGCCCAGCTCAGAATTCAGGTCTTAGGATGAGCCCTCTGTGGCACACTGACCCCACACACATTGTATGGCACTTGGCCCCGGCTCTCTTCTGTGCTACAAGTGGTGTCCGCGTGGTCCTAAGACATGATTTTATTTTTTTTTAATATGTTTTTGAGTTCAAAGGTGCTGAAATAATCTAAGGGTGGTGTTGCAACCCACGAGACTGACGTTTTTACGGCATGAAGCTGAAGGGATGTGTTGCATAGCCCAGGGTATTCATGGGGCCATATCAGCATGCAGAACGATGTAAAGCCTGATGGGACAGTCTTGGGGGACTGCGTAGGCTGGAGCATGGTCTTCTCCATACTGCCTGGTGACAGCTTCTGGGAAGAGGCAAGACCAGAGCCAGGGAGCCAAATAACAACTAAATGCGTGGGCAGTCATGGGTCTGGGTGTCGATCTTACTCCCTGTTCCCTTTTAGCCTAGATGCATCCAGAGGAACTGAGCAGGCTCCTCTGTAGGTTTTATCTTCACATGCATCCAAATGAAGTTAGACACTGAACAGAGGACGGCCCCTACAAACATCTGAAGCCCTGAGTGCTCCTTGAAAACTTCTCACTAGTGAAGAATTGCAGCAGGTAAAGCAACACTTCTGCTGGCAGCCTCTGGGTAGGTGGAAAACACTGGGAAATTTCAGCAGCGGTTCACCCCCTATCTGCCTGAAACTGGGTGCCAAAAGGAAGATAGTAGCCTTATTTCTCACAGCAGCTGAAATTTTTTATGCGTTTAACAGCTTTCAGTTGACTTGAGCAACTCTAAAAGTTTTTTAAAGAAATATACAGACACTCCTATAAAGAAAACATTACTATTGTATTTTTATCAGAAAGAAAAAGCAAAAGGAAAGCAAAGGAGTTCTCAAGACACCACAGAAGAGAGTAAAGAGAGAGCAATTGCAATCCAAAACACAACTCCAAGAAAGCTTTCCTCAGCCTAAGGCAAAAAGGAGAGAGGCTCTTTGGTCTAGAAATCCTCCAGCTAGTGAAACTGGCAGATGTGAGTGATTGCCAGGTTGATGTCGATCATCTGCAAAACATCATGTCAATTAGTGGAGGTTCCCGACAACTAGAAAAGGGCTGCTGATGAAAAGACTGGATATGCGAATGAAGAGAGAGTGGTGAATATAATATACATTGTCTGGTGACATTTTTGACACCATCACCCATAGTATTCTTATTTTCAAGATGAAAAAGTATGGGATGTATGAGTGTGGCTTGAAAAATGGCTGTACTGCCAGGGTTAATGTGTATAATAATCGATGGCTTAATATCCAGCTGAAGGCCAGTAACAAGTGGAGTGCCACAGCGGACCAGTATTGTTCAATGTCTTTATCAATGATTTGGATCATTGGACCAGGAGAGTACACCCTGCGGCAAATTCAAGATGATGGTCAGTGAAGGAAAGTGATTGATATACCATGTCACAAAGCTTTAACCCAGAAGGACTTTGAGAAACATGAGAATCGTGCCAACAGGAACTTCCTGAAATTCAGCAGGGAGAAGTGCAGAGTTCTGTGCCTGGGGTGGAATAACCCCATGCATCGGCACAGGTTGGGAACTGAACAGCTGAGGCTAGATGAAGGGGAATCTGGGGCTTGTGGTCGGTGCCAGAATGAGCAATAGTCTGCTCTCATTGCAGGTAGTGTAAATTGCACATTGAGTTGCATCAGGAAAAGCGTGCCCAGCAGATCCAGGGAAATTATTATCTCCTTTACTCATCCCTGGTGAGACCAGTTTTGGACCTACCAGGATGTCAAAAACCTTAAAAAGCTCAGCAAAGAGCTGCAAAGATAGGGGGTTAGGGCACATGCCCTTCAGGGAGAAGGTAAAGTAGCTGGGCTTGTTTAATCTTGGCAAGAGGAGACTCAGGGGTGGTCTAATAACAGCCTACATCTATTTGAAAGGAAACTGCAAGGATGATGAAGCCAAACCCTTTCCGGTAGTGGCAGAGAATGTAATGCGGCAACAGCTACAAGTTGTGGCTTGGGAGGTTGAGATTAGATGGAAGTTTAAGACATTAACATAAAGCTAAGGAAACAAAAATAAGTTCTGCTCAGTGGAAGTAGCAGGCCCAAAGGAAAGCCAACACGGGAAGGCATAGGGTAGATCACAGCAACGTTGGGATTACCACCACAAAACAGAGCGAACAATGAAGGTTGCCAAGAAGACTGCTTAAAAAAGTGAACTCTGGAGGCTTCATCTAACTAGCCAAAATAACCGTTTGCTGGTCTGAAATGTTAGTGCAGCATGTCCCCTGGATAGGGGATGCAGGCTTAGAGTTTTAAAAACCCAAGGTAGAAATTAAAGAGGCAGAAGGTCTGAGTTACTATAATATTTCAATTAGCAGTAAATGGAGTTATCCCATGCCCAATGGCAGATGGACTTAGTGCTTTTCCGAAAAAGGATCAAAGATATATCTTGCAGGAACAAATAGAGTTTTGGTAGTAAGAGAAAGGAATGATCTAGGTTTAGCTCTGGATGTGGAAAATTCCATGATTTTGGCTACAGAAGTCTAGTACATACGACATTTAATGTCATTGCTAGGCTGAACAAACTAGACCCTGCCAAAAAAATTTGGGCAATAATCTTCAGAATTAAAAATCAAAGGCCGTTCTGGAAGAACAATGGGCATTGCTGACCCATGTCTTAATGCTTAGAACAAGTATCTAACCAAGCAAACACCTGAGGTCTAATGTGAGCAGACCAACCTCACTTAAAACCTGCAAACGTCCTATTTTGTTTTGAACAAATAGGTGATCAACACTGGCAGAGCTACAGCCAAGGGTGGGCTTTAGATCAGAAAACATCGATGAAAGTCATTGGTAGGGTGTGGCTGCATAGCCTATTTCCAGCTCCAGTTGTCACTGGAAAGGGAGGAGCTCACTGGTGAATAGAACTTGATTCAGAGACACCAGATTGGGGAGCACCAGTTGGAGCGGGAAGGAATTCAGGTGAATATGCTGAGAAGGACAAGGATGTCACAACCATTGAAGACTCTCAGGGCTGTTTTGGGGGCATCTGATGAACAGAGACAGCAAAAAGTCCTAAGGCTTGCCACTGTTATGAAAAGCACAGGCCAAGCAGAGTAAGAAGGAACAACGGAAACTACTGATAACAGTAGCACTGGAAAAAATGCACCTTAAATGCCTAGTTGTGTTTATTAGCTAGTCCTTCTAGTTTCTATCCTAAGATAACCTTGGTGGAAGATACGGTGCTTAGTCATATCACCTTTCTCTTTACTGCGCAGCGTACTACATAGCTGGTAATGCCCAGCAGCAATCACAGCTCTGTGGGCATGAGCTCCCACAGTTTGTAGTGAAAAAAACACGCACGCACTGCTGCTGCTTCCCGTATCCTCGGTCCAGTGGGCTGATCACCAACGGTATCAAATTGAAAAAGCAGCTTTTCAGAAAGGCTGGGCAGCAAGGTCGTGTTTAGCCCTGTTACCTCATTGAACTCTGTGTCTGCCAGCGTAACTGAGGATTTAATTCAGCTTTTCATCACCCAGCACTGACATACAGCATCTATGGATGTAAGGCCACAGGTGTTAAATAGCGTGTAGCAAAGCTTTACAAACGTGGCTAATTATTATTCATTAGTATTGGTACTACATTGGTGAGTAGAGGTAAGGTTAGGAACCCTGCTTTGCTACAGTTTACTAAAAATGAATCTTGAGAGACAGTTTGTGGCAAAAATGCTCATTATTGAAATGGTGAGGACAGACAGGCTGAGAGAGTTGGGGTTGTTCAGCCTGGGAAAGAGAAGGCTCTGGGGAGACCTTACAGCAGATTTCCAGTACTTAAAGGGGGCCTACAAGAAAACTGGAGAGGGACTTTTTACAAGGGCATGTAGTAATAGGACGATGGCTTCAAACTGGAAGAGAGGAGATTTAGAATAAATATTAGGAAGAAATTTTTCACTCTGAGGGTGGTGAGGCACTGGAACGGGTTGCCCAGAGAAGCTGTGGAGGCCCCATCCCTGGAGGTGTTCAATGCCAGGCTGGATGGGGCTTTGAGCAACCTGGTCTAGTGGGAGGTGTCCCTGGCCATGGCAGGGGGGTTGGAACTAGATGATCTTCAAGGTCCCTTCCAACCTAAACCATTCTATGGTTCCCTATCATCTTCTAGATAGGGGACCAAGGCCAGAGTTTAAGTCTTGAATACTTCAGGGTCATTACAAGTCATTACAAGTGTTGGAGCTAGCACAAATATTAGTATTGTGGGATGAGTAGATTTCCAGTGCACGTAGACACACTTTGTAGAAAGGCCTGAATATAGTAATCCACCTTCGCATGGTCTGTGGTACCGGGCAGCCTTGCAAAAAGGGAGGATCTAATCACTAGCAAACAGCACCCTGTGTCATGAAGCTTTCACTGCGTTGCCTCACCTTTGGTGAGGAACACATCCGAGTCACGAGATCAGAGATTTAAGCAGGATGATTAATACTGACTTCACCCTGGGAAAATACTAAGAACATACTGAAACAAAACATTTTGAGCTCTGCGACCCTGTATCTGAAAACACTGCCTGTACAACACTTTGTGTCCCTTCAGCTCAGAAAAACCCTGAGCAAAGTGATAAGCGATGACATGAAGAACATTTGTTACTGAATGTAAGATTACCTGTTTAGCATGCTTTCTCTGCTGGAATGCGTTTATTGCTTTGTTTGTCCCACACATCACAGGTTATTTTCATCTGAGAAGAGCTCTTTAAACAATATCAGAATTTAAAAGAGGAAAAAAATATGTTGCAGTTTTTATGGTCAACTTCAAAGCCATCTTGTTAGAAACTCAAATAAATCCTGAAAAAAAAAATCTTAATTCAGAAAGGAAGCCTTGACTATAACTAGTTAAGACATTGTGAAAAGCATAAAGCTCTGTCTGCAGTAGTGTTTAAAACAATGAATTACAGTTAATTGGGGAAAATGCTTTAGAAAAGTAGTATCACGTACTATGGACAAAATCAAAAACTTTTAACTAGATTTTTTGTCTACAAAACCATTGGCGTATCTGATTCTTCCCATTGGGTTACCACTGTTGTTAGTTCCAAGACACAAAAGTCCACAGGAGCAAAATTTAATCTCGTGTTCTATCTGCAGCATTTGATTCAGGCTGGGAGGAGGGACAGATTTTGTCCCTGCTGGGCAGCTGTGGAGCTGCTTTGCAGCAGTTTATTTTCAGTGGTGAAAGGAGTTATTCTAAGTCCTTTCTGTTTGTCACTATTACAAACCCAAGACAAAGGCCAAAAGCAGACTTGAGCTGGCTGAGACCTGTTATTTATTGATCTTTCATTATGTCAGTGTTTTTAGCTTAACCCCAGTCTTGGTCAAGTGGAAAGCTCCAGATGCAGACATGAAAGCCAGACTTCATCCCTTCTGCCTGTGGGTATGATGATTTTCCAGGAAGGGTCCCAAAGACTCCCAGTTCTGATCCACCACCTCGTCATGAGCTCAGACGAGACCTCGTGTACTGACAAACTTGTGTGCTAATGGATCAGGGGGTGGCAGAATCTGGTGGATTCTCCCCCCAAAAGAGGAGATTTGTAACCTCAGCTGTTGGAGAGCAACCTCACTGTAAGGTTACATCCTTCAGGGCTCTTTCTGGATGAGAGAATCCACATCCTTGGCTTGGACCCTCCTTCACACAGATTTGCAGAAGCAGCTTATCAGAGTTGCTGCGCTAGAGAAGGTGCTGCAGAAAATGGATCCTCACCTATACCCAAGTGGCTTCAAAGGAGTGCCTGGTTGTTGGGGACCAGCCACTGTCAGCATTGCAGAGTAACTCATATTCCCTGCCTGGATTTTCACGCAAAGCCAGCAGCACACTAAAAGCCCAAGGGGGAAAAAAACCCCAAACAACGTGGCTCACGATAACTGCTGGTACCAAAAGTGTCCTGGGTTCAACAGCTGCCAGTGCCTCTTCTTAGAGGTTTGTCAAAACAGAACTTTCCTCACCAAAAGGGGAACTTTTTTTTTTTTCTTTTTTTTTGTCTCCCCAGCAGCTGCAATGTACTGAACCAGACATTTTTAGAGCCACATCATCTGCATGCCCATTGCCAACATCCAGCAGCTATGTACTCAAGAGTTTTCCTGGCAAAGTATCAAACCTCCCTGGAATAATCTTAAGGGGCCTCAGTTAGTATGTTCCCTGGTACTGCAGAAACACTGAGCCGGGGCACAGAGGTGTGATACTGAGTCTGCAGATCTGGTAAATATTTAATGTTAGGATTAGCCACTATTTTAAAACACTTTTTCTGATAAACATTCGCTCATGCTGTGACACCCAAAGTCCTTCCTGCAGTTAAATAACAATAATGATTCATCGTTGTCATTGATAGGTGTTTCTATTTAAATACTTAAACTCACATCTGTTCCTTAATATAGGAATAAGGTTTGCTTATAAAAGTGGAAAAGGAACGACATATCTGTCCTAGCCTGACTGATTGACCAAAGATCTGAGGTGCTTACAGTTAGGAGGAAAAACTGAACATTGTGTCAGGTACTTTGTTCAATCTGGTTTTATTTTGGATGGGGACAGATCCCTGTTTTCCTGATCATAAGAGGGAGGGATATAGTAGCAGGAAGCGGAAAAAAAAAAGTGGGGAGGGGATCTGGTAGCTGTCAGAAAAATCAACTTCTTGTTCAGACTGTTTCCCATGTAAAGGATAAGTGCAAGACATAGATGCTGTTTTTTTTGAGAAAGTTTGGCAGCATTTAAGATGGTTTTAAGTCTAGGAAACTGCTGAGGAAGCTGGTAGCCAAGATGACAAGGGCTTTGGGCTCAAGATGGGCACGTATCGCTGTACAGAGCAAACACAAACCGAGTAACTGGAAGCTGAACACGTCTTTTTCTGTTTATGGCTTTGTGCTCAATCTACCAATGGTGTAAATATTTGGAGAAGAAAAACAACATAAACATCACAGGAGCAAGTAGAGAAGGGAGGCACAGTCATCCTGGAAAACAGGGGATGTGACCCTGCAAAAGACTAAGAGAAAGGGTTTGAGCAGCTTCCTATGGTAAGAAGATCAGAGAAGCTCAGGCAGTTTCTTGTATTTGTAATCATTTAAACAGCACAAGACTTCAAAAAAAGATGTACCTAAAGCACTGCACTGCTGAATAAAAAGAGATTGAAAAAAGATATAGTTGAAAATACTACTGGAATTACTGACTTACTGTATACATTTGAGAAAACAGGCCACTAGCCTCAAGGCTTTGAGTGAGAATCAAGGCTTTACTCTATTGACAGGAAACCAGAGTTGGAAAGAAATTCTCAGCATTTTCCAAATATTCCTTTTTTTTTTTTTTTTTTTTTCCCTTAAAATGAGAAGGCTGCCAAGCAGCTTCTAGTGGAAAGAACGGAACCTGCATTTTCATATCAAATTATAGAAAATTAGAGTTGAAGGCGACTTGAAATAGGAATCTGCTTCCCTGTTTGGAAAAAGGATCAAATAAATGTAACCATCCCTTATCAATTGTTTTTGAATCGGTCTTAAAATCCTCCAGCAATAGTGTTTGGGGATTCTCTAGGTAATATCTTCCAAGATGTATTACTTTAAAGAATCATTTTCTATTTTTTCTTCCTGTTAGTTCTTTCTTATCTTAGACTGAGGGCACTTGGAGAACAAATTTTCCTTCTTACGTGTAACATTCTTTATAACATTTCCATGTACAGGAAGGCTACCAGTTTTGGGGCTTTCCTTCTCTGTGTGTTTCTGTGGCATTTCTACTGGTTGTCTCCCCCTTTAGTATTTTGAAAAGCAAGACAAATTTTATTTTTAAAACATTTCCTCATAAATCTTGTTTCCTAAAGTGCTTGCAAGGTTCATAGTTCTTCACTTGAGCAGCTGTTTTCTTTACATCTCTTTTAACATCCAGGATCCACAGCTGGCACTGAAATCTGGAAGTCAGAGGTGCTGAAGGGTCTCTCTATGGATTTGTTACTCAAAGGGGACTAAATGAACAGTAACGTTTACCTCCTAGGTTTGACTTACAGTAGTCCTGCTAATATGTCTCAGGGTGACATTTGCTTAGCTGCCCAAGTATCATACCTTTTCATAATCAGTTTGTAGATGCTATTCTGTGCAATTACTGCCTTGTGAGCTTCTCTTCTTTTCCTATTTGGTCTATGATTTCTCCTTTCTATGTTTTTAATAAACTAATTAATTTAGGCCATTTGCTCTGTTTAATGAGATCATTTTGGGTGTTGAACCTGCCTGCACACATTGATGCCAGTTGCTCATGTAAGTTGGAATTCTGTTTTACAATGATATAAATTACTAGCTGAAAGGGGCTGTGCCACGTGTTGGGTTGCAATTGTTGTGTCCCGCTCTGAGTCTGAATTTTGTGGTTCCTTTATAGTAGTTTTGTCTAGAACATATATCCTTGCTTTTCTTATGAGAATGTTATAGTGAAGTCTAACCCAAAGTTTTATTACAAATGCAATAAATTATGTCATTTGCTTCCCTGTCATCAGCTGGATGAGTGTGGTGAATTGACCTTGGCTGGCCGCCAGGTGCCCACCAAGCTGCTCTTTCACTCCCCCTCCCCCCTCCTCAGCAGGACAGGGGGAGAAAATGAGATGAAAAGCTCGTGGGTTGAGATAAGAACAGGGAGATCTCTCACCAGTTACTGTCACGGGCAAAACAGAATCGACCTGGGGAAGATTAATTTAATTTATTGCCAATTAGTAACAGAGCAGGACAATGAGAAATAAAGGCAAAACTAAAAACACCTTCCCCCCATTGTCCTTTCTTCCCAGGCTTGACTTTGCTCCTGAATTCTCTACCTCTCTCCCCCTCAAGCAGCTCAGGGGAATGAGGGCTGTGGTCAGTTCATCACGCATTGTCTGTGCTGCTCCTTCCTCACCACACTTTTCCCCTGCTCCAGCATGGGGTCCCAGCCACGGGCCACAGTCCTTCATGAACTGCCTCAGCATGGGTCCTTTCCGTGGGCTGCAGTCCTTCAGGAATGGACTACTCTAGCAAGTGTTCCCCTATAGGCCACAGGTCCTGTCAACAAACCTGCTGCAACGTGGGCTCTTCATGGGCTGCAACTTCCTTCAGGGCATGTCCATCTGCTCTGGTGTGGCGTCCTCCACGGGCTGCAGGTGGATATCTGCACCATTAACCTCCATGGGCTGCAGGGGGACAGACTGCTTCACCATGGTCTTCACCACAGGCTGCAGGGGGATCTCTGCCCCAATGCCTGGAGCATCTCCTCCCCTCCTTCTTCACTGACCTTGGTGTCTGCAGAGTTCTCTCCCTCGCATATTCTCACTCCCCTCTGCCAGCTGCTGTTGTGCAGCAGTTTTTTCCCCTTCTTAAATATGTTATTCCAGAGGCACTACCACCGTCACCAACTGCCTCAGCTTTGGCCAGTGGCGGGTCAGTCTTAGAGCCGTCTGGCACTGACTGTATTGGATATGGGAGAAGTTTCTAGCAGCTTCTCACAGAAGCCACTCCTGCAGTCCCCCCACTACCAAAACCTCGCCTCGTGAACCCCGTACAATGAGTTACCATGTCAGAGAAGAAACTAAATTCCTTTAACATGCTTTGCTCTTGACAAAACTGTGCTGGCCATTCCTTTGCACGGTATTATCTTCCAAGTGCTCACAGTCCATTTCATAATTTGTTCCAGTAGCTTTCAGAGTTCAGCTGAATTCCTTGGATTTGTTCCTCTTATTCGTTTCCATCTCCCTAAAGACAGATAGGACACTCACCCTCCCTAAGTCCTCAGGGCTTACCTCACTGCGGTCAACTTTTAAAGGTTCTCTCTTTCCTTTAAAGATTTTTTCTAGCAATAGAAGGTAAACAAGAACATACTTAGTGGCAGGTTTGCTGGTTCTAGTTGCACACCCCTGTGTTCCTCTTTCTTCCTAAGGTTTTTTGTTTGGATGGTGTTTATGAGTTGTCTCTTCCTCCAGTCTAGATGATGCCTATTCCACATTTGAATTCTGTGCAAGGAGCCAGAGTTTTTGGCACACTCTTGATTGATTGACTTTTGATAACACAGCTTGTGCTTTAACAATCTGCCGTTTGTCATAACCATGCAGTTAGCAACAAAAGGTCTCTGTTAAATGTTTAATGCCAGGCACAATCCCAGCAATCAGGGCGGGTAGACTGAGCAGAGACTGTGCAGCATATGAGGTAGGAAGAAGTCAGAGAAAAAAAACAGAGAAAAAATGTGGAATTGTTGTCTAAGTTCTGTATAAATACAGCTGGTTTTTTTTATTATCTTTAAAAGTGGAGGATTTCCATTTGGTAATTGAAATCATAAATCTATTAAGTGTGAATATTCCACTTAGTAAAATAAAAATTGCTAATCACAAATATCTTTTGTTTTATTCTGCATAAATGTGTTTGGTTAAAAAAAAAAATATAAATCAGCAACACCCTAGAATAGTCCCATGTAGAAAGACTCAATTATAACAAACCTATTAATTAGAATTAACTTTTGTTAATTTGCAGCAACATTTGTGACACTAGTGACATTTCTTCCAACAGCGCTGTTGCTTTATAGAGCAGAATAAAACTACATTGCAGCCCAGATTCATCTGCTATCCATCTTCATACGTGTCAACCTTAGAAAAGTTTCATAAAGAACATATAATGAGAATTCATTTATAGACAGGTTTTTCATTTGCATGGGTTTTTTATTTGGGAGGAATGGGGGCATTTGGTACGTATTGCTGTCTCAATCTGGAAAATAATCATCATAGTTTCTCCAAAGGATATCATAAAAAAGTGGAAAAATGTTCAGGCTGTTTTGAATTGATCTGAAGAAGCCTTTTAAGGTTGCAGCATACCTAATAAGTGTGGTGCTGATAAATTGCAAGTAACGGAAAATAAAATCCTCAAATCAAAGCTAAGGTGAAAAGAAAGGTCTTCACATTTAAATTCTTCAAAACAGAGTGCCAGTGAAGTGTGGAAGCACTTAGCATAAAACCTCATTTCAGGGGAATTAGCAGTGTAAATAGCGTGCGGTACATAACAGCATTTTGTGTTTGTGTCGCTAAATTGTGCAACCAAGGAAGGATGCAGCAACTGATGGCCACCTATACTGTCCAAGAAAAAGCAAAATCCCCTTTAGGATGGTATTATTCCTTAATCAAGTCTTGTTTAAATTAATTCTCTTCCCAAAGGGATAAGATTTGGGTGACCTTTTCAGGACATCGTATTAAAGTGTGCTTTGTTTATTGAGTCCTTTTGAAACAGCTTGGACCAAAATGCATTTTTGCTTAATAAAATGTATCTGGACCCGTTCCATTACCCTCCCACTCGCTGAAGCCCACAGGACTAAATGGGTGTAACAAAAGGAAGAATTTGGCCATTGACCTGCAACTCCAGTGACTCATACTGGATCACATAAAACTGTCTCCCTGTTAGAGACTGTAACAGAGGGCTGCTGCTAACATTGAGCTCTCCTGCTACCACACAGTGTGCAGGAGGCTTCAGAGGAAGGCACCTTTCCAGTGGATTCACAGAATCACAGATAATGGTGGAGTCTGGAAGGCACCTGTGGAGGTCATCTGGTCCAACCCCCCTGCTCAGGCAAGGCCACATATAGCCAGTTTCCCAGGACCATGTATAGGTGTTTTCTTGATGTCTGCAAGGTTGGAGACTCCACCACCTCCCTGAGCAACCTGTGCCACTGCTGTCACCCTCACAGTAAAAACATGTTTCCTGATGTTTGATTGAATTCTCCTGTGCCCATTGCCTCTGGTCCTGTCAGATTCACCACAGAGCTGAGGGGAGGATGAGAAGTGTGCTGGCTTGGAGACAAGAAAGGCCGTATTGCATTGCCAGCTGACTTCTCTTCCAAGCCCAATATTCACACTTCATACTTCTGGATTTTTCCTTATGGCAGAGTCCTTGCTTATGGGGCTGGAGAACCTGTGGAAGTTTTGGTCAGAAGCTCTCCAGTCCCATCAAGCTGGCTTGGTGTGGAGCTAGCTGGTTGTTCAGGTCCCCATCTTTGCAGATGCTGTTCACAATGCAGAGACATAGAGAAAAATCCCCAGCTTGGCACTTGTGCCAGGGTCCCTCTTGTGAGGTTGCATCTCTGAGCCTGCTGTTCCCAAGCAAGGCTGACCATACGCTCCAGCAGACGAGCTACTCTGCCACAGGCAGGGAGGAAGGGCAGGGATCATGTCTAAGGTGAAACCTATCCAGATGTTTGCCTGCCTGGGTTTTTGTATCATTCTCATCTCCATGTTTCTTTTTTAGACCCTTTCACCTGGGATGTGTGGAAGCATAGTCCTTCTCCGTTCACAGAAGCATAGAATACTTTATGACCCCAAGCCTTTTTTTTTAGGGTATGAGGGTTACATTACATATGAGGATTGCCTAATCCAACACATCAGCCAACTAAACTGGTCAACCATATTACTGGAGGGTTTTCTTATTTTGCTCAACCAGGGAGCTAAATGCTTTCTCTGCCTGGAAAAATTATCAAGAAATACTGTTTCGGAGAAAATGTTTTGGAAGCATTGTCCCAAGTGGGGATTAGACTTGTTTTAACTAGGGTAATCTGGAATTGGAAAGCTATACAGACATCCAAGAGTGCCTGGTGACATGTGGAAGTGTAAAGGTGAGACTGACTCATATAAGTGCATTCAGGGCTGTTTAACAACAGTAATTCACAATGTATCTGATCCAAAACAAAGCAGGATTTGCTTGCCTTCAGGGATCACTGTGTACATACACAGGAAACAAAGGGCTTACATCTTTCAACACAAAATATTTCAGTATAAATAGCTCACAGAAACGCAGCTAATCTCTAAGGCCTTCTGTCAACCAGCTGCAGAAGAGGGAGGAAAGGAAAAGCTTTTGGTGAAGGGCATCTCCAACATGCAGGGTGGGCTTTTTTGTAACCTAAAAGCCCCATGCCTGATTTCTGCAGCTAAAAAACATGAAGGGCGATTACTTCAAGCAGGAGACCCTCTTTCAAAAACCAAGGACTATATCTTCTCTGTCCCTGAGAGCAAGGACTGTAGAATAGGCTCTGCACTGCGAGATCTCCCACCTGTGCGCTGGGGTTATCATAGAATCATAGAATGGTTTAGGTTGGAAGGGCCCTTGAAGATCATCAAGTCCCACCCCCCCTGCCATGGGCAGGGACCCCTCCCACTAGACAAGGTTGCCCAAGGCCACGTCCAGCCTGGCCTTAAGCACCTCCAGGGATGGGGCCTCAACAACCTCTCTGGGCAACCCGTTCCAGTGCCTCAGAGTGAAAAATTTCTTCCTAATGTTTAATCTAAACCTGCCCTCTTCCAGTTTAAAGCCAGTTCCCCTCATCCTATCACTACATGCCCTAGTAAAGAGTTCTTCCCCAGCTCTCCTGTAGGCCCCCTTTAGGTACTGGAAGGCTGCCTACCTTGTAAAATAAAAATCATCCAGTGAAGAAACTGAAGCAATGAACCCCCTCACTGCCCACACTGCAAAACTACTTCTTCTCTCCTGGGATTTGTTTGGGAGCAATCCAACCAGCTGTGCCCAAGACAAAACCTCGACATGGTGTGGGTGACACGTCCCCCAGGTAGCCTTCCCCACTGCTGGAGAGGGTGAGACCAAACCAGATGCCTTGCATTGCATTTATCTTCATCCCTGCCATCTTCGAGCCCCCAGGCTCTTGTGCTTTCCCCTGGGGATGTGCCCTCACCTTCATATTATGAAATCACCACCCTAGTAGACCTTGTTGTAGGAGCCAAGGATCACTTCCTAGAGTGAATAAGTGCTTAATGGTGTAATTACAGCCCCACGGCGTGACACAGCTGGTTGCTTGACACTCACTGTAGATTTTAAGGGCAGAAGGACAAATCATATGAACTAGCTTGTCCATCTAGTATTAGCCACAGAAGGCTGTCTAAGAGGGATGCAAAGAAAAAGGTTGTCTCAAAGTCAAGCAAGGGCAAGGCAGATAGTGTGGGCTTTGTGTGTACACAACTTTGAGGTGCACAGCCTTGTAAGAGCAGCCTAAAATTTCTATTCAAGTATCAATTAAAAATTACGGAAAGCATCTAAGCACAAATTTGGGAGTTAACCTCATAAAAGCCTTCCTTATGTGCTAAGTTAACAAGGTCTACAGATCTGGCATTAGCTCCTCAGGTTACTCAAACCAGGTGACCACAAATCTCAGAGGACTGACCTTCTGATTTCCAAATGTTTGTGAGAAAATTAATGGAAATCAGCAGCAGATTTCCAAAGGCACGGGGGAGAAAATGGGACATATTAGATTTGGGGGGTTTTTTTGCTTATTCGCTAGACACACATGCAGAACGCATGTTCATGTTTTTCTCAGTTTTGTTTCAAGACAGTTTAATGGGCAATATCTTAACCTGGGAAGAAAGAGCAGCTGACGGAGGGTTTAAAAATACCTTTTCCCATGGATACCTTAGCTGGTGGGGTACCTACTGAGTAGGAAAGTAGTGCAACAGCACTGTGGCCCAGAGGCCTCAGCATTTGTTGGTGTAAAGATGAAGTGGAGGACACCACTGGCAATCAGGTGGATTGGTGGTCTCAGTGCTTTCCTTCCACCGGACTGTCACTGCCCCATGCAACGCAAGGGAGCCAAGCCTGTTCCTGAGGTTGGCATCAAACGGAAGGAGATGTTGGTCTCATTCAGCTCCTATAGTAATCCAGAGGTGTGACTGATGTGGTGACAGTTGCAATCAAACTGAATGTCTCAGGAGAGTTATGAAATTGTGAAAGATGGTTTCTGCCAGCTTAGTTTATCTCTTTTTGATATGCACACAGCCTGCCGCTACAAAAAGCATAAGGAGCAGGTTCCTTCATTCAGCCACACTAGGAAGAGGTTGGCCTCCCTTCTGCTGGGCTCTCTGCAAAGGAGCCAGTTGTTCCTGACAGTGGTTGGCTGCTGGGAGAGGTGGTGGGCAGGGGTGCCTACATGTAAGGAAAGGCCAGGAGTGGCTCGTTAGTCTGTTTAACATTTCATCTGCACAGGGACAAAGACTGCTCTATGCACAGCAGAAATATTATGGAAAGTGACTGACTGTAATCACCTGCTGAGATATGCTCTACTTTTAGTTGAATCCCAGTGTTTTCCTCATCAGAAACATGATGCTCCATGGTAGGACCAGTATCTAAAAACTCCAGTTTTGAACACAAGGCAGCAAAAGCACATTTTATAATGCAGTGAGAGGTGACCCTGCTACAAAGCAAACTTCTCTCAGAGGACCTGTGGCCAGAAGC
>NW_009647595.1:8548293-8563076 GCF_000708025.1 Charadrius vociferus
AGATAAGATTCCCTAAACAGTGCATAAACATGATCTAAACATGCAGAACAAGGACTGCCTACCCAACAGGAAACATGTGGTGCATGTGTTTGCTGCACTGCTGTTCTACTCTGGATTTATTTGCCTGAAGCAGAAGAGAAGTGGAGTTACCACTGCCTGCTGGGATGAAGGGCCTTCTGAGAGCCAGATGACTGCTTTGTATAGGCTCTCCTTGTGGACCCAGCTATCTTCTGCTCTTGTCTGTACCATGACCCAGCTTCAAGAGGAGTACTGGAGCAGTGGCCCATTCACAAGTGTCTGTCACTTATTTTAGGATACTTTCCAGACAGGTAGGGAATATGCAATACAAAAGGTGTTCCCATATAAAAGATCCCTCCCATTATTCATGATATATCAGTGTTGCCAGCGCAAGCAAGAATTGCGCAGAAGAGCTGTGAAACTGTAGAAGACAGTTTCTGCCTGTGTATCCCATCCTTCTTTTCACTGCAGCCCAAACTGAACTTGGGCTGTCCCTCTACCTACCTAGTTTCTAGATCCCAGGAATCTGTCTCCCCTCACTGCAGCAATTATCAGGGCTCACAGTTCACAGCTTAGTGCACTAAGCTCTAGAGAGATATGGCAGTTGAGTGAAGTGAGGGAATATAGCGTTTCTAGGCTTTGGATGGTGGTTTTACATTTCTTGGAGCTTTTGCTAGACCTTCCTTCCCCTGCTATCCTGGCTGTCAGGGACCGCCAACCACCCTGCAGGCAGGGCAATTTATGGGAGCACTTTTCAGTCAGCTGCTGCTGCAAATCAGCTCCAATGAACAAGCTGAACAAAGTAAGTAATCCATCTGGTTTTCCATGAGGAAAATAAACAACAGTCTCAGAAGTGGCTCATCCAATAGATTGGCAGTGACAAGCAGATGCAAGGGGTAACTACTGATACAACCACATCCCAGAAGGCTATCTAGGTGGACATCTGTTTGGTTCACTATCAACCTTTGCTCTGCCTACAAGGGAGTGTTTCCTGGAGAATCAAAACCTAAAAGATCCTTTCCTGCTTACGCTTTAGTTATCCAAATACACTTCACAAAGAGATCCGTTTCAGTTGAAATCCACTCTACAGATCATATGTCCAGGGCAAACCTCTCTTCCAGAGAGCTTTGCTCTGCGTGTTGGTCTTAATCGTCTACTAACTGCTCTCATGCCATTACACTCACTAAGGAAACTGATCCCTAAACATCTCAGCTCCTGGTGAGTTGACAGAGCATTTCTTTTCCTTTCCCATTTAAATACACACATATGTTCTTCTCCTTGGAGTCTGCACAAAGCCCTGCATTGTGCACTGTACCAGCTACTAAAACTAGCACAGTTGGCCTAAACTTGCCTTTTTCAAAGATTTCTCCTGCCTCTTTTGAGCAAAACAAAGCCTTTTGTATCCTTGCGGCCAAAATGATTCAAGAAGGGGAACCACAAGGCATAAAGAGCCCCCAGCTCCTCTCCCATTGCAATTTGGAGTACATTTCCCAGTCCAGTGTGAACACAAGGGACCATCCCATGGCACTGTCCTGTATAATTTGCTTTTCAGAGCATTCCTGAGGAATTATCTGAGAGCAGAGATGAATGTTCATGCCATTTTCTCTACCAAACTCCAGAGCTGGGAGCGCTGTAGATTTCCTTCCCGTCTGTGATAAAGGATTACTGTAACATCAGCATTGTGTTTTTGTTTTTCCTCTGAACCTGCAACATCTCCATGATTTTCATAATGACTTTTGGCAATGAACAAAGTGAATATACCAGAATTAGAAGCGTATCTTTTTAATTCAAGATGTAAGTTATTGCTTTTCTCTGGAAACGAAGGAACAGAGATTTGGGAGGGAGAGGGCAGGACAAGAGCAGAAAAATGCATTAAAAATAAGGCGTAGGGAAAAGAAGATGAGAGAGTCAGAGTTGACTCAAGACTGTACCAAGCACATACACAAACAGATGTGCATAGTAAAATGTTTTGCTTCCTGAATTAGCCTGAACACAGAACTTGTTCAGTGACTGACGCTTGCGAAATAGCAGGCGAGCACAGAGGCTGTAAATAACCAGTCCCCTATCAGCACTACAGTGATATCAACAGCAACACACACGCTGCCTTGGGAAAAACCCGAGAGTGGCAGCAGCCATCAGTGAAGGTCGAACATGAACATATAAGGAAAGCTTTTATCACAATATCGAGTATAAAAGCACGTGAATTTTCAGCTGTGCCCATTTAGTTGCCTGGCACCTTGTCTTGAAGCCAGTCCTTCCAACCTGCCCTAGATCCCAACCAAACTCAAAGGCCGTTCCCTTTGCATTGGGGATATTCAGTATAGAGAGCCTCCGGCAGAGAGCTCCCTGCTCCTGTGTGGCATGGGAAGACATGCTCCACCAATCATGGTGGTCCATACAGGAGGTACGTAAAAGACGACAGCATAGTCATGCGTAGTTATCACCATGGAAGCAAGCAAAGATACAATGTGTGACAAGAAATCCTCAGGGGATGAGAAAGGTTGTCCTTATTTGGGTCCTGTCAAGAATCAGTTCTACAAAACGTGATGTAAGTTCTGTCCCTGTTCGCTGCGAATGTTCTGTGAATGCTTGTAACCACGGTGTTGCACAATGAGGTACGGAGGGGACTAACCAACCAGTTCTCTAAAGGCAAGTTATGTGGAGGTTAAAGTAAGGCAGAGCCTAAGGATTTACTTTCGCTGGATGTATGAGGCTGGGCTGTATGCCAGTGCCCCTAAAAAAATAAAATAATGATGACTTCACTGTAGAGAGCCAGAGGCAAGTGCCCCAGACACAGAGGAGGTGCGAGGGCACATGCCGGATCTCCTTGGCACCAGTTCGCTGCCCACCACTTTGCAGACCTGCCCCCCTGACGCTGCTGCTGCTGCCACCCATGGCTCCCCTGTCTGCCCTGAGTCGCTTCAGTGGGGCAGAGCCCCTCTCACATGGGGCTGTGATGTGCTGAGAGGCAGCACCAGACGTTTGGGAGATGAGTGGCAGGCAGGAGCCAGAGCAGACCCTGAAGAAGGGAGGACCGGCTGTGATGATGGTCTGAGCTAAAGCTCTCTCCTCGGCAGGAGCAGCAGCCAAGTTTGGTGCTGGGCTCCTGGAATTGTCCCAGGGGCAGGAGTTCTTCAACCTTCAATGACTGTTAATGACTGGCTGATAAATTTGGGATAAGGTTACCTTTGTCTGCAGAAGGTGGTATTTGCTAGTCCAGGTCATTAATGAGGCTGGAAAAAGTATAATTTACTGACAAAGCTGAATCGCCAATTGTTTTCACTACAGAGTCTTGTACCAGTTCATATAGTTAAACACAAATTATAGTTCTGTTTGGTTTTTAGTCCATTCTATATTTGGCCTATAAACAGACATTGTGACTGAAAGCCTAATTTACCCCATATATCTATGAAAGTCATATTCCATAACTCGAAGAAAACAAACTCACTGTAACACAATGACTAAAATACTCCTTTCAAACCCCTTTACTATGCCTGTACATTATTCAGTTGGGAAAATATATTATTCACCCATTGTACAGTTAGATAACCTTGGGCACAGGTTTGTAAAGGAACTGTTAGTCCATTCTGAACAAGTATGCACGGTAACTGGAAACACTTTAGCCTTACAAAACAGTCTTATAAAACTATAGCTGTATAATTTACCCTAATTAGCCAGTGACAAACCCTCTGGCCCTTTGGTTAGATTGCTTTTTGCGTCTGAGCTTTCATTCGGTTCATACTGCGTGAAGTATAGACATTCATTTTCGGTGAATCAGTGACAGAACCATAAGTCATCCAAGACGACTGACTCACAGTCCCATGATTTTTAGCAACAGGCATAGTGGATGGTTTTAAATACGTCGTAACACCATTTCACTGAAATCAACATTTTGCAAAAAGGCAGGTCAATTCCTCAGAGATACTCCACACATCAATCACTGTAATGCAGAGTCGAGTCTAATTCACCAGACAGCATACCAGCTAGTTATCTGAACCACTTTCATTGGCAGGTCAGCTATAAAGATCTTTAAATCAATTAAATAATTTCACTCTAGGCTCTTTGCTTGAAATAGCTTTAAAACACAAGGTACAATTCCTGCTAGACAATCCTGAGAGAAAGTAAACACACTATGAATGATTAGCTAACTTGACCTCAGCTTTCAAGCGTAACAATGTCTTTTATATGGAAAGTTGGTAAACGCCAATGAAAACTGATGTGTGACTGCAATTAACTGCTGATTACTGTTGCTGTTTTGCCACCCACATTCTTTAAGAGGCCACTAGAAAAATGTTCTCTTTTCAAAGCTCATTTAGCAATGCTATCACATGAGGTGCACAGGTCATGGTTTTCACAGTGGCACAGCACACTAAACTTTCACGCTCGGCAGTATTTTGTGCACAGGCCTGTTTTTTTCCACTTGGATGGCAACACACCAGATTTAGAGTTACTCCTGATTTACTCCAGCAAGAGGACATTCATCCCCTTTGCCACCAACTGTTTTACAGCATGAAATATTGTTTGCTGTTTCCAAGGATGAAACCTGGGTGAAGAAGATCAGCTCGGCAAAGAAGCCCAGGGAAAAAAGGAAGACAGTTTTGGCAACATAAAATCAGGGCCTACATGGCATAGTACTGCTCAGTGTCCTACAAATGGAGCTTCCCAGAAGGGCCCTAGAACAGTGAGACTGTGCTGTTGAGAGGCAAAGGGTGGGACAAGGAGAAAAAGAAGGTGAGCATGAGCTGAGCAAGGGTGGAAATGCAGGAAAGACTTTGGCAAGGTCAATGAACTTAACTCGAGCAAGAGCTTCGAGTGCAGGGACGGGAGGATGGTGAAAAAGAAGGAAACCTTTGGACTTTGTCCATCAGCGTTATTTGAGGATGCGTGTCATTTCTCTGTGTACCTGGGAGCGCACGGCTGGAAATATTTTACACGTGCAGGAGTCTGGGCAGCTGACACCGGTGGGCAACACAGGGACATGTTTTCTGTGCTGGCAGAGGGAGGTTGATATGTGGACTTTGGAAGGGCTGAGAGTAAGTGGCCTCATGGACAGCGATTTCAGAACGAATGGAGATGTGGCACACAAATAATGCTTGGGCCAAATAAATGCTCAAAATATTTAGTCTTGCTGAAGCAGCAAGACTGCTACATAAGCAAAGGGACAAGCAATCAGGTCTCATGGGCAGATGCAGTTTATTCAGCATTTGTGTGTAAGATAGACACAAATAAACTAGATATGAAGGCAGGAGCTTATAAGACATGGACTATTTGTGCCCTTCTTAAAGAGCTGTTTCAGGCCTGACTGTGAGCACAAGACACCCCATTCCATGTGGAGGCCTCATGAGCATCTGGCCATCGCACCGTCCACAGGACTGTCAGCAGAGCCTGTTCCTCACCAAAGTTAGCAGCATCCAGGCTGCCTGAAGCCTTATTAAGCCTTTCCCTCTTTGCTTGGATGAGCTTAAAGACCCCAGTGAAGGTGGCGTCTAACTCCTGCTGGGGAAGTGCTTCTGCATTTACACACTGGTGGCTGCAGACTGTCCCCATTGAAGGCACCTGGCATACTCAGAGAAAGAGCCAGGCTCAGATGGGCACACACAGCTGAGACCATAACACATAGGAGTTGGCCTGGGAAGGTCCGAACACACAATGCTGAAGTCAAATGCCAAGAGGCAGGAGGTAGAGTCTTTACCAGCAGAAGGAAGATGTTTAATGACACTGTCCAAGGTTTTATTTTTAGTGATGTGAAGATCTATATAGATGGAAAACAATCAAAGCCTTTTTTTCCCTGTCCCTTTTTTATGAATAAAAAGAGAGTCTGAAACTTTCCCCTATGAGAGACAAGATTGAAAAGAGTGGTGATGGTTCAGCAAAACAGAGGTGAGGCAGAAGAGAGGTATGTTATTTATCATGCTGAAAACACTACAGTTACTGAGACAAAAACAACTAGGCAATTCACGGCTTGCATGGTTGCCAACAAGATCTGTAGCAAAAATAATATATTGATTGTTCACCTTTAATCACTCATGAAGACCCGGCACAGCTGCTCTTTACAGGCGCTTTTAATGCCAAAGTGGAGGGATATTAACTCACATCCTGCATGGCCAAAAAGATGCCAGCGAGACATCTTTTAGTGTAACGTGCCTGTTGCTCAACTGTTTCCAAACACTTAACAATGAATAATTAATTAAAGGGAGGTACTGTTGTTTGGTAGAGCTGATGATTTGGAGACAGCAGATCTAAAGTCTTTCCCCAGACCTGCCATTGCCTTTTTCTGTCTTTTCGTGGCTATCAATTTAGTCTTTATGAGTTTCAGCTTGCCTATCTGTAAATAGAGATAACATCTGCACACTAATATATTAAACAAATTTAACTTTTCCTTCCATTCACAAGTTGTCCATAAGCAGCCTGATTCAGTATGTGAATCAGCACTGGTCAATACATTTCTTTACATCTGCTGGTTAGGAGCACAGTATTTGTTATCTACAACTAGAACACTGATAACCAGAACTATTCTGGCTCACTATTCCAATTTTTCCTGTAGTTAAAGACTATAAAGATAATCTCTCTTGGCTACACCAGGAGTAAGGGAGTGGGGAAAGATCACATTTATAATTGAAAAGGAGGATGTGCTTAACATGGAGTAAACCAAATCCTTTCACTGACATGTTATTTAAAAATTGTGTTGTGACCAGCATGTTTGCAATGGGGTAGCATTGCTGAATGAGAAACAAGTTAGTGTCTGACTCCAGGGCTGCAAGCAGAGCAGTTCCTCACTACCTCCCTCCATTCACAGTTCAGTCCTAATGTCACTTAGCATGTGACAGGCAGAAAGAGAATCATAACTGATTTTGAAGAGTAATGATTAAAATCCCAACAGAGAGCCAAATCCTGCTGCCTTCTGCACAGCAGTGGGCGAATGAATGGGGCAAACAAATTCTGTTCGTTCCTCCACACCAGCTGGAGACTTTCCAAATCTGGTGCTTAACAGAGTGGTAAGCAGAACATCAATTAAATAGGACATGGGCACAGTTCATACACCATGACCTGCAGAGGTCAAGCTCCCAGCTCTACGCTGAAGCTGAATTGCTGTGGTGCATCTTACAGGCGGTTTTCTATTGCCACCTCAATACACAAAAGGCAAGCTCTGCCTATTCTTCTCTGCCTGCTTCTGTGTTTGCATTTTGTAGCGCTAGTCAAATTTAAGGGCAATTCATACTGTGGAGTTGGGAGTAGTGGGAGTTGCAAACAGTAGAAAACAGTCTGTGTTTATTTGGTATATCTCTGGCTTAATAAATCAAATCAACTGTATTCCTTCCATAGAGAGGAGAAAATTTCATCATGGCATATTGCAATCTCTCGTATTGTCACAGCTTTGATCTTTATTGAAGATGTCTTTAAACAGGGTGGTGAGACACTGGAAGAGGTTGCCCAGAGAAGCTGTCCATATCCCATCCCTGGAGGTGTTCAAGGACGGGTTGGATGGGGCTTTGAGCAACCTGGTCTAGTGGGAGGTGTCCCTACCCTAGGGGCCAGAATTAGATGATCTTTAAGGTCCCTTCCAACCTAAACCATTCTATAATTCTGCGAAACTGGTACTTAGATCAGAGGTTTAGCAGTCTGAGCACTGTACCTGTTCTGTTTTACTGCACTTCAAACAAAATGCATCTGGAAACTCCTACAGATGTTGCACAGGCTGTAGGGTTTTGATCAGAGGTGTCTTTTAGTAAACCATCAAAATAACCAGGGTTCTGGTTATTTATCACAAACATGTAGATTTATTTCACCTCCTTTTAATCTGAGTGCTTTAAACATAATGCATCATAACAATAAACTTGTGAGACTGGAAAATATTGTAACCTCTGTTTATATCTGAGGAAACAGGCAAGAACAGGCTAGCAAAAATATTCCAAAATATCACTAAGTTCCCAAAGGAGAATTTAGACAGAAAATGAGTGTTAAACCCAAGGAGATATCCACAAAACGGCCGCTAAATAACTCTGATGCTTAGAAGCCCAGAATTCCCATTAAATTACCTTCAAACTTTACATGCAGCAGCTGTCCCTATAGAGCTGCCCCTGAGGACCATGGTCCAGAGGGTGTTTGCAGCAGGCAGCAAGCACCGAAGCCTTCGCAGCACACTGCTCCTACACTGGCACTGCCTAGCCCCCCGCTATGACAGCCACAGCCACGAGTCCCCAGCACCAAGCTGGTCGCATATGAGCTCACATTTTGCCCAGCGTCCCAGTGTCAGAGTACGTGCAGAAGGACTGGTGGGCATCGCTGCTCCTCTCGTCCAAGAGGACTCCAGCATCTCCAGTGGGGAGGGCATACTCATACTGGGACCAGGAGAAACAAAGAATGGGAAAAAAACAATCTCTCCCCTCAAGGATGTACTGCCTAAAATGTAAGATTCGGGGAACAACTGTGAGTGGGAGAGAAAGGGAGATGCTCCAGCCTGTGAGGTCTTCTATCCCTGAGCAGTTCTCTATTTACTTTTTAGATTGTTTAGGCTTTTCTTTTTTTAAAGAAAGGAGTCATTGGACACCAAAAAAAAAAAAAAAAAAAAAAAAGTGATACCAGGCACATAGGACCCATAGAAAGTGATTTCCAGGGAAAACCTCATGTTAACCTAGAGTAAAAGCCACAGGGGGGGGTGGGAGGGGAAAGAGAAACCTCAGTAGAATTTTGTCATTAAAAGCATCAAACCACCCAGTTTATGTTCAACCACAAAATATAGTGTGGCAAGAAGATTATTTCCCAGGGAAAGTCATGCCTCTGAAGGCCTTTTGTACACCCACAGTAGGACTTTACCCCACCCTGTGTAGGAAGGCTTCAAGCTTTCCTTAGGTGGCTGGTGGCAGTGTCCCAAGTCAACTGGAGGCCTTCAAGTTCAAAACAAAACAGAACAATCCCTTCCTAGGGAGTTTCTTCCCAACAAGCATTTTTGTGAGGAGTCCAGCCTCTCCCGAGAGATCTGGCAATCAAAATCCAGAAAGCAAATGTTTAAGAGCTTCCTTCACCCTTCTCAATCGCCTTGACTGCTCTGGCGAGTAGGCTGCTTTCATTGTGTCCAGGATGACTTGTTGTGGAGGGCAACAAATCCCCCAGCCATGGGTCTATAATTCCCAGGCCTCTTTGGGCCAGCAAAAGGAAGCTTTGACATATTTTAAGGCTGTTGACTGAGGCCAGGACGTTCTCTCTGACCATGGATGGCCAGCCCGGGATTGATTCCTCTTTTGATTTCTTGCTTGTTGCCTGCAGTCGAGCCCCCTCATCTTACAGAGCAGGCTTGCAGAGCCATATGCACCCCAACGGGTTTTCACACAGCACCACACCATGCTAGAGCATCCTCCTGAGGGAAACACAATGAAGCACAGAGCGGGGTTTCAATGACGGCCACCTCATCAGCCGTACCAATTCAGGAAGTGGGAGTTGGCCAGCTTCTCTAGAAGATAGCTTGGCTGACAGTCTGCATAGGGAAGGAACGTTTCTCTTTTTTTTCACGCAGGAGGACTGACCTCCCTTCTCCCTTCACCAAAGTCATTTCACTTCCCAGGACACTGCAGGGGAAGGAAACCAGCCCTACCAAGGGCAGCCAGTCTGCCCCAGCGCCGGCTCCAGAGCAGGGACACGGCAGGACTGGTTTCTGCTTTGGCTCCTCTGTTGAGCTGGGATACGATCACCATGCTGACCAAGGGGAAACGTTGCCAGCTGCAGCTCTGAAACTGCTGGGATCTCCCTAAGACTGAAATAACCGGTGCTTCCAAAATTGCTGTACATCACAAACACAGCCTTCTCTTATCACCAGTTTTTGTGATTTTGTTACTCCATATTTTTTTCTCTGTTTGCTTTAACTGCTTGCTGCCCATAGCAACGGCAACAGCCATGGGTGAAATCCCAGCCCCAGCTCCCTCTGATCTCAGGACAAAAAGATTCCTCATGTCACCTGTAGATCTGAGAGGATTTCACAGGCGTTTTAAGGATGCTCATCCCTTACTCTGTCTTACAGTGGGATACACAGAGCTGTATAACATCAACCCAAACACCACAGACACATCAAAAGGTGCAGAGATCTGTCTCAACAGACCCCTACTCTCCTGCTAGCCCACCTGCTTCTGCTGAGACTGCCCTGCTTTCACAACTCATCCACCATCCCACTGGCTTCCCAGTATTTTGGAATACCACTTACCCTTTTACCAGCATCATCCTTTACCAGCTTGTGTAAAGTGGGCAACAAAAATCAACTCTTTCAACCTCATTGGTCCAATTGCTTAGAAGGTCAAAAGTGTCAAAAAGTTATAGTTAAGAGAAACCGAAAACTTACCAAGATGATGAAGGCATCATTTTTCCAAATATACGTATCTGTTCCTTACAATTATATATATATGCCTATTCTATGTGTGCATGTGTGTGTATTATATATGCATGTAAATAAATCCACATAAATGTATCCATGTATGATTTGTACTGTATATTTGCGACAACAAAATCTATTTCTTGAACATGAAGCACTGCTGGCTTTCTGTGCTGATGTGGATCTGGTTATTGCAGTGAACTTTAGGTGGATGTTTCTGCCACTGAAGGTTCTTTGGAGAGCAGAGACTGAAGAGAAGTCTCTGATTACACGTTTTAGTTTCATGGCCCATTATCCAAGGGTTTGCAGTGCCCCATTTAGACCTTAATGCTGAATTTTCTGTACACCCTTTCGCAGCTAAAGACATTTTGCAATCAAGTGTATATACCAAAAGGCATAGGGCTGAAACTCTTACAAAAACAGTGGACCTTAGCCAAACCACAAGCATGTCGACGGTGTAATATCTCATCTATCTGTCATGCTCTGATATTGGTATTAGACAATCATCTCCCTATCATGATTAGAACATAGAAGAAAAGGGGAAACATGTAGAATCTTTTAAATTGTTTGAAGAAATGTCCTCTGGATTGCCGTTTAAGAGATTTTTGCTTGGCTCACAGATTGATTTTATTTAAAAGTCCTGTTTTCTCTGCCACAGAGAGTTTATTTAACAAGGTTAATGTTGTCTTTTTCTGACGTTATAATTATATTAGCACTGCAGACTGAAAATTTAATCCAAACCACATTTTTCTCATTCAAGCAGTGCTATATCCAAAGATTATTTCTTGGCTTCAGATATAGCTGTCTTTAATCTATGGGTCAGATTTTCAACAGCTATTTTGTATTGATTTACACCTGCTGACTAGCAGGGCCATCATGTCTAACAAGCTGAGGCCTAAACTAATTGCCAGTGTCTCATTAGACAACTGCGTAGACAATCCAGTCCTGATGCATTTACATGTTTGCACACGTCTTGAAAGCAAGGGCAGGGAAAATAATGCTGTGATTCCTTACAATTAAAATAATATTGTGATTCCTTACAGTTATTATATATGGATGCTACAATTTTTTCTCCTGTTACTAACAACTGATTTCAGTGGTACAATATAATTACCAAAAGCAGAACTTCACTCGTTAGGCATGATTAAGGTGCCCAGCACTGCGTATGACACAGACAGTCCCTGCCCAAAATGCTTATGATCTCAACAAGACAGTCACAGAGCAGACAGTGAAAAACACGACGAAGGAGCTGGCTTAAGGGACAAATATCTATAAATTATTATAATAACCATTATAATAATTTGCTATAATTACACAAGAGACCGTTACCTGTTTGACGATACAGCAAGCATTGGTTTGTTCTCTGGCCAAAAAATAAGTTAGTGACAAAAGAGTATCCTAGCTGTCTTTCCTGGCTTGTAATGCCAATGTTATCTATTCAGCGGCTGACTCTAATAAAGTCATATGGCTTTTTTTTAAAAAAAAAAAGGCAAGAGGGGAGGGCAGCAGCTTGTTGGGTGACCTCAATTCGCTGAGCTGCAAGGCCAGTTTTTTAGACTCCCCTTTTATAAACACTGCAATTATCTGCTGTACATAATTCCAGTTACAATTCTGATTGGAAAATGGAGCTGCTTAGGGGAGCTTACAAGACAACATCTGTTCAACAAGAGACAGCTGTGCCAGAACAGCAAACCAGGGCTGCCTGAGGCGGGATGCTCGAGTGAGGTGCGTGCACAGACCCCACAGCTGTATGTGCTGCCATGGACCAATATTTGTTCTTCCAGCAAAAACTGTAAGTCAGACCAAGCTCACTCGCACTCTCTGCCCCATCTCAAAAGGCATTCCAACTCCAGTCATTAAGGAATGCTTTATAAAAAATCTTATAAAAGAAACCTCCTTGACTGATATCCAGGAATTCCTTAAACAAAATGACTTCCACAGATAGCCATCCCCTACCCAGTGCAGAGAAGCAGCAACAGGCTTTATAACTAGTTTGCAAGTATTTTTTTGCTGAATCTTTGGACTTATTTCATCCTTTTTTGCTAGTAGATGAGTAGTGAATTAGTCCTAAGCTTCTCTGTCTGTGTTTTGAATCTTCTTGCTCAGTGACCAGTGCCAACCTCATCATACAGCAACTGCATCTGTCCGTGCTTCCTCTTCTAACTCATCTCCGTCCTACGTTGCCCGCCTGCACCTGCCTGGGTACCAACACCAAGCCCACTAGTTACACATGGGTCTCTTTGCCCCCATTTAAGAGAAGAAGTTGGAGCAAGTAGCCCTTCCAACCTACTGTTGCTCCAGCCCAAGCCCTTGTGGTTTGTGTTGGGTTACTTGGTGAATTATAGACAACTCCCACGGAGTTTTATCATACTTTCGCTTGTTCCTCAGGTTTATCCCTACCAGATTTTCCAATTCCTGTCTCTTCTTGCCTCTGCCAGGGTAAAGCACTGGTTAACAGCTGTGGATGGAGTCTGCATCTAATGACTCATATGTGCCAGCAAACTGGCCAGTTCTGCCTGTAAACGGGTGTTGCAAACCATTGCAGTATGTGGCCTAAGTGAAATGAAAAATATTCTTCTCTCCCAATGTTTCTTCCTCCATCCCCTCTCTACCGACAGAGCCAAATTATGGCATGACTGTTTCTCCTTATTTGGGCAAAATTCACAAGATCTGTTCCTAAACAAGCAAAAATTTCTAAATGAAAATAGATAAGCAAGCACAAAACCAGAGAGAAACACCTTTAATACTAAGACACTTCTGAATAGAAATATTATAAAACGGCCAAAATTGTTATTTATATGCAAAGACATTGCTTTGAGGGCTCTCATCACGTGGGATCAATGAGTTTCTTTTTCAAGGCTAGTTGAGATGTGCAGTCTGGAGCACACTATAATGTGCAGTGGAGTAATACTTGACACAGTGAATAATATGAGGAAGCTTCATCATGTGCACTGTAAAGAAAAACTGCTGTACTGCCTGAAGAGTCTGTCCTGCCCCACGCCCTCTGCTTAGAAACACTCAGCAATCGGTGGCTTTAAAAGTCACAAGTCATGTCACAGCACATACGCTGCCATACCTGACCCACCCACCCTATTTCAGGTATACTGCTGGCTGGCAGTGAATGGGAAATTTAAAGTATTGGAGAGCCCTGAAATGTGAAAGTGCATCACTGGTCTCACCCCTGCATTACCTGCTCAAATAAACTCCTTCTGAAGGCAATGTGCCAAATTTGGACAAATGTCTGCTTATGCTATTTGCTGGACCCTGTGAAACCAGAAAATGGGGAACAGGGAAGGAAGAAAGATTCTCTTTCTGTTCATTTTAGTCCTCTTCCCTGTCTGTTTGGTGATCCTCCAACAGGGTAAGGCCAGGACTGCGAGACCAGTCTTTGTCCCAGTGTCCGTGCTGTCTACATGCTGCTGTTTGACTTTAGCAGCTCTTCTTTGAGACCTCCCAAAAGGTTTCTTTGCTGCCATTTCCCCGTCCTGTTTACCATGTGCACTACAACCGCCCTTAAGCAGGACCAGATCCCGTTATACTGGGCTATGTGCGAACACCCACAAACAATTCAGGACTGGAATAATTTGAAATCTCTGCCGACCTGAACGCAAGGTTATCTGCTGCCAACAGACTGTGAATTTCAAATGATGGTGGTCTGGTTTGCAATTACAAGACCTCCACCTCCAAAAGTGCTTGGAACCCCTTTCCTACTACCTAACCAACTCTGCCAGTACCGCTCCCTCCAAATCTGGGGGCAGGACCCCCTGTAAAGCCAAGTGCAGAAGTGTCCAAGAAGATAGGGTCTCTCTGAAACTTAACTCTGCCAAGAGACTGTAGAAGATGATTTGTGGACCTGAACTTTAGATGAGTTAGATGTCAGCCAGCAGGTTCACTGTACTTTTTGTTTGGACTGTTGCCCAGTTGCCTGCAAGAAACTGGTTATTATATTGTCCCTAACTCTGCCTCAAGAGTTTGGAGTGGAAGTGATTAGACATGTGAGCCGCGGTTTGGGAGACATATTTGCTGTCTGCCAAGGGACGTGCAGACAATCACGTAAAGCACAAATGCACACTCGCGCAGCGCTGCTGTTACCAAAGAGATGAAACTCCTATTGCAGCAGCCGTGACTCAGAGCAGCATTTGCATATCCTCGATCAAGAAAAAAAAAAAAAACAAAAAAGGAACCGGGAGCTGAAGAAGGCTGGGATGATTAGGGAACAGCCAAGA
This sequence comes from Charadrius vociferus, assembly GCF_000708025.1. Lineage (NCBI taxonomy): Eukaryota > Metazoa > Chordata > Aves > Charadriiformes > Charadriidae > Charadrius > Charadrius vociferus. Next base: position 8,562,895 of record NW_009647595.1, read on the forward strand.
AGAAGAAAGGCATATTCAGAAGTGGGTGAGGCTTTCCTCCCCTGGGACGTGCTGCTTTGCACCTGGAAATGTCTGCCCGGGCACAGCCCCGGCACAGCCCACTCTCCTCATGTGCGATATTCCCATGCAGGCTGATACAAGCAAACAGGGGCTGTGGGATCTGGCTTTACCTTGTCTGGGCC
>NW_009647595.1:8563099-8589693 GCF_000708025.1 Charadrius vociferus
CAGCAGGAGGGAATTATACACATAATGGCAGTTATCTACACACATATTTTTACACCATTAAACTCAAAGAGGTATGTTTAATTTCCCCTTATTCTGTCTCCCAGGAGTTAGACATTATAAAGCTGTTGAGTTTTGAGATTTTCTGTTAAAGGCATAATTGCTGAAACCCCATGAGGTTTGAAATAAGATACTGTATTATTTTCGCACACCCACATACACACAAAGCAATTTTACTATCTGAAATTAAGATTATTCCCCTTAATTAAGAGAGCCCATAAAAAGAAGGTTACTTCTTAAAGTGTAAACTGAGATAGGGGTGAAAATAGCCCCTTTTGGAGGCACAAATAAATGTCAAAGTACTTTTAAAGGCAGCTCATTTGTTTAACAATGAGATCAAGACAAAAGGGAGCACTGAACTTTCACATCGGTGGAAATTCTTTTCTCCCTTACCGTGGTGACAGACACATATGTCCAGCTACAGAAACATGTAACCGAAGACGCCTATGTTGAAAGAATTCATGAGGTGCAGTGAAGCATGTTTCGTTTCTGTTCCTAACAAAGGCACTGAATCCCACTTTCAGCTGGAAATCTCATCACCAGCGATGCCTTTCGAAGGAAGGGTCGGGCCCTGCCCTGATGGGGGAGGGAAGGGACAGGCACTCATCTCAGAAAGTCTTTAACTAAAGCAGTCTTCTGAGGAAGGAGAGGCAAACTCCTGTGAAGAGGGCATCTGAGAAGTTCCTTTACACCACTGGTGTCTTAACGGCAGGTCTGGATGCAGGTGTCTGCCCCAGTGTGTCCTCACATGCAGTCCAGCATGCCCCAAGATGAAGCACCTTGCATGTCCCAGGATGAAGCATGTGTGACCTGGCCAAGCTAGCGTGGTGTCTGGCAGGACAGGGTTTGCTGGCAGCCCGGAAGGCTGAAGGACACCTGTAGAAAACCCAAATAGGTCAAACTACCTCTGTGTGTCCTTCTGGCCTAGGTAGTGGGGCTACTTGCTAAATCACCTTATAACCAAGGAGAAGGGGGTTTATGAAGTGCCTCAGGCCCATGGTCACTGTTAGAAACCACATAGGTCCAACAACAGAAGCTCCAGCATTGTTGTAGACCTCCATGCTGCAGCAGGTTTCATGCCTGCAGAATAAGCAGCAATTTGCACATGTTGGCAAGGTTTTCTGGGTCAGGACTGAGTGCTCTGTAATAATGGTACCATGTGAGGATTTCAGTGAGTCCACCTCAGCTTTTCAGATCTCCAGAGATACCAGGAGACCACAGCCCTTACAAAAGCAGTCCTCTGATACAAATTGGCATCCTACAGCTGCTGCGGTGTGAAGGCCATAGCATAAGGCAGCTTTCAGAGCGCTCTCAGCAGAAAAAAATGTATAGAACAAACATGAGAAAATGATTGTTTAAGTTTTCCTAGAGAATTTAACATGGTAGTAACTAAAAGCTGGCAACCATAAGGCCTCACAGCCCTCCTGTGAGATACTGAAATTTTTTGGTTATGGGTTTTTCTTTTGCAGATGGCTTTCTCAAGATCATCTTACTCATCCATGCTGGAGCAGACAACAGAGGTTTTATTATTCTCACATTCTCCTTTTCACTGTAGGCCCTGGACACACATTCTTTTGCCTCTGTAATTAAGTAGGTTAGCTTTATTTCCTAATGCTAGTGCAATCTTTGCTGTAAGGGAATGTTGCAACTGAATATTGATTCGTTTAAAAGAAATAGGACAGGTCATTTCTATTCTTCATGAGCCTCATCTTCCCTGTCACTCTGGTAGACCTGGAGGGTGGACGAGCTCCTCTTTCTCTGTCTCACCACACTCCATTTTTCTTCTCAGCCTTCTCTTGCAACAAGTCTTTAACTCCACTGCAGTCATCTTTCTTATTTTTGGGGTTTTTTTGATGGTATCTTCCCTTTCTGTGTGTGGTAGGCCTATCCCTCTCTGTTCTCTTTCTGTTCCTTTCCTTCCTTCCTTTTTGAGGCCTTTGAGAATAATTTTGGCTGAAGACTTCTACAAGAAACTCAAAGTTAACTGAAAACCACAGAAAAAACAAACTAAAAGTCTTGAGATTCTAACCTGAAAGTTCAGACTCATTTAAGGCACAGGAGCAACACGGAAAATTTCAGCCCAATGCCCTGAAATTTAGCAGCATTCTCAATAACTGGAAAGAAGGCTTTAGAGCCAAAATTACAGGTCAGTGTGAAAAAACAGAAGTGGTCCCGGCTTGACCTATCACTGTTTCCACGCAGTTTGATGGAAATGACTGCTCTTCTGGGCCTGATCACCCAGAACACAAGCTGCCTAATTTTACTTGGGAAGCTGAAGCAGAAAGTGTGACAGTTCATTTCAGCACCTTATCGCTCTCATCCTGTACTTACCATTTGCTTCGATTTGTTTCATATATAACAGTCCTTTCCATCAGACTTTGCTGTTTGTCATGTAGGTACTTATTAACCAGTCAAAGCTAATCATTTGGACATCAGTGGCTTGGTTTCCTATCTTGAACATATATTGTGATCACATTTCACACGCTTATACAAATGCATGCACACAGCAGAAAAGCAGATCCTGCTAAGTGTGGAAAAAATACTTCCATTTACAGGCAACACACCTACAGACCTCCCTACTAATGCACTTTTTCACCACAATTTTTCTCCACAAGAAGACAAACAGCTCTGGGGCTGCTTCGTTTTTAAATGCACAGGTCCATCCAAAGACTCCTCCAGGGCCACAAACCAGTAACTGTCAGTCCAAAAGGCAGCTGTGGTCTGTTAGTAAATGTCTGTGTCTGGGCAAAATATACATTGTAAAAACAGGACTGTGCGCATGGAGTTTTGTCAGCAGATGCTCTATATTGTAGAAGCACTTGCATGTTGGTGGTCCTCAAGTCTTTCCCATCCTCCATCAAAATGATCAAATCTCACACCCTAGGCCAAGATTATGGGCTCCTCACTTACAACGTCATATACTCCACCATGCATTGCAGCACTGTACGCTGTTCCCATCCTTTTATCCCATGTGCCAAGCTAATAGATCTTGTTATCAGGTTGTCAGCTGCCCCAGGGAGTCATACCCGACTAATCAGGTAGACAGTCACATGCAGGGTGCCATGTCTTCAAGCTGGGAGGAGAGCAGGGCAATGTGCTGCAGGTGAGACCTACCCCTTCCAGCCAATCCCATTGCATAAGCCAACCCTTCACATATGTGCCTTGCCACACGGCTCTGTGTCCCACAAGCTGCAGTGGTTCCTTTGGCACCTTCCATCAAACCATCCTGTGTGGGAACTGAGGCAAAGAAAAAGTGCTCATTACAGGGGACAACCCCAGAAAAAGGGGAAGGGTGTGAGGGCTGATGGTTCAAGAGAAAGATGGAGAGGGTGTCAGAAAGGTACACCAAGCAGAGCACCCCAGACAGCATCCACCAATGCTGAAAGGTGTCCAGAGATGCTCTGCCCAAAAACGTGAGTGGAAGCACACCTGTGGCTGCTGCAAACACAGCTTCCCTCCTGATGGCGTGGATGGCCAGCTCAGCCAGGGCTGGCAGGAGACTGCTGAATAGGTTGTGAGTAAACAGGACAATTTAGCCTCTCTAATTGTCTACCAGGCTCCTCTTGATGAATGGTCATTAAAAGTGGCGATGCTTTGGCTGCCCATGTGCTTGGGAGAAGGCAGCCAGTGCTCCAAGCGATGGCAAGACCTGTTGGGGCATTGCAAACCTGCCGTCACATGGAAATCTGCCCCCTGAAGGAGAGGTCTGGTTGTGCTCCTGCTCTTTTATTCCATTCTCCCTTCAGCGCTGGTTCCTGAAAAGGGATCACATGTGTGTAAAGGTATTATTATTAGTAAAGATAACTGCATTTTTTCCAGTGAAAAGGTTCCATAAAACCTCCCTTTTTCCCTCCCTCTCCATGTCTTTGATTAAAAATTTTTAGTGCTTTTGTCTTCTTAAATAGAAAAATGCTTCATGTTCAATTCTGGAATACCAAAATTTTCATGACATTATTAAAACAAATATAATAGAAAATACAGATAAATTTTAGGGGCCAGATCTGCTTGTCAGGTTTATGTTGTATCTGTCCTACAATAGCCCATTTATGATCAGCCTGAGGATATCTCTGAAGATTGAAACTGGTGGTCCACCTAAACTCTTTCACAGATGATTACGGCAGTGCTGCTGAAAGCAGGAGAGCAAGGTCTAAGCTAACAAAACTCATTTGAGCAAAGAAAAGCATAAAGAGCAATGTGACACAGAGACTACTGTTTATTACCAGCGCTGTTCAGGCTAGTCAAGCAAACAGGTTGGGTTTACGTGATGGATGCGATGAAGACAGTAGATCCCATCGATCTGTAAACCAGAGCTGCATGGACGGGGCTGGCTGCTGCTGGCAGGCTGAATCTGTACAGTCCTTGGACAATTACCCACCTTCCTACAACCTTCAGAGCATCAAAGGGAGGCATAAATTAGTACAAAATACATTGTCTATGCAGAACTAATAATAATACAAAGAATACAAATGTTGACCTCAGGTTTCAGAAACCATGGGGAAAAATACTAGTGTCAATGTGAGATGTAGTGTCTGATCGATATCATTTCAATCACTGTACCAAGGCAGTAAAAACAAATCCATAATATTTGCTTACAGCACAGTTAGTCAGGCACCAAATACTAACCACTTTCAACCTAAAAAGGCACATCACCTGTGGCTGCAAAGATGCACAGCTGCAACTTTAAAAGCTCATGCTTTCGAAATATTTGGTAATTCCAAAAGAAAAGCAGAAGGACTAGCCGACACACATGGACTCGGTTCATTTTGCCAGTGGTGACACAGCTCATGTTGACACAAACATGGGATCAAATCTCTTCCCAGATTGGGTCAGTTATAAAAATATATATAAATGAGCTCCTATTGTGTGTATATCTTGTCTCTCCATGGAGAGTTTTGTGGGTGGTATTGCTCTTTTAGTTCATATTATGATTCTTTCCCACTCTAAATCAATACACCACATCAGCAAATCTTTGTATTTTAGATCTGCCCTAACCTGGAAGGGCTGGGGAGCATGAGGATGTTTCCTAATGTGCTTGGATTCAAGCCACATCTGTGCTGGCCTCAGCTTAAATGGGCTGGCCCTTCACTTCGACCCTTCACTTGCCAAAAGTCAGGGTTTGGGAGGCTGGGTGTAGGTCTCAGCTAACATATTGAAATGCCGCATAAATTTGTGCTGTGTCCTGGCTAGGTGATGCTCAGTGTGTCTCCAATGTAGACTTCCTCCTGCACAGAGGCTGCTGGGTTAGGGGGCAGGTGAGGGATCCTTGAGCAAGGGATTTGCCTGTTGTTTCCTTGTGTTTGAAGGATCAGATGTTTGTGTCTTCCTTAAAAGTAAACAAGAATAGCCCCAAGAAATAGCTGACTCCTGGCAATATCGGAAACAAAAATTTCAAAATTTCAGCAGCCCCTAAATAATGCACGCAACAGGACACAAAGTATTATGAGCTCTTTGCTTTTATGTTTTTTAAAGATCTAAATGGTTGAACTTGCCTTAATCATCAGAACATAGCTGGAAGAAGGACCGCAGCAGGACACGCAATGTCCAGCATTGACCAGAAGACCAACTCCTGTGCAGCCATCTCATGACTTGGAAGTGCTCACTTATTTCTGTTTGTTACATGAAGCGTCAATATGTAATTCTGTTCCTTTTGGATTTTGCTCCTTGTACTGTTTATAATGAAGATTAAGGAAAGAGTATTGTTTTAGCCAGGCCACGAGGAATCTGAGATGCTTATTTTTATCATAGTCCTCCCTACAGGTTTGCAATTATTTTTGCTGGCAAAATGTGATTTAAATTGTCTTTTTAATGAAAGAAGGAGAAAGCCTATTGCACTTCATATTTTTCTTTGGAAAGTGTCAAAAGTCCATTATTCTATTCTACCTTCCTGCTACATGCTGAGTGTTGATGGTGAAGAAGTGTTGTAGCATATCAGGTTTCATGGAGAAAGTGAACTTCAGGTGCCTTAGACACTTTTCCTTTTAGCCGATTTGGCCTAAACCATGACAAAAGTACAAAACTATCCTCTGATAGATCATTTCTCAAAACAGGCTAAAAAAGTTTTGGGCGTGCCTTTGAAAAGCTTCAGCTTTTACCTCATGCTTTTCCATGCATCAATTAGTTTGTTGATGGAAAGAAATTAGCTTTTTGTGCAAAAATGGCTTCTTGCATAGGATGTGGAGGCTTCTCAAACAGGCATGAAACATCAAGGTCCGTTGCTTTGCCTCCTGTCAAGTGACAGGTTCATTTTAAATACAGGAGCAGCACTTGCAGATGGCAGCCAAAGAAGTGGCCCTTATCCGAGCTGAGATGTGGTGATGTTTGTGTCACTGGCCCGTGTTTGGGTGTGTTTGCTGTGGTTTGCTGCACGTTGGCAATGTGAAGCATTGCTTCTTGGGGCGGATGGGTGCTTGCACAGCTTGTGATGTCCCTGATTTTCTCCTTGTTGAACTGATGACATTGTTACTCTGGCAAACTTCACCTCTCCTCCAGCTGTTTGGCAGCTTAGCCACATTGCACGGTCACCTTCTAGATGAGCTCATTTGACTTCAGTGACCACTGAAGACTTTCACAACAGACTTGGGATGCTGGTAAATGGAGATCTTGGGTGTTAAACTAAGTACTGGTAACACTGGAACAGAACCTGAGAGTCTTGACACCCTGAAGGAAGGACTTCAATACCCTTGAGGAAGGACTTTTTACTAGAGCATGTAGTGATAGGACGAGGGGGAATGGCTTTAAACTGGAAAAGGGCAGGTTTAGATTAAACACTAGGAAGAAATGTTTCACTCTGGGGGTGGTAAGGCACTGGAAGAGGTTGCCCAGACAAGTTGTTGATGCCCCATCCCTGGGGGTATTTAAGGCCAGGCTGGACGTGGCCTTGGGCAACCTGGTCTAGTGGGAGGTGTCCCTGCCCATGGCAGGGGGGGTGGAAATAAATGATCTTCAAGGTCCTTTCCAACCTAAACCATTCTATGATTCTATGATTCTATGATTCTATGATTTAGTTTCCCAAAAGGATTTGCTCTGTATATTATAGAAGATAAAAGAGCTGAATAGCAGACCAAAGACTACCAGACCAATGAATCACAATGTCAAGCTCTCTCTTTTTTAATGTTAATTAATTATTGCATGTACAGGGTTACTGATTAAATGTAATTAGAGCAGTTGTACAAGGGAATATCCTGTAAAGTACTAACTAAAATACTCTCTCGGCAGGGGTGAACTCTTCGGAAGAAAACAGGAACATAAGACTAGATCACACAAATCGGTGGGCTTCTGGTTAAAGAGCAATAACAGTTTGGATGTGATTAATTTCAGCAGTGTTTGACCAGCTTCTTAGGCTGGCATTGAGTCTAAGCAAGACAAAAGCTGTGGGGGGAGACAGACAGATTTCAAGGTGACGATTCATGGGTTTTTTTTTTAAGGAAAGCAAACTAAGCAAAGAAATGAGGGGGAGGGAAAACCAAAACAGAGTAGCAAGATGTGGAATGGACATCAGGAAAAGGGCAGAGCCAAACCCTAGGAAGCTGTAATGTTCCAAAAATGTCACAGGGCAAAGTAGCAGGATCAACCACGGAGAGGCCAGGGACCCCAGCCAGGCAAGTCCCAACGCAACCTGCCGATGTATGGCTTTCTTCTGCATGGCCAAAGCCCACAGCTGAGAAAAGCAAAAGGCTGCCCACATTGTGGGTCTTGATGGGGTTTAGGTTTGAAATTACACTGAGCCCCTTCTGAGCCAAAGTTTAAATGGGACAGCAGATACAACATCAAAAGCATGAAGTGCCAGAAGTTCTAGGTGTCTTCAGACACAGAAAGAAGATTTTGAGTGTCTCTTGGCACTTGGACTGTGGTTTACTCTTGTGTTTATAATCAATATATTGAAAGGATGTCTAAGCTTTAAAAAATATCGCTACTCCCCCTGAACTGTGGTTGCACAATCCTGAAGCCAGGCTTTTACTGTAGATGAAATAAACAGCTTTGCTAACTATAAACCCTCCCTTTACAAAACAATACCAAGAATGGACAGCAGCCCTCTGGTCAGGTGAATCTATTTAATGAATAACAGCTATAAATATAAGCTCAGCAAAATTTCACGTAAAGGCTTAGCCCTTCCCAGGGCAGAGGCAGTGGGGGAGTTGTAATGTTGACAAATGACACAGGGTCAGATGTTTTTCCCATATACTGCTGAGACAGCTGAGCTGCAGTGCAGAGTTGGGAGAAGCAAAAAGTAGCTAGGCATTGTCTTTTTTGGACGTCATCTGTGTGATTTAAAAGTGGAATTGATCTCCTCATAGAGGCAGGTCAGTCATTTGCAGGCAATGCAGAAGCACCTATGCAAGATAATCCATCCCATCCTTAAAGGAGTGTCTAAAGAGGGGCTGAATTGTTCTTCCATGTGTTTACTTTCTCCACTGATTACAGAGGGAGAGTACAAGATTAGTTTGCATTAGATATCACACATTTAGGTAGAGAAAATTAGGTAATCCCACCCTCAAGAGTCCTGCAAACTACAAGGAAAGATAATCTGAACCCCTTTTATGAAAGCAGATATGGTGAAATCTAGCAGGTAGCTAATAAGAGACGTGTGGAAAGACTTTGTCTACTCTGTCTTAAAAAGTCTGAGCATCCCACATGCTGACAGCAGAGTGGAGCCCACCAGGTCCTGCTCTGCATGTCCAGAGTGAAGAACCAGGCTGCACCAGCCAAAGAGTGCCATCCTTCAGTATTTTCACCAAACTGGGAGAGCCGTATCCTGGGCTGTGGCTGGGACTGTGAGGCATGACCTCAGTGCAAACTAAAAATCAGGATCCAATTAGCCACAGGCTCCGAGTATGTCATAAAGAAACCAAGCATCTCTTTTGTAAAATTTGAAAAATAAAGAGAAGCCCCAGTGATGATACTAATACTTGTTTGTGCCTGTATTGCTACTGCCAAGAAACCACAGAATCTGCCTGAATGAGGCTGCAAGAAGTTGGACTGTTTTGTCTTTGTGCAGCAAGGAGGTGCATGGATTTTTTCCTGTTTCTGCATGGAAACTTAACTTTACTCTCAAAAAAACCCAAGCCTATTTCAGTTGTTTTTCTAAGTGCAATGGTGCCCACCATTTGTAAAAAAGTAGATGAGCTTCTGCGTATTGACCATGAGATAAAAGTCTCCATCTAATTGCCGTGGAGGTGCATCAGCTCACACCTACGTGTGCCTCCAGGTACCAACCTCATGCACCCACCTGAGCTCCTGGCTGCTGCAGGTCCAGGTGTCACATGGGACCTAAGTGTGAAGGGCTGCTAAGAAGTGTTGCCTTGGAGGTGCCTGTTAAGGAAATCTCCTGCCACAGTCACATCGAGATAAGTGGCTAGAATTAGGCTGCTGAGAGTCCTTCAGAAGCATTTTTCTGTCCCTCCTTTTTGCAGGGAGTGCAGAATTCCCTTCCCCTCCCACTCTCTCTATGGTATTTGCAAGGATACTTGAGACGAGGGTTTTGTTAGATGCCACCCCTGTAAAAAATACACCCAACACAACTTATAAAGTCAATCAAGTTTTAAAAAGAGAAAAAAATAGTAAGTCTTTACCTGGTCAAAACCAAAGTAAGACATTCCCTTATCTTATCTCAGGTTGTAAATAAACAAGAACTTTTTTAACTTACTACTTTTAAAAAGATGAACAAATTTGAACAAGAAAAAATGGCAGTTTGGTAATTTGTGACGTGTAATGATTTAGGAACAGTCTCCAAACAATTGTTATCATAACCCAATTGTTTTTTGTCAATAGTTTTAATCTTTTAAGTACATTTTGTTTTAATAGATAATTTGTTTCATTTAAAGTATATTAAACACAGAACTCTAGTCCACCAGAGAAAAAGAGTAAAGTTAAAGCATAGTAAGAATTCAAACGGCCAAATTTAAATTTAAGATGGACATACACCAAAATCTTGGATCTATATGTAATGGAATTATTTTGACTCCTTATTTCAATAGAGAAATCTCCACATCAGAGGAAATATCCTGAAATTTGAATTCCTTAATCTAAGTATACTTGAAAACCCCTCATACCCCAGACACTTAGACTGAAGAAAATTTGGATTTGGGCTAGACTTCAAAACTGGAAAGTTCATTCTCAGGGTGAAATTTCATAAATGAATGCCATCTCTCCCTGCAGTTGCTGCTTAGGTGTCAGTCCAGTTTATAAAAAAATAAACTGAGAGTTTGCTCTTGATCCTATCCAATCCAATCTTATCCAATCCTACTCTATCCAATAAAGGACCTGTGGGCTAGCAACAGATAAGGCTCCAAAATGAACCAAAAAGATTTTATATTTTTGGGGTACTTAAACTCATCAGACATCTCAGGCATGATTTCTTGATGACTGAGGGCACCCTAGAAAGCACCAGCTGGAGTGGCACATCTGCTTTGGATCAGGTGTTATAGCTAAGGCCATATTCTCCAGCCTTCTCCTTCTGGCTATCTACACTTCTAGGTCTTCTCCACCTGTGGCCAAGGTACCTATCCAGAGGTGTCTAGGTTGAGTCATTCTTGATGTCCTTCCTAAATCCACCAGGATCCAGGAGCTCAGCAGAGGGTTGTCTGCAAGGCCCAGTCCATTAGGCACTTTCAGACCACATATAATGGAGCAAGTGTCCCACCAACTTCAATTGGGACTACTCTTCTTGATGGGGGTTGACCAGAACACTGAATAATCCTTTGTGTTGCGAGTGCTGTGACCACGCTGGAGTTAGACATGCTCCTGGCACTCTGTCCTTTGTCACTAAGGTTCTGGCTTGATGTATTATTCCATTTTGTCTTGCCATTTGTTGGTTTGAACTGTCCAAGGACAAACCTCAGTTGGGACTTGTAAGCCCCCATTTCTTGGGCAAATGAGTGTTATGTAAAAGGTGGACACCAAGATCATCAGCAGTCACTTTTTAAAAGGAGTGGCCATGCTTTGATTTTGAGAGGGGCCTGATTTTTCCAGGATGATGAAGCCTAGCCTGGCACAAAAAAAAATGGAACAGGACCCTCAGGGGACTGAGCTGTTGCCCAACATAGTTTCAAGACTGAGTGAACGTGGGGGAGTAGGTACCTGAATGCTTGGGCAGGGTAGCTGAGCGCATGTGCAGAAGCTGATCGGTAGACTGATTAACTGGGTGGTGCTCAAGGATTATTGCACATCTACAGTTACTGAAGTCCTGGTTTTTATGTCTTGATCCTTTTTTGCCAAAGGGTCATGAAAAAGATTGGGGTGCGGTGTTTTGAGTATATCCTGGAAGCAGTCAAAGCCTAAAAGGAGAGTATGACAGAAACTAAGGCTAGAATTGACTGACCAGGACATGTAAAAATATTTCATTTTGAGTTTTTGAGCGTTGCACAAAAACACAAGGAATAAACAATTTGCACTGGAAAATTAAGATTACCCAAGGCTCCAATAAATGCCTGACAAGATTAGATTTGATTTTTCTTTCCTGAGGTTAAGGTGTTCTTTTTTCTGGCAAATTTATTTAACCATATTAATCCCTGCAGAGATACATTTTATGTACAGTTTCCATGCACTGCAGCTAAGCCCAGGCCATCCTTTAATATTATATCATGAATGGTTTGACCAGTAAATGACCTCTCACTCCACCCCAAATAAGTATGAAGTCTTTATCTCTGTGGCCAGAGAATTCACTATTATTAGTGCCTTAGAAATATTGCTTTTGTTGTATATTTACGTAAGGTTACAGGCAGAAGGGTGTGAGCAGGTATGTGTGTGCACACATGTGTGTGCATGCAAGAGAACTCTGTTAAAATTAATTGCCTTGGCTCACAAAACCTTCTGGATCTGTTTACATTCCTGAGGCAAATTCCTTAATATATCTGTAGTTAAATTGTTCCACAGCCTCTAGATGCATGGCTTTGCTATGCTACCCACCTTCCCTGCTCGGGGAATCGCCGAGAACATTTAGTGCCTGCGGAGAATAAACGTGTCCCTGATACAAACACAGCAGCAGCGTGTTAATACGCTCTGCTAATGCTACTTAATCCTGAGGATAATGTATTGGATTTTCTGCATATGATCTTAATATAGCATGGGAAGGGGAAATTGTTTGGTTTGGAGAGTGGAGAGGTGAGCAGGAGGAGGAGGAGGAGGAGGGAAGGGAGTGGAAAGTGTTTAAATAGCTTTAGTAATGACCTCGGTGCCGGTGGGGGACTCCCAATCACATGAAGAGTTATGCTGAGTGTTTGAATTGAGCAAGGTTTGACCCAAAGTGTCAGATAAATTGTAGTGTTATGGGCTGGGCAGGGCTCATTCAAGATAGAGGTAAGAAGTAGTTGTACTCCTACAGGAGAGCGGGTGGGGGGGTTCCTTCCCCGGCCCTTGAGGCCATATCATTGCCATTCCCAGTGACCTTTCAAGGCCAAAAGTATTAGTGGAAATATAAAGGCTTGAAAAATAGCAACCAGCCTTCCTCATGTATCGACAATTTTCTCCCAGCAACCTGAGCTGACCCTCTTCCGTAAGAGTTTGCAAATCAGGACAAGGCATTCCTATGAGGACCATGGTGTCCTATGGTCTTAGATAACTGAAATGGGGATCTGTATCTGCATGGCTGGCATGTGTGCAGCACAGGGCAAAGGTGCTTCTTCATTCTCCAGTCTCTGCTGTATGAGAGAAAAAGAAAGGTCTGGAAAAGATGAAGGAGAAGTTGATCTACAGCTCGAACCAAACCACAGTGGCTTGAAGAAAATGCAGGAGACGTATACTTTTGGGCAGAGTGCTGGGCTGGAAATGCAAACACAGGTCTGCACCCCTTCTTTTCTGACTCCTCTTACTTTGATAGGTAGGATCAACTCTGAGGAATACCTCGTTACATCACCACTGTCATGGAGCGCATCTGCCATTTGGCCAAAGCTCTCAGGTAAAGCCAGTAGCACCGTGCTACAACCTCTAAACAGAATACGCGTATACATCTGTTTGCTTTTCCAAAGTAAAGAACCCATCAAAAGAGTCAGTTATGCAAGAGATATTTTAAATGGAGTAGCAAGGTACTGCTGCAAATTATCTTATTCAGCTTACCAGGCTTCCTGGTGTTGGAGGCTACTGTTTGGGAATGTTGTGTTCACCAAGATGGTGAGTCACTGAGTTTATGAAACAAATGCTTTACTTAACACCTTGCCTGCTTTTTTAATGCAAGGTAAAGAAATGAAGAAATCATTTCAGCATTATGGAACTATATGTTTTTCTTGGGGAGAAAAGGTCACTTATACCTGAAGTTCCCATTATTTTGAGCATTTGTAAGACTAAACACTTTTTTATTTGGTGTTGGTTATTTTTGTACTGGCAGAACCTAGAAACTCCCACACTTCGAGGGCTCCAGGGTGCAAACCGCAGGGAGGGCTCTACAGTATCTCTCCACTCTTTTCTGGTTGCTCTACTCATTGTTGCAAACCCACAGTCCATCTTCACAAGCAGCTGCAGCCACTGAGGCTTTCACCTGTGGTTACAGCTCCAAGCTGCTTCCAGCATCTCCCCACGTCTCCTTGACCCCAGACTGGTGCTTCTTCCACTGCATCATGATGAAAATGGAGACAAGATTGAACATTACCGGTTTATGGTGAGTGCAGCTTGGAATAGTACCATGGGGAGGGTGCCGGGTCTTAGAAAAAAATGCCACACAAGGGAAACAAGCAACCAGGCCTGCATCAATGGTGAAAATCAACAGAATTGACGGAGCCAAATGTACCCCATATGTACCTAAGGGAGGAAAGCTTCTCTTTCTCAGGATGCTGGGTTGTAGCCATATCTCGAAGGGCCAGTCCAAAAGGAATAGGAGTTGTCTGCAATCATGAATGGACCTGTGAAGGAGGCAATGCTAACTACAGACTTAAGCCTTCTCCTCTTGGGACCAATGTCTGCTGATTTCACCTTGCACATCTTCAAAATTAGAGCTGCCATCTTGATACCAACCAGGAGACAAACTGCTGTTCCTGCTACTGTGCAGGAGACGCTGTTTACTAGACCACTTGGACTCACTTTCTTGCATGTGTTTATTCAGAACAGTCATGTGCTTGAGCAAAGATCAGTGGTGATTTGTGATGTCTGCTGAAAACCCCCTGAAAATCAGTTATTGACTAAATTCTCATTATCATTTGTAATAGATTACTGTGCTAAGGGAACTCTCGGGCAAATGCGATTTGCCTGGGGATATGACAAAGCTTGGTCAACACCATCCTGAAGTTAAGTACTGCTTTACTGTACTTTGTTTTCTGCTCAGCAGGCATTTACAAGAGTTCAAAATGTAAACATGAAATTTTGACTTCAGATAAGAAGACCTATCTAGAAATACATGGTAACTACTTAGCCATTTGTATGCATTTGCCATCCTGTTCCCTTGTCACTTTGAAACATATGTCTTTATCTCTCCTTTATGTTTTAATAGTGGCCATAATAGTAACCACCCTGCTTACTGCATAGAGCTGCATGCAGGGAGCACATTGTTCAGTGCTGAAACACACACGGTTGTACAACTGCAACACTGGAAGGGATGAACAAGATAGCAGAAAAATAAAACTCTAGGATGGATTTTAAATGTCACAACCGAGCTGACGGTGCTGCAACTTGGACCTGTCACCCCAGGACCCAAGCTGGGAAGGGACAAGGGAGGAAACAAGGTCAGATGGACTCCAATCTCAGCTGAAGCTGGGTTCGCATCGGTCAATGTCCCTGCCACAGTGCAAATAAATATCAGCCTGTAGTCAAAAGCTTGCACCGCTTACCCAACCAAACTGCTCCACTGCACCATTTACTGGGACAGTGCTGCCTCCAGGGGCTCCATCATCCTGTCCAACCTGTCAGGGTCTGACCAAAGATAACCTTTCCTGAAGGACACTAGTGTTTTGAAACCTTAGACAGCTGCTCTCTCTGCCTGATGACCTTTGCTGAGAGGCCTGTTGGGAGCGGACACACATTTATTGAGACTTTGCACTGCATTTCTCAGAAGCTGAAATGTCCTGTAACATGATTCACCATTCTTTAAAAAAGCTGCTTCAGGCTGACTCAATTAAGGGGAAGTATTACTTCCCCCATGTTATTTTTAACCAAAACAATGAACATTATTATACCCTTTGTTGGCTCTGGTAAGTGTGAGTGGGAGAAAGCAAGTCACAAGTTTTACTTACTAGACAGATTGTTTGATTGCCTCTTAAAAACACCCCTAAGGCTAGGAGAGCAGAGCTGCAGGCACAGCTATCTTTCAGGTTTTGCATTCCTTCAGAAAAGGAATTATCACTTGCACTGATGGACAGATGGATGGGTCATCCCTGGGTCCCCGAGGATAACCTTTTTGGCCTTGTTTCTCACAAAAGCACAGGACCAGGAAGACACTTTAAGTTTTAAAGTGTGCCTCTACCATTTGATTTTTAGGTGTATTTTAGAGTTTAGAAAGAAAGAGAAAGAGAGAAAAAGAAAAAGGGAGAAAGAAAGAAAGAAAGAAAGAAAAAGAAAGAGAGAAAGAAAGAGATAAAGAGAGAAAAAAGAGAGAAAGAAATAAAGCGTCATTTCAGAAGTGATGTGATATCCATGTAGCTCTTTGAATATGAGTGAGACAAAGTCTGTATGAAAAGGCAATATTTCCACCTCCTGCAGCTGGATAAACCATACCAACCTGTAGGCATGCAAGTAACCTGCAGAAAGATTTGCAGACCAGAAGCACCTTTTGACCTCAAAGTCTAGTTTTGTTGTTCCAGCATCCTCTGAACACAGCTGCAAGGCTGATCTTCTCTGTTTACTCTTCCCTGTCCTGCCTGCCCTTTCCCACCATCCGTCACCCCATCTTCACACTCCTGCCCAGAGATGTCCTGCTCCCCAGGGAAGGGCCGGTTGAGACAGGACCTTGCTGTGACACCAGTGGCAGTCTTGATTCTGCTCCTCCTCCAGCTCCACACCAACTGCCTGTTCACTCACACTTGTTCCACACTAACGGGCTGCAAAATGCTTCTTTTCCTCTCCCTTCTGACACAGTTTCTACTCAGAGGTCCCCTAGGCTGGAAAGTCTCTGCTGAAGTCTCAGTGCTGAGACATTTGCCAAAATTCAGTGTGGAAAACGTCCCTGGATCTCCTGAGATCTGAGTCTCTTGATCTTTAGGGGCTGCTTCCTGCCCAGGTGTTACACAAAGCAACCCCTGTTCCACCAAACAACTCTGACTTATAAAAGAAAATGCCATTTGGAACTGGGAATCCTGATTTTTTTCTTTGGAAAAGCAAACAAAACTTTTCATTTGAGGTGATGTTTAAGATTGTTGTTTTTTTTTTTCTTCTTGGCACTTCTGTCTGAAATGACAAATTCTTTAATCACCCTTTCCTAGGATACATTTTGAATTTATTTGCATCTGCATTTCCCCATGAAAGATGTAGATTTCTCAGAAGATTACCAGCAGGCTGTAATCACAACCACACGGTACCTGAGGCCTGTTGCAGGTGCGGAGTATACGCACTCTTCCTGCAGCGTGCGTACAGACGCGCACACACACACACACTCCCCTCTCCACCACCCTCCCCCCCCAAAGGATGTTTCTGCTATAGGCTGCAAAGAAAGAGATTCTTAATATTAATTTATTAATAATTCACAATAATTAATATTTAATGTCGTGTCCTTGGTAGACTGCTTGTGGTAGGCTGGATTAGGAGCGTATGCTCGTGGACACAGCCCACCCCAATGGGATTCATGGGGAGCAGTCACTGGAGGGAGGCATTACCCTCGGTAATATGGCACCACCAGCATCTTCCTGGCTGCTCTCAAAGAGTAGGAAATCCCAGATAAGGTATGGGAGGAGACCATAGGCCTGTACCATACAGATACCATACCAGATAACACTGGAATCTTTACATATTCAAGCAGGACAGACCCCAGGATAAGTATGATCCACCCAACAAGTATTTCAGGAATGCACTTGGGATCCTGCAGGGAATAGCCCAGCCTTCAGCAGGTGAGGCCCAACCTGCTTTGAATAGGAAAAATCCTGAAACAGAGTCCTTGGGTGGGAGGCCCTGGAGCCTGAAGAAAACATTGCACTGAATTGCAAAGGATTGCTCTCAGCGAATAAATCCTGTAAGGTCTGATGGAAAATTGTACGCCTGAAAGGAGGTTCTGAAATGTCTTCTAGGAATTTACCTTCTTGTTATATATTTCACAAAAAATAAAAAAAAATGGACGAGGTACTGCACTCTTGCCTTGCTGCAGAAAACCACAAGCTCTTGAAGTCTCTTGGAGTTTTGTTAGGGAGGGCAAAAAGACGGGATTTCATATCACAGCATCATTTTTAGTGCACTACGCAGTGTCCACGGAAGTGACTTGTTGCATCACATCTGGACTTGGTTAGATGCTTCATGCTTAGAAGGGGTGGTAGGACCTGTTTGGCCATACTCAGCACCCACAGTGCATGGTGCTGAGCTGGATGAGGGTGTGGGGGACTCCCAAGAGCCTGGATGGAACGCAAACCTGCAGAGGAGGGTGGGGAAGAAGGATTTCTTCTCCTTACGCAGCTTTTCAATTTATTTGGGTGGAGCTCTTAGGAGGGATGAAAACAGCATGACTGCCAGAAAACTTGTGAGAAATCCTGCTGTAGGCTAGATTTATTTGCTAGATAACACCTAGTGCAGGTAACCTGCAGCCTTCCTTACACTGAAGGTTAAACATTTCTCTGTCACTGAAATTCAATTTACAGGAATGGTAATTAATCCTAACTGGGACTCTCGATGCAAACTGAGAGACTTAGGGCCATATTTTATTATCTTTTATCCTCCCAGAGAGTATTTACATTGCAAAAAGGTCAGGCTTCTAACAACTAACACTGGGGAAGCTTTGCATTTCTGAAGGATTTGAATAGTACTATTCTAGCCCATTTGCTGCAGGTTTTGTTTCCACAAAAATGACATAATCATCATAAATAGTGTTTTTTGTATGGTATTGTGCATGCCGTAGATTCATATGGTAATTCCCTGAAGCATCTGTTCCTCCATATTCATAGGTCCTTTAAAGGATCCCAGTCTACATGTGTAGATCTTTGCATCCTAATATTTCCTGAATTCTGCCGTAGATGAAGAGTATATTTCTCATATGCATGTCAGTGAAATATGGAATATATTAAAGACACCTCAGCTAGATATCCTGTGAAAGATGTTCCTAACTTTGTCCTCTTGAAAGGGCTTTTTGGAGGATGGGGTAGAAGGACTATGTAAAGTACTTTGTGAGGAGATAGGTGGTATTAAGTCTGCAGCTGTCTTGGGAAAATCTGGCATCCAGAAGCAAGGTTGGCAATGCTGACACAGAATAATGCTCTCCAAAACCTGGTTAAGTGCTTTCCCTCTCCAACAAACCTTTTTCAGGCATAATTCAGACTGAAACTACTTGCATATTTAAAAGAAATCAGACTGCTGTGTAACAGTGCCTTTTCCGACACCAGCTTCCAGAGCAACTGCTGATTTATAGCCTTTGGTAGGGTTTGTCTGGTTGGGGAGCCAGTCTGAGCTGGGCCCTGCAGTGCTTTAGCGAAGAAACAAAAGGAAAGAAAACACTTGGCAACTGATAAGCTCCTCAGACATCAGTTGTTACAACAAAAGTTTTATGCCAATAGCTGATTTAATACAATTTGTTGTCCTGGGCTTTACTGAGTTTAGCTTTTCTTCGGTGGAGTTGGTGCTGTAGTTATGTGTTTGGGCACTTGTATAGCAAAGGGGAAACCTGGTCTTCCACTGACTGCTATTCGGTTTTATATTGTCATTTCTGAATTACACTAACATTCAGTTACTCAACTAGTCTGGTCACAAGGCCAAGACTTCCCATCCCAACTCTCCCAGGATCTCTGCTTTTCAGTAAGAAAGATTCTTAGTGCAGGCCAGCAGCAAGAGTGGTAATAACATGAGTTTCATCTGGAGAACATCTGTTTTCCTTTCACCATGCAAAGATATAGAGCTGGAGATGTGAGAACAAACACATCCTCTTGCTCCATGTCCAGAACATCAATAATTTTGTTATGCTCTGTTTGGGAATGGAGCATATTTGAGACTTGGAGAAGCCAAGAAGCTATTTTCTTGGTATGGGGAATCACAGCTAATCCACCCCAAACTCAGAGAGCCCCACTCAATCTAAAATCATATCTACAGTGTGTTACTAATTCCTCAGGCTCTTCAAAAATCCCTTACTCCTCTTTTCTGCCATACCCAGTCTTCCTGCTGCTAAAGTGAGACTCTCCTCCTAGTTATGACCCATCAGGAAGCACTGTCTGGGTGGGGGTTTCCATGTCTTCCCTCACCATTATGTTCTTGCTGTTCTGTGAAGACAACTAGAACATCTCAGCTTATTCAGTTTTGCTCGACTGTTTTTCTAACAAGGGATCAACTGTAATTCTTTGGTGTGAACCCACAGCAGGGATTTCCCATTCAAATCCTGGGCAGGTCCAAGCTTAGCTTCTAATAGCAAGAGTGTTCAGACCATTAAAGACAAGCTTTTCTTTCATTTTATTTTGGTATTGTAAATAGCAACAAAAGAGGAGATGGTACAACTATGTGAAGAGTGATACTCTCTGTTCGCTACTGGCACCTGTACAATCCCTACATGGCTAAGAGGCCTATATCCTGGTCCACACTCATTTCCTTAAGAAGATCTTCACCTCTGTTCCCCTTTGTCATGTGCTTAGGCAGATATTTTTCTCTCCTGACCCCAGGCCTGCAGACTTCAAGGAAGGGATTTTCAGAAGTGACTTAAGAGAGTTTATATCTTGAATAATCCTAACTCTCTTAATCTCTTAGCTCTGAGTTGCTGTGGGCTGTGCTGTTTTGAGTATCAGTATGTGTGCACCACGTAGATTACAGGCAGTGTTCTGGTATGAGGAAGCTGATGTGTAAATCAAGATTTTTCTCCATGGCCACCCTTGATGACTAAAGAGTGTGTCTCACCTTGGCTAGAGGAGCAAGGTGAGTCATCAAATGTGATGACTTCATTCTACCCACACACGAGGCACTGTGACGTGATCACATGTCTTTTCCTTTCCTTGTGTGCTGGAATGCAGTTTGGAAGGTGAAACATCTCCCATACGAGTTCAGGGGAGTACAGGGAAATTTAAAACAGAAGACAGAAGGAACCTACAGAGATTCATAGCAACCACTTAGCAGGAGGGGGTAGAGATGGACATTGATTTACTGAGACAAAGAACTAATATTAAAGAAGGGGAAAGGCATCTAGGAATTCAGACAACTGTCACAGAGGACATGAACTGAATCCCCTATTTTTTTATTTCCTTTGCGTCTTACTTTGTGGTTTTCATCATACATATACATGAGGAGAACCGATGAATGCGGAAACCTAGTGTGAAAGCCCTGCGTGGTGGTGCATGTGCATGTGTGTGTGTGTTGCATATTCCCCTGTGCACCTCCCAGAATGGCAGTGGTGGTAAAAGCTATACTGAACATACAGAGCAATCTGAGGACTCCTCACCAGGCGCAAGAGGTGGTGTATGTACAAATATTAAGATTATGCTAGTCCTTTGCAGACGTGCCTGAGTCCAAGGCAAGGCTAATGCCGGGTTTCTGCTGAGGATCCACTTTGGCTTAAATCAAACTGAGGTTTGAGGATGCCTGGTGAGTGTCTGATCTGGGGAAAAGGATGAAAACTGGACCTAGAAATGCCCTTTAGGTGTTTATCAGGAGCAGCCATCTCCAGACTCCTGCTCTTGGACTCTGAGTCCCTGTAGGTGTAAATGCAGAGTTGGGAAGTTCTGTGTCTGGCATTGGCAGGAACTGGAAACTTGTTGCTTGATTGATCAGTTTTCCTCACGTCTGCTTTCAGCTTTCCAGAAATAAAGCAATGATTAGTAGCACAGGAAAGGAAGCAAGGAGAGAAGTGCAGCCAAAGTTGAAGGTTAGCAGATTATAAACCTTGCTAGGTTTGGTGAGCTCCAGGCTGAGTTGTGTAGTGTTAGGAAAGTAAAGTAAAATTTTAACCCAGACAAAAATCCCAGTGGTGAATCAGCAACCGATTCTCTAAAATCACGTCCCTGCAAGCACACCCATCTAAAACGTTCCTGCAAGCACGTCCATCATGTCTCAGAGGAGTGGGTAATACTGTTTTCTGGGACACACACCTTTCATGTGATGTTTCTGAGTTCAGTGCTAAAAGAAGAACAATGCTGCCTGGCGTGTTTTGACCTGCGTGAGCTCTGAGCATGTCATTGATGAACTGTTCTCTTTCATCCTCCCTCTTCTTGATTGTTTTTGAGAATTAAGGTCTGTGGCCATAAAAGGTCATATCCGTTGACTACAGGTCCAAGTGTGATTTGTTTCCATGTGAACATATTGATATGTTCCTGGAAGAGAATGCCTTTTCTTGAAATGCAGGTAAAAAGAGTACCTGTTTTCAGGCAAGACAAGCTATGAAGAAAAACTTCCCAAACACAGCAAATTAGCTTTCCTGATTTGCAGGTAATATGTGCCTGTAATACCTGGTTCTGCCATAAACACTCTTTGTCAGAGGATTTCGGAACAGGTTACAGTGTAATGACATCTATTTGGAAAAACTTAGTGGGAAATTAGTGGGAAACTAAGACACGGGGAATTTATTGTCTTGACTCTTGGCCGTTGCAGCCATCCAGCCACCTGCTTCCACTGACAGCATACAGTCTGTATGTGCGTATCTCACCTACCATCACTTGACAGAAGATACCCACCAGAAATAATGACATATCAGTAATTGAGGACAAAAGGTAAATCAGTTGCAAAAGCGCTAGCTGAATGTAGATAGAAATGTACAAAGTCGTTACTAGCTTGTTAACCACCACTGAATAGGACAACATGTTGGTGGCTTAACCACTGGCCTTTCCCAGCCATCAGGAAGGGGTCTGATGACACTTGTGGTCTGGGCACCTGGAGTTTCTCTGTGCCCTTGAGTCAGGTTCTGCCCTCACTGCTAGTCCTCTCATTTTCTCCTGCAGGTTTTACTATGGGAAAGGAAAATTGAGCAATTAGTTGTCTACCATCCCTACAGAGAAGTGCAGCCTCCCCTTCTCCATCCAAGCTTCTGAGGAGCAAGTTGCAGTGCTGTGAGGGTGGCTTGTGCACCGTCAAGCTCTCTTCAGATGCTCTGTAGATTTCCTTGCCGTGATCTGTAGCTTGGAAAAGGAGGAGAGACCGTGAAGCCTCCACAGTAAACACACCGGCATCAGTAGCCACTTGGAATGTGGGCTGCAAGCTGTCTGCGGTGGGGTGTAGGCAGGCACCAGTGACTTCCCGAGAGCCTCAGCTTCTGCTACCAAACAACTTGTGCTGTCACAGGAATGAGGTGACTGACCCAAACAGGTCCCACCCTACTCCCAGGAGCGCTTGTTGGCCTTAGGTCCTGTCTTGCATTTGCCATGCCTCACTTTCCACGAGCCAGCCAAAAGTGGCAGGCAGTCACTTGCACCACCATGGTAAGGCAAGAGATCTGCCTTTCGGCGTGTTTTGGGGCACATGCAAACAATAAGGTAACTGCCAATTCAAGCTTGGATGCCACAGTTCAGTGAGGTGCTGCGTGGGCATATAATTAGAAAACACAGTTGAGCTATATAAGAAATTTTGTGGTGCTGTCAATGGCACACAAAAGATATTCAGATAGGTGTGCAGGTACTCACTGTGGTCCCTTACGACAATAAATTCAAATTTGTAAGTAAATATGTGAAGACAGAGGTAGGAAAATTTTTAAGGTTTAACACTCTGGAAAGCCCATGTAGCATTTTACACCTGGACAATTCCTCAGCGGAGAATACAGTATTTTATAGTCGAGCACTTTGCACCTGCAGAATGCTGGTTCCCTTTATTGCCAGACGCCTTATGGAAAATGCTGAAGAAAACTTTGCATCCAGGGAAGACATGGGCTTTCATGTGAAGCTTGTATTTTCTAAGACCAGAGCTCATACAATGACTTTGTATGGCATTTAGGTGCTCAACAGGAGACGTGCTAAGGAAGACCAATCTATACAACACCATTAGCCTTTCATTGTCGTCACAGGTTTTCTTGGCACGTTCTGTGGAGGCTGATTTCTGTTCATGCTGCAGAGCATGGACCGCTGCTTGTTCTTTATTGTTCTGTTTTCTGTGACAAAATTACTGCTCTACCTTGAGTAAATGGTAAATGGAAAACTACTGAGCCTTTTTTTTGGGTGAGATTTCTCCCTCTTGCTTACTCCTTTCTTTTGCCTCCTTCACCTCACTGCATATAACTGACAGAGTTAATAAAAAATTGGTAACGTAAAAATATTGTTCCCTCTTGTCTCACTAGCAAGCTGGGGCTTTTCAGGCAGCTTAATAAATAGCACTGTGAACCTCAGGCTGTTTTTGCAATAGGTGGCTTTTATTAGTGGAAAGAGAGAGGGGAATTTCAGAATCAATGCTAGGAAGCTAATAACATCATTGCCAGGTCAAGAGAGTTTCTTCTCTCAAAAGCAACCACAAAATTTGCCCTGCATAATTCCAGATTTGTTGTTTCTGGCTGTCTGTGGTCAGACATTTTCAGTTTACAGGAAGAATATGTCCATCAATCCATCCTTCTTTTCCCAGTACCACTCCTTTAAACTCTGCCTGGGCTGTTGGCATCCAGCTGTGTGCTTTCAGGCTCAGCCAACATCACCAGGAGTAAAGACTGCAGAAGCATTGCTGCCCTCATTTACTTTTATGCCCTGGCTTTTATTTTGAGTGTGCTCAGGCCCACGTTCACAGCCTAGTTCTCTGCTAGATGTGATGTGGGTGAGTGGAGGCTCTGGGGCAAAGACAGCCCTAACCGGGAAGATGGAAGTGAGTTAAAGAGAGCAGCTGTAACACTTCTGGGCAAAGAGGAGTTAAACCTGGTAAAGCATGTCGTTATCAGTAGCGAGAAGAATGGATTAGGAGTATGCACAAAGCTTTGACACCATGAACTTTTTTAGCAGTCACTTTAAGAACCGTATTTTGAACAAACACAGAGAAAAGCAAACAAACCCAAGTGAGGACTTTGGGATAAATAAAAGACAATATGGAATCAGAGCGATAGGGTGGGAAGGGGCACGGAGAGATCAGCACATCCCTTGTACAGGAAGAATTGAGTGAAAAGATAGTAATGCTCTCTGTTGCCTTAATAACACACTTTTATAGATGTCCAAAACTTCATGCTCAGCTGATTTACCATTGCAGTGTTCACAGACCACATTGCTTCAGGTTACACGTGAACAGGTGGAGTTGTTGACTTGCCCACATTCACACACGTAGCAGTGACAAAACTGGGAACAACAGCCCTGAGTCCTCCCCTAGACAAAGTGCCTAATCCAAAATTCACTCTGCAACAAAATTTGTTCACCTCCTTCCTCATCTCCCAGTAAATGGAAGCACTGGCACAGAGCAGAGGGGAGATATATAGACCACAAAACCTCCAGAGATCCCTCTGCTTTGAATTTTTCTGTGGTTCTGTGTGAACAGGTGGGAAGGAAAGGACAATAGGAGATGTTGAGGGAGCATACAAGGGGCAAAGTCATACCAGGGTGCACATGGAAGTGCACACCTGCAGAACAGCACTGAAGCTGGGAATGTGCCAGATTGGGCTGTGGGAGGGACTGGTCTGTACCAAAGGGACTGATTTTTATTTTTTTTTTCCTTCTGAAAACACTTGAATTTTCCTTTCTATGTGCAATGACTGTGGGACATAGCTGCTTACAATCAAAATGGCCACCACCAAAAAGTCCCAGTATGTTGAGAGAACAGGTGTATTTAATCCCCTTCCCAATAGTTACTCATTAAATGAAAGTTAAAAAAAAAAAAAAAAAAAACAAACCCTAAAAAAACCCAAACCAAAACAGGCAGGTCTGCAAGGTAGGAATAAATAGTTAAACATGCAGGTGATAAATATCAGAGTTACTGATTAACTCCTGGCCTTTGTAACCCCAGCAGTTCTTAAGTTGGTTTACTAGGAGACCAAAACACAGAGCTATGCCAAAAAGGCCTCAACGTTTAATAACACGTATTACACTTTATCTCTCCTTGCAATACTTATCCCTGGGCTGTGACAGTGAGGACAGCACTGCCCTCTATTGATGGGAAGAATTCAGACCTGTTTCAATGCCTGCAACGTTGGAGAGTATACATGAATCAAAAAAAGCAAGAGAAATCCATGTAGGACAGGATGGATTGAAATATAACATATTCTTTGGTGTGTCAACTGCTAGAAGTTGAGAAAGAAAAGAAGGAATAATTGACTTGCTCTGTGTGCACATCCTCAAGCATCTGCTTTAGGACGTTTGTTGCTAATGGGATGCCAGGGCAGCTGAGCCTTTGGTCTGCCACTCCATGGCCAGACTTATGTTCTCAGGGTAAAATCTGGGCTGGAAGTGAAAGGGGAGACTTAGACATTTCAGGAGCAATCACAGTTAGTGAAAGCAATGCAGCATGCTTGGCAGGATGGAAAACAGGCTGATGCTCATCTTTGAGTAAGAAAAGAGTGATTTCATATGTCTTCTTCAGCTTCTTCCATCTGGAGCACCTTGCTTTCCCTCCCGCACCCAACCAGCTCCATCCAGTCTGGAGTGTTGCCTCAAGCAATATCTTTCCCTTGCTGTCATTCTTGATGTTGTCACTTGTTATTGCAGCCTGTCACTTGGTTTAACTGAGAACATGCTGGTTGCCATCTGCAGGAAAGACTGAGAACTAAGGTGGCAGTAATCATTGAAATTAAAGGTTCAGCTGAGCCGCCTCAGAAGCTGGTTCTCCTTTATGATGGCTGACCAGAGCATCCTGAGCTCTTGTAGGGATGTGAGGAAACCCTGGAAGATGTGTGTCCCTGAAAAGGAACACCTCTGCCCTGTGACACAGAGGAAGTCCTTCCAAAGTTTAGTAACTGTGTTTTTAACTAGTATAGCTTGTGCTTAAGCAAAGTTTCTCTGACAAGGAGCTGATCCTGTCTTTGCTTCACTCAGAGGAGATAAATTTGAAGAAATGAGCAGAAAAACTCAGCACCATCAGTATGAATGGACACAGGCTCGCTAGATGACTAGGATGGCCAGTGCTAGTGGGAGCTGGGGCTCAGCAGACTGGGAGTGGATGATAGATCATGGTGAGCTGAATCAAGGAGGGCCCAGCTGTGTCTCCAGGGATAAAGTCTGTCCTGTGAAAGGAGCCTGAAAGGATGCAAGTCTGGTTTGTGTTCTGTCTTACTTTTTCTCAGTCTGTAATAGTACCCTTCATTACTAAGCCAAAACCAACAACAACCATGAAAAAATATCCACTTTTGTTCATCACCATCAGCTGTCACAGAGGGCAAAAATGCCTGTTTGTTGGGACCAGCTCATTCTGCTGCTTGACCTGCCTTTGCTATGCTCAGCTTTGATTTTTTTCTTTAAAAATTTCACAGTAAGGGTCTATTTTCCAGGTCTAAAACAAACAGCAGGGTGCACGCTGAACAATAGTGAAGAGTTTGGCAGCATGCAGGTTCCTTGTCTGTGCCAGAAAAGCTTCTCTGATGGCCCCAAGTTCCTCTTTCCCCTCCCTCTGCCAGGGGCTGATATCAGGGAAAG
>NW_009647595.1:8589815-8595808 GCF_000708025.1 Charadrius vociferus
AGAAAATACAATTGAAAGCCATCAAGAGTAATGTCCTGTTTATTTTCCTGCTAACAAAATTATTTTCAGGACATCTCAGAAATCAGAAATGGGAGCAAGTGTGCGTGTGTCGGGGAAGGAAATCAGAACGAGCACACGTTGGGATTTCATTAGCTGTAAGCAGAGAAGAGACTAGAATCAGGACCAAAATGCAGGTCAGGGACAGGATAAATGAAGCTGTACATATGTCATATGTCCTTGTTTACCCTTCTGGGAGACGACCATAAAGAGCTGTAGAGGTTTCTGTGCCGGAAGCAGGACAACTTAATCTGTTAATTGTGTTCGTGACCATACTCCAGTTTAGTTATTGCTGGCCCCTATAGCTATGTGGAACCCACTCCAGAGCAGTGCTAACACCAGCATGGATTTACCGGAGGAAAAAAAAAAAGGAGATTTGGGCTCCTCATGAGCAGTAGCTGCTCCTGTTTGCCCAGGTGTCAAATGGTGTGGTTATGCAGCTGCACAGCTTCATCCTTGCTATTAGGGTGAAGTTAAATGAAACAGGAGATCCAGTCTGGCATCTCTTGGCTGCTCGCTTCCTCTCTTTTCACCTCTCCTTCCCTGCCCGTAGTTGCAGCAGTGCAGTCCTGCTCTCTTGCACCAACTCTAGCTCTGCTTGGAAGTGAAGGGGAAAAAATAAGCATCAGTGTGATCTGGGTTCTACCAGAAAAACAATTTTTATTTTTTTGTTGTTGTTGTTCAGTAAGACTTTTGGGTTAAAGCCTGCTTCTTTAGCTCTTGACAGTGAAGATCCTAGACTGTTCTTGTTCAGTAGAACTGTTCTGACATAAAAAAACCTGCTTCTTCATCCCTTAAAGGCGAGGGTCTTAGGATGCTGAGCTTTTTTAACCATCACAGAGCAGCAGGACACATGGACTACCCAGCTCAGGGTTAGTGAGGTGTGCTGTGTGACATGGTCTTCTTATGTTAGCAGGATCTTCTTGTCCAAATGCTATGTGGCTGTCTGAGCTGTTCAGTCCTGCCTTCCAGGCTTTTGGTCAGTCCTCGGGAGTTCAAGGGTTCTCTCTGTTCTGTGCAGGCCAAGAGAAATGACATGGGACACCCATGTGACGAGGTGTGGGGTGAGGAAAATGTGGCAGCCTCTGTCCAGGCACAGTTTGCAGAGTGGAGATCAGAGGCCAGATATCCTTCTTCTGATCATGTGGTCTCTGGACCACCTTTGCCCACTCCTGGCATGGGAGATGTGCCTCTTCTGGTAACCACCACTCAGGGTAACAGGTTATGTTGTTCCCACTGTTCTAATTGCAACTCCCATCTCTGCAATTACAGCTGCAGTAAGTGACATGGATCAATAACAAACTGATGAGCAAGAGCCTTTCCTGAGGCTACGGCATGGAGCAGGGGATGAAGAACAGACCAGGGAGCTTTCCAGCTTTCATTACCTCCTATCTAGCCAAGGTCAGTAACAACACAAAATCGGGCACTGGCAAGGGCTGACTCAGCAGGGACCTCCTGCTGGGGTTCCTGCCTGCTCCTCTCTGAGCTTGGTCTACCAGGCTGAGCTGACCACTCTGGAGATGATGGGGAAGAGAAGATACAGGGAGTGGATGGTGGACCTGTCACCTCCTCCTGACGTCAGGCAGGATGACATCGACCATGGACTTAATTGGGGATGAGGTCATGGGTAGGATGGAGGATTTGACCTCCCTCTCTCTCTTCTCCAGGCCAGTTCAGGGATCGCTGACCACAGCAAAGTGTGCTATGAAATAAACAGACAGTTTTCCTAGAGAAGTAGTCCTTTCTCTAGGAAAGGGTGAATGAAGCCTTCTGTCCTTTAATACCGCATCAAGACCCACACCTCAACCAACCTTTTAACCCAGAAAAGCTACTTTACTAATCTGTGTACTGTGAACTCCCTTCCCTTGCTGTTCCCATTTTGGTAGGGACTGCGTTCGTGGTATCTTTTTCTTTCTACAACTGTTTTCCAGCATAAATCACTTTCCATTGTTCCAGTCCAATCACGCAGTGGAAAAGCAAACATGCATGGGCTTTGATTTTCATCTCTCTTGCTAGTATAGGAGAAATACAAAACTTGGTCTCTGAGTCAAAGCTAACAGTAGATGGCCAACACCTGCTCTGCAGTGGGGAGGAATGGTGCTGGTGATGGAAAAGAACATGGGGGAGGCTCTACCTGCCCCTGGCAGAGTGGCCTTTCCCACTGCTCAGCTGTTTGTAGGTGGGATTTGGATCTGAACTGCCTCAAGTTGGGCCTATACTAATAAAAAAAACAAAGCACAGACTGAAACTCTGTCCCACAGGTTGTCTCTTCTGCTTAGTTGCTTGCACATTTGCTGGCCTTGTTTTGGGGGCCATTACCAAGAGGCAACACCTGGTACATAGGCTAAACGCAGCCGGCTGGGTTGACATGAGCTGTGCTGTCTTGTAGCATCAGTGTCAGGGAGAGGTCCGTGACTTCTGTTCGCTGTCATGGGCGTCACCTGCAGTCCTAATCCAAACCCCCTAAAGAAAATGGAAAGATGTCCCAGTAACTTCAGTAGTCTCTGTGCCATGCCCTAAACTGAATTCAGGCCAACGTGGGATCAGACCAACTTCACATAAGCAGCTTTAGACTGATGTCAGTGGAGCTGTTGATGCGAATTTTCAATAGCAAGGTTAGTGTTGCGGGGTGGGGGCTTCCTGAAAGGCAAGTCTGCACATCTCATGTCAGGTCTATGAACTTATAACTGTGAGCATGACACAGTACAATCAAGGTAAGTTTTAGAAATGTGGCCTGGATAATGGTTAATGACTGACCTACAGAACAAGAATAAATTATTGTAGCGTGAAATCTGTTAGCCACGTGCTTAAAGCAGCCTTGCTGTACTCTCCCTCCACAGATGAGGAACCTTTTAAAAGGGAATGGGACATTATAAACCATTATTTTTTGAAGGGAAAGTTTTCACTTTCCTCCAATGTTTTTTGCTATGTTGTAAAAGCAGGTGCTTTTTATTTTTCTCTAACTTTCAAAAGTCTTCCACAACTCCTAAAAATTTGGAAGGGGGAAAAAAGATTGGGACAACATTTTTTTACATTAAAAAAAAAATCAAGCCCGAAGGATAGGTGGACATTTGACGTGTAAATACATGAATATGTCTGTATGTCTCACTCTATATATACATATACATTAGGTGTAAGACAATTTTGGAAATTATCTTGTCATAAATGCCATGTCTTCATTATTCTTGGTAACACAGTGTACATACGAAATGCTTACTTAGCCTGTATATCTTGGGATAGGAACCATTTTTTGTTCTGAGTTTGTGCATCTCCTGGTACTGAAGACAGACACTACATTGCTGAAGCTTCTGGACACTTGTGCTACAGCAACAAGGACTCACTGTGTCACTGGACCCTGGACCCTGTTCCAGGTCATTAAATGATATGATTTTTAGCCACCTGTTGAGGTGTAGCAAAAAGTTTGACTGGCAGACAGGTTTTGCTGGGCATTTTTTTCATGGCTACTGAGCAGACCAGAACTATGATCAAGGCCCAGAGCCTCCTGTGCTCTGCACTATACAGAGGTGTGACAAAAGACAAGCTCAAGGAGTTGAAGGGAAAGGGTGCCAGGGTATGGCATATCTATAAACGCCACATGGCATTTCCATAAATCCAAAGCATAAGATCCAGAAATATAAATTCACATAGAGAGTGTTCAGGGGATGACAAAAATTACTTTTTTTTGTTCTTTCCTTTTTTTTCCTTCTGGGATGTAATGGCAAGTCCTGCTGACTGGTATAAATTGATGTAGCTTTGACCTCTGGGAAGTGGAGCTGATTTACATCCACTAAGAACATAGCCAAGTAACAACATGCTGCCTTGAGCTCTGCACTAAGCAGGTTTGCAGAGCTGATGAGTTTGATTTGTTTAGGGGGTTGGTTTAGGTGTGCTGTGTGATTGCACAGGAGAGGAGAGTCTGAAGGCCACTGTTACCAAAGGAAGCAAATATCTGAAAAACAAAGAGCTAAAGCTGTTCTGTACCAGCTGTAAGGCAAACCCTCGCTGTTGTAAGCACATTAATATTTCTGTCTTTCCTGCAAAATACAGCCTCTCCCAAAAGAGCTGTATGCCAGGGAATCTTTGCTGATGGGTTTAAAGAAATCTTTCGGTCTTCTTTTCAAAACTCTGCAGTTTCAGCTGGTTCACCAGAGCCATTCCACTCCTGGAAAGGCCCTCTGCCCAGATATAACCCCAGCCTTGAAAATCAACAACAACAACAAAAAATGCTGCAGATCTGCAGTTCACCAGAGATTCCTAGAAGCTTTGGCTGAAAGGGCTCTCTGAAGGTTTCTAATCCAAGTGGGAAGTCCCAGTGCTGGATTGGATCAGATCAGCCATGGCTTTGTCTAGCCAAGTCTTGTTGTTTTCCAAGGACAGACATCCCATTTCTTCTCTTGGCTGACCTATTACCTTCTCACACCCCTAGTGAGAAAGACATTTTTCCTAATGTCCAGTCTGACCCTCCCAAGCTGCAATGCCTGGACATTGTTGCTTTTACTGCCATTTGGCACTACTGAAATGAGCTTGTCTCAGCCATCTTCACCTCTCCTTGACACAAGGGCAAGGACATCAAAGCCAAACAGTACATCTCAGCATCTTTATACATTGCTTGCTCTTATTGTAGTAAAGAAGGCACAGGGTATACATACAGTGTAGGGACTAACTAGTACAAAGCTGTGTCCTCAGATCATCCATTCTGTTTAGTCTGCAGTCTGTTTCCTGGCACTGTTTTAGCCCATGGCTTCTCATCCCCTCCCAGAGAATGCCCAGGCTCAGCCTGGACCACAGCGTGAGCCAAGGACTGTTCCCAAAAGGCAGTATAAATGAAGCCATCCAGTATTTTTAAGACACAGCGATTTAGCTGTACAGGTGTACTCCATGGTACATCTGTGCCTTTTGTCACAAGAATGGGACTTGACCTAATATCTCCCAAAACATGCCTACTCTTAAATGCCAGCTGCCAGCTCACCCTTTGCACTCTCCAGCATTCCCTTCATGCCACCTGTGGGGACACAACATAAACATTCAGCTTTGTGTCATAGGAATCCCACTCTGATGGTGCTGCTGTGGTGCCCTCATGTTATTTCACACATTTTACTTGGAATATATATATGTTTTAGTAATAATTTATTTATTTATTTATAGGTCCCAGGGACAGTACTTGGGGAGTACAAGAGATGCAGAGTTAGGTGCTAAGCAGCTCAAGTGTAGTCAGTCAGCTGGAGAGAGCTGGTCCTCAGCACTGCAGGTGAGGCCACCTCTAGGAGATGAAGTATCAGCAATGCTGATGTAGCCACAGGAATGAAGAACAGGTTATTCATGGAAAGGTGTCTAGAATTGGTGAGTTCAGCCTTACTGTGCTTTCCATTGTCATGAAGGAAGCTTTGGGCTCTTGCAAATGCAAGTGAGTGTGGTCCTAAGTGCAGGTGACCCATGGCAAGATTATTCTCAATGAGGTATACACTCAGAAGGGAAAAGTTCCATTACAAACCTCTGCCTCCATTACAAACCTTTCCCTGCCTGCTCTGGGATTTTGTTACTCATGGACTGAAAACAACTGAAAGTTGAGCAAAGCAATAGCAGCTCGAGCATCTGCAAGCCAGGCTGGTGAATTTTGCCCTGAGCTGTAATCCTGCATCACCTGGGTGCAGTTGTGAGGATCTGGCCAATGAATTGGGAGTTACTGGACTTGGTGGAGGACCTCACATCCATCTCAGGGATGGGTAAAGACTAAGAATAACAAATAAAAACTCTTCAGCTTGAAATGAGTGGACTATGGAAGTATTCAGCAGAAGAGGTGAAGGGGGACAATTGTTCACTATACTGATATCACAATATTGAAAACCCGGTGCCCTAATGAAGTATTTGGATAGGCAGTAGCTGCCCAAATAGCACAATTTTAAACAGTAGAGCTCACTGCCACAGGTCCTGGGCAT
>NW_009647596.1:0-216 GCF_000708025.1 Charadrius vociferus
TTTGAAAAGCCCCAAAAGAGCCCCTTGATGGCCCTTTTCTCCTCCGATCCCTCCCGATTCTATGATTCCATGATAAACAAAACAAGAGAGTGTCACTCTCTGTGTCAAGGACCAGCTGGAGTGCATGGAGCTCTGCCTGGGGATGGATGAAGAGCTGACCAAGAGTTTATGTGTCAGGATTAACACACGTAGCATGGAGAACAAACAAGAGGAGTT
>NW_009647597.1:0-267 GCF_000708025.1 Charadrius vociferus
AGGAGCGCTCCCTGGTGTGGACTCGCTTGTGGATGGTGAAAGCCTTCTTGTCCTTGAAGACCATGGGGCAGTGGGTACAGGTGAAGCGATGCTCCCGGGTGTGGATGCGCTGGTGGATGGTGAGGGCCATCTGGCACCTGAAGGCCCTGGGGCACTGAGCACAGGTGAACGGGCACTCCCCAGTGTGGACGCTCTGGTGGATGGTGAGGGCCTTCATGTCCTTGAAGGCCCTGGGGCAGTGGGCACAGGCAAAGGGGCGCTCCCCGG
>NW_009647598.1:0-5417 GCF_000708025.1 Charadrius vociferus
AATCAGGTGAACACATTTCACACAGCTAATGACTGTGATAGAGTGGTTAGAGCACAGGGGTACTAAACGCTATGTTTTAAGACTTAAACCAATCTCACCGTAGTTCGTTAGAATGAACCTTGTGCTAGGTAGATTATCTGAGTGTCACGGTGTGGTGGTTTGGCCCCAGCCGGGAACAAAGAACCATGCGGCCGCCCGCGCAACTCCCACAGCTGTGGACAGAATCAGAAGGAATAAGGCAGAAACTTGTGGGTTGAGATAAAAACAGTTTAACAGAACAGCAAAAGCAAGAGAAAACAATAACAGTAACAGCGGTAAAGGAATATATGAATGCGATTACAGTGCTGCTGCTCTCCGACCAGACCCGGGCCACCGCAGCCCGCTCCAGATCGAGACTTCCTGCCTCCTCCCCCAGCTAGCTTCCCCCTAAAAACCTGGGCATGGGTCCCATGGCACGGAATACCTGTGTCCCCTGCCGGCTCCTTGGGAAAATTAACCCCATCCCTGACTGAACCAGGACAGCCTCCTTTTCTCCAGGCTAAATAACCCCAGTTCCCTCAGCTGCTCCTCATAAGACATGTGCTCCAGACCCCTCACCAGTTTCGTTGCTCTTCTTTGCACGTGCTCCAGTGCCTCAATGTCCTTCTTGTGGTGAGGGGCCCAAAACTGAACACAGTACTCAAGATGCGGCCTCACCAGTGCTGAGTACAAGGGTAAAATCACCTCCCTGGTCCTACTGGCTACACTATTCCTGATACAGGCCAGGATGCCGTTGGCCTTCTTGGCCACCTGGGCACACTGCTGGCTCATGTTCAGCTGACTATCAACACCCCCAGGTCCCTCTCTGCTGAGCAGCTTTCCAGCCACTCCTCCCCAAGCCTGTAGCGTTGGTGGGGGTTGTTGTGGCCAAAGTGTAAGACCTGGCATTTGGTCTTTTTGAAACTCATATGGTTTGCCTTGGCCCATTGATCTAGTCTGTCTAAATCCCTCTGCAGGGCCTCCTTACCCTCAGGCAGATCAACACTTCCACCCAGTTTGGTGTCATCTGCAAACTTACTGAGGGTGCGCTCGATCTCCTCATCCAGATCATTGATAAAGATGTTAAACAGGACTGGGCCCAGTACTGAGCCCTTGGGGACACCACTTGTGACTGCCCGCCAACTGGAAATAACTCCATTCACCACCATTCTTTGAGTCCGGCCATCCAGCCAGTCTTTTACCCAGCCAATATGCCCATCCAAGGCATGAGCAGCCAGTTTGTCCTGGAGAATGCTGGGGGAAACGGTGTCAAAGGCTTTACTAAAGTCCAGGTAAACAACATCCACAGCCTTTCCCTCATCCACTAAGTGAGTGACCATGTGGTAGAAGGAGATCAGGTTAGTCAATCAGGACCTGCCTTTCATAAACCCATGTTGACTGGGCCGGATCATCCAGTTGTCCTGTGCATATTGCGTGATGGTACTCTGGATGATATGGTCCATCAGCTCCCCCAGCACCAAAGTCAAACTGACAGGGCTGTAGTTTCCCGGATCCTCCTTCCGGCCCTTCTTGTAGATGGGTGTCATTTTGGCTAGTTTCCAATCTGCTGGGACCTCCCCTGTCAGCCAGGACTGTTGGAAAATGATGGAAAGTGGCTTGGTGAGCACCTCCACCAGCTCTCTCAGAACTCTTAGGTGGATTCCATCTGGTCCCATATACTTGTGTATGTCTATGTGCTGCAGCAGGTCACTGACCATTTCTTCCTGGATTGTGGGGGGATCGTCCTGCTCCCGGTCTCTGTCTTCTAGCTCAGGGGGTTGGATCCTCAGAGAGTAACTGGTCCTATTACTAAAGACTGAGGCAAAGAAGGCATTAAGCACCTCAGCCTTTTCCTCATCCTTAGTCACCATGTTTCCTCCTGCATCTAATAGAGGATGGATGCTCTCCCTGGCCCTTCTTTTGCTGCTGATGTATCTATAGAAAGATTTCTTGTTGTCCTTTACAGCAGAAGCCAGATTAATTTCTAGCTGGGCACTTCAATCTTAGCAGCCTGATCTACCTGCTGGTTGTTTTGATGTTCCTCAGAGGCCCGATTCTTGGGTACATGGGCATCTACATGACGTACTTTCACAACCAGATTCTCTATCCAGGCGGCAATATCTCTCCACAGTTCAGCAGCCCAGATGGGCTTACCTCTGCGCTGCCAGTTGCTCTGCTTCCACTGCTGTAACCACCCCCACAGAGCATTTGCCACCATCCATGAATCAGTATAGAGGTAAAGTACTGGCCACTTCTCTCGCTCAGCAATATCCAAAGCCAGCTGGATGGCTTTCCTTCAGTGGCTTCTGCAACTCGTCATGTAGGACTCCACACAGCAGCCTTCCACTTCCGATGCTTTCCTGCGATCCAGCAAGACCCATCGGTGAACAGGGCATGTTTCTTCTCATTTTCTGGCAGTTTATTA
Organism: Charadrius vociferus; assembly: GCF_000708025.1. Classification (NCBI taxonomy): domain Eukaryota; kingdom Metazoa; phylum Chordata; class Aves; order Charadriiformes; family Charadriidae; genus Charadrius; species Charadrius vociferus. The sequence goes on from NW_009647598.1 coordinate 2,444, forward strand.
TAAGGTGGGGCCTCTTCTGCACGTGTCACCTCTTCCTCTGGTGATATTCTGAAATCTTTGCCTTCTGGCAAGTCTATGATCACTTCCAGTATTCCTGGGAGATTGGGATTTCCCAATCAAGTTCGCTGTGTGATCAGTACAATCCACTTACTCCACGTAGCATCAGTTGCATGATGTGCGGCAGGGACCCTTTCTTTGAACATCCAGCCCAGCACCAGCAGTCAAGGTGCCAAGAGGAGATGTGCTTCAGTACCAACCTTTTCTAAAGGCGCTCGAACCTCTTCATGTGCTGGAAAAATCTCTTTTTCAGTTGGAGTATAGCGGACTTCGGATCCTCAGTATCCCTGACTCCAAAATCCTAGGGGTTGACCTCAAGTCTCCTCTGGTGTTTTCTCCCAGAGGCTCCAGGTAGGGCTATTCTCCCTGGCTGCACTGTAAGGCACATTTTTAACATCTGGTCCTGCCTGGACTGGGCCCAGGGGCTACTGCATGAACTATTTCCTGCTTAATTTTTTCGAAGGCTTGTCGTTGCTCAGGGGCCTATTTAAAATTGTTCTTTTTCCAGGTCACTTGATGTAGAGGGCTCACAAACAGACTGTAATCTGGGATCCTCCAAAAACATCCACATCCATTTGCATCCTCCAAAAACCCACAATGCCGAAGAAAGCCTGTGATTCCTTTTTACTAGTTGGTGGAGACATAGCTGCTATTTTGTTGATCACATCCACTGGGAGGCAATATCTTGCCACCGTTCAGCAGCCAGCTGCTCTGCTTCCACTGTGCGGGTCCCTTGACCTTACTTCATTTTATGGTATAACCAGCTTTCATAAGGATTCGAACTATTTTATTCCCTTTCTCAAAAACTTTTTCTGCTCTGTTGCCCCATACGATATGTTAATGTATTGCAGGTATTCCAGAGCTTCACCCTGTTCCAGTGCAATCTGGATCAGTCCACGCCAAATAGTACGGTTGTGTTTCCACCCCTGGGACAGTACATTACAGGTGTACTGGATGCCCCTCCTAATGAAAGAAAACTGTGGCCTGCACTCTGCTGCCAAAAGGATTAAGAAGAATGCATTAGCAATGTCAATTGTTCCATACCATTTGGCTGCCTTTGACTCCAGTTTATATTGAAGTTCTAGCATGTCCAACATGGCAGCACTCAGCAGCAGTGTGACTTCATTTAGGACACAATAATCCGCTCTTAGCCTCCATTCTCCATTAAATTTTTGCACTGGCCATACGGGACTATTAAAGGGTGATCGGGTCTTCTTGAATGCCTAGTTGACGCATCAGCTTATGGATGGGAATCAAGGACTATTGGTTAGTGCAATGTTGCCGCCGATGTACCATTGTGGTAGTGAATGGTACCTGTTGTTCTGCGACCCTCAGCAACCTCACAACAGAAGTGTCCTCCAAGAGACCAGGCAAGGTCTCAAGGTCTCTCAAGCTGTTGAATTTCCTCCATCTCCAGGGCAGCTATGCCAAAAGCCCACTGGTACCCTTTTGGGTCCTTCAAATACCCTCCCCTGAGGTAGTCTATGCCAAGGATGCATGGATCCTCTAGGTCAGTTACAATAGGATGCTTTTGCTACTTGTCACTGGTTAGGCTCACTTCAGCTTCCTATAGTGTCACTGTTGGGATCCCCCTGTCACCCCAGAAATACAAATGGGTTCTGCCTCTCTATAGCTTGATGGTACACTGTGCACTGGTGTCCACTGAGCCTTATACTCCTATGGGTCTGATGTGTCAGTCTATCGACACAGTCCCATAAACCCGGTTGTCCCTTTCCCCCACCTGGCTGGAGGCAGGGCCCCTCTAATCCTGGTCATCGTATCCATTACTCACTTCTTGCAGAAATGACTTATAAGTCCCTTCAAGAGGATCAGAGATAAGATCAAGCCTTCTACTTTGTTTGGAGAACTGCCTGCTGGAACCTGGGAGCAGCCCTTTTCCTGGAGGGATCCCCTTTTGTGATTGTTCTTCCTTGCAACTTGTGTAACCATGCCTGTAGAATCAAGGTAGGTTGTCCATTCCACTTCCTCATGTCCTCTCCGTGCTCATGCAGGTAAAACCAGAGGGTGCCTCGCGGTGTGTGCCTCTCTGTATTCTCTCTCTTGAGTAGAGAAATGCCTGCTGCTAATAGCTGAGATACTGGCCCTTACAGGTGGGGAGTAAGACATATTCTCTTAAAGCTGCTGGACCTTCCAGGACGCTGCTGAGATGAGGAGGAAAGAAAGACTTTCTTCATACCACCAGAGTCCCTCAGCAACCTCATCCACCATAGGTCCCTCTTTGCCTTTCCATTCCATCACTGCCAAGGAGTTGGCATACGATGATGGTTACACTCTACAAACTTCTGCCACATGGGCCTTGTGCTTCATCTGGATCTGTGGGCAACTATGCATTGTCCAGGTCATAATAAACCATTTCCCACACAGCTTATTGCCTTGGGTACTTCTCTCCATGGTGGTCCACCTCCTTCAACGACATACAACATCTGCACTGAAGGGGTACCTTTCCCTCACACCTGCGAGGAGTCACCTCCAGAGGCTAAGGGGCTGTGTCTTTTTCCCAATTGCCTTGTCAATGCCCCCTTCTCTAAGGTATCCCAGCTGCTTGGCTTCCCTGCCCTCTAATTCCAAGCTACTGGCCCCATTATCCCAGCATTGGAGCAGCCGAGTGAGTATGTGCTTGCTCAGACATTGGCTCAAATCTTTTCGCCTGTCTCAAAGCTCACGCAGGCATAGGGACCAGGTGATCAGCTCTGGTTCTGCCTCCTCCTCCTGTTCTCATGATGGCCCTCGTTCTTTGTCATCCCTCACTAAGCAAATTGATTTCTTGGTGTATTTCTTCCCCTTTATAGGGGGAACTGATACCGGCATGGGTTGGTTGTCTGGTTCAGCTGCAGTGCCTGCCACTAGGGTTGGAGTAGCCGCATTGCCTGTGACTGTGGTTTGAGGAGCCCAAGTG
>NW_009647598.1:5434-12325 GCF_000708025.1 Charadrius vociferus
CAGGTCCCTGCGACAGGGGTTGGTTTAGCCGCAGTGCTTATCGGCCTGGTTTCCTCCCCCTCTTTCCCCTGAGGGTGCTGCATAATATCGACCAGTGTCTGGTAGATGCTGGCCAGGGCCCAGCACAGTGCAGTAAGTTCTGTCTTTCTGGAAAACCGCATTTTCCTTTCAAATATTCTATCACTTTATCAGGGTCCTGTGGTTGTTCAGGGGTGAAATCCCAAACCATGGGAGGTGAGAAGTTCTGTAGATACCTGCACATATTCTCCCACATGCCATGCCACCTGTGACTATCCAGCCTCGGGGCAGATCTCTCGGTGGTAATCTCAAACAGTCTTTTAACCTGAAAGGAGACCTGAAACACATTCAGGAGACATAGCAATAGGAACATGCTGGTTTGAGCATCCCAAGGATATTCGAAATTCTCAAAAGCTGTCATACCTGGCCTGAAGGAGAAAAGGGAGGTGAGGGAATTGGGGCAAGTATCCCCCCCATTTCCCTCATAGACTGGGTGTGATTATTAATAAATTCTGAGAGACGGCACCCAAGGTATGGGCAGGACAGCAATACTACATAAACTCCCCAAGATAATCAGAAGAACAGTGATGTTATCATGTCATAAATTGATATTGCACAGGACAGCAAAATGATAATCCTGATTCCTCTCCCACAGGTGACAAACAGCATCCCAAGGAGTACATAGGCCATATAAGAATTAACATAACACAGCCATGCAAACAAACAAAGCAACATTGTGACCAGTGGCTATTTAATATAATAAATGCATATAACAAATTCATTTTAACAAGCTTTGGTGAAATCTGTCATGATGTCAACCCTACGAGCCTCCTGTCCAGTGCCAAAATGACTGTCATGGTTTAGCCCCAGCTGGCAACAAAGAACCACACAGCTGCTCGCTCACCCCCCCACAGCTGTGGGGAGAATCAGAAGAAAAAGGCAAAACTCGTGGGCTGAGATGTAGTTTAACAGAACAGCAAAGAAAAGAAGAAAACAACAACAATAACAGCAATAGAGGAATGTACAAACATGAGCACTGCTCACCAACAGGTCCCCATGAAGCCCCAGCCCTCTCCCAAGCAGCGACTACTTGGCTATAGACTGGGCATGGCTCATCTGGTATGGAATACCTGTGTCCTGTGCCAGATCCTTGGTAAAACTAACCCTATCCCTGCTGGAACCAGGATAGTCATGTATATGAATTTAAAGTTCTACTTTTCTGGTGCAAGGAAAAACACTCACAGATGTGCAGAAGGGTGCATTAATCCCTTATGTGGAGGTTGCAGTTCATAAGTATACATGTGTGCTGAATTTGAATTATGCAATAAGACTGTCCATACACTTAAAGATCAGCAAATACTACAGTTGGGTTTTTTTTTTTGATTCAGATTGTCATGACTACTACTATAGTCAATCATAAGCATGTATTTTTCAAAGAATGACACAGAGAAAAATAAAATGCTTCTGAAATATTTGCTGGGAGATTTCAATTTTGTATATTTCAGCTAGAGATCCGTTTATTGAAAAGAGAATCCATCCAGCTGGTCTCCAAAGACACAGCAGTATGTGGAGACTGCAGTGAGAGGTAACAGCTGGAAAACAGGAGAAAAAAAAATGAATAAAGGTGTTTAAAAAAAATAAATCTATCACTGCCAACCCTTCTCTGATCTTCTTTTTAAGAGTTTAACATGTGATCATATTAAACTTTCACCAGCCTTTCACCCAGATTGTTTGTGTGTTATATCCAAGCAAGAAAACAGTGGAGGGCTTCGTAAGACCCATCAGTGATTTCATTCAAGGAACATCTAGTCTGTGCTTCAGTGGAAGACAGGCAGAAAGAGGTCAGGGACTTTTTTCCATTGGTTTCCTAACCATTCAGTCGTAGCAAGCTCTTAGGAGCCCTGGAAAATGTAGAAACTCAGACTACACTTCTTAAGTGCAGAGAAGATAACTTTAGTGCATGAGGAGACCAAGAGAAGCACTGGGTGATTGCTCCATAAGGCTGGGTGAGTTCCCCAGGTCCAGGGTGAGCAAGGCTCCTGTACAGTCATCTGTGTTGACTATGCTAACACACCTATAAAAGCAAATGTGATTTTAATTTTCAAACAGAAATTGCGAGTCTGATCAACAGCATCATTTTTGCACTGAAAGAGGAAACTGAGATAAATAATAGATGTGAATAAATTATGAAAATGAGATCTTGCCATTTCAATCAACAGTCACAACAGGCACATCTCTATTTTCACAGCAATAATAGACTTTCATGGTGATATAAGTGGTTTGCCTTAAAGAACTGATTGCATATTTTAAGAATAGGTAGATCAGACCTGCAGAGAGTAAGCAAATGGCAAGCCTGAGTCAGAAACAGCTTTCTTCTAAAAGGACGACTCTCTGATTTCAAGTCATATTCAGTGTTGAAAAGAATCTAAATTATTGTAGCAACTTGCCTTATTTCTCAGGGTAATTATAAAAGAGAAAAGTCCTAGAATTTGCTTAAGCACCTGACTGGGAGGTCAGCAGATTGAACCTGACTGCAGACTAGCCGTGGAACAGGTTTTACATAAACAACACCTCTCCAGTCAAAATGCGTGTAGTAGAAACCATATGTATTAAGCAAAAAACACTCGTTTCTAATTAGGCGTTGGTACTTGAAAGTCAAAATAAAACTCTTTCATATATTTCTACCAGGAGATTTCTATCAAGATACTCTTTTAAACTGAAAAATATATTGCAGCTCATACTGCTTCTGCATTCAGAGAGGCACAAGAAAATTTGGTGAGCAGTGCAAGGATTTGTATGACTTGGCATTCTGCTGGAGTGAGGCATAGGGGTTATGAATTTTGCTGTTGACACTGACACTGTTGTTTTAAATTATTTTAGTTATTTCACATGCCTGTCCACATCTTTGGCACCTGTTGTGCCCTTTACATATTTATATTGCAAGCTGTTGAGAGATCCGATGAAAATCATGCACTAGTCACAGATTGTCCCTGCTGACCCTCTCATCTTCACGGACAGACAGGTCAGGGATGTTTATCTTGGTTTGTGTATGCAAAAATTGCAGCCTCACGATACACCCATGACACTTATGTGACTTACATTAGTTCAACCAGTTCAGCTAAGTGCACTGAATTGGCAATTCTTGACAAACCTCCCCTGGAAATGCAAAGCACAATTGCCAGTTCATTCAATTTCCTGTCTTTGTGAAAAGTTTTGAGGTGCTAGGAGGGCAGCCAAAGTGGTCTTCTTAGAATTAATGAGATACCACCTGCAGGAAGCAGTAATTCTTGAACTTAGGCCCTTTAAGAACTTTTGGGCAACTAGTTCCCCACATTTAAAAAATTAAAAGGATTTGTTCACAACAAAATTGGAGTCAGCTTTTTCTTGGGTGAAATACATTTAGTAAGATCTTATAATAATTGAGAAATTTAAAATGGAAAGATGGAGCCAGAGGCCCACCAATCCATTTCTCTGCTTGGCATTGCATGCTCTTCTCAGGGCTTGTAATGTAGTGCAGAGGCTCCTGCTATACAAAAGTAGTATTCTTCACACACCTGGGGAGGCATTCTTGGATTGGATCTCTCTGCACAGACTGAGCCATTGACTGAGGAGCTGGCATTTGTTCACCCTTCCCTTTAATTATAAATAGTGTGTTGTCCAGATACACAGTTTTAACACACAGCACAACCCATCTTCCTCTCTAAGGAGGGAAAGATGCACACACCCCTTCATCCCCTGCAGTGCCCCAAAAGGGAGGTAGCACTCTACTTTTTCCCAAGGACCTACTAGTGGGGAAGCAAGTTTCAGTGTGAGGGGGCAGTTGACTACACAGGGTTACCTGCAGCAAAACTTTAGCCTTAAGGTTGTGTGGGCTGATTCTTGCTAAGGGATGCAGCAACACCAGTGGGTGTAAACACTACCCATTGCCAAACTGACCTATGAATAATATGATGCTGTTGTCTTGATGCACCAACAGCCCAGTGAGTGCATTGTCCAAGGTCTACTTCCTTATTGTCAAAGGACTCAGTCAATTTGGTCCAGCTCTCTGAAGGGCACTACCTTGCAAAGTATAATAAAATCTTTGCTGAAGGGGCAGGCGCTCTTTCCAGGGATCAGGGATAGCAGCCAAAAGAAGCAGGGGAAGCTGGGTATCAACATCACAGAGATAAATACAAAATACACAGAGATAAATACAAAATAGATTTACTTGACCCAGTTTTCCTATGGCTGCATGTCATTTGTGAATAGCTGTCATTCCCTTTCTGTTGCTGCTATATGGGCACCACTGAGGCTGCCTGGAAGGACTTCCTGCCACTCTGCGGGCACTTAGTCTCACCAGTTCCTGTGCTGCTGCTGGCAGCCTGGTGTAATCATGGAGGTGTCCAGGAACTCCCTTGAATAAAGAAGTTAAGGATGATGCCTGTCTAACATGTACCACAATGCCCCTGCCTGGCATCTGATGGTATACATGGCCATTACTTCAGGGCCCCTCCTGCATTGTCACCCAGTGTTTATGTAATGTCCCAGCAGAGGCTTCCCTGTGCCATTGAGAGTGCAAGGACTCAGATCCTAGATTTGCTCACAGCTCTTTATTTATAGAGGCAGGAGAGTGAAATGGATGTTGCGGTTTACTTTCCCTCATTTCTTTGTACTTACAACTCACCCAATAAAACAAAGGTGCACTTTTCTGAATCGTGATGCCAGCACACTGGTTTCAGGTGAAAATTTACTGTTTCTGCTGTGCTTTGCTGTTGATTTCAGTCAACAGCAGGAGTGAGAGCAACAGGACCACCTCCCCTTCCTCAGAGTGGGTCAGCCCCAGACATTACACTGGTTCTGTACTCCCTGAAACCCATTCTTTCTAGTGTTCTTCAATTTGCAAAATTCATCCAGCAGATACCTAGGAAGTAAGGGATATGCCAGAACATTATCAACACCACAATAATTGGCTTATCCCAAGACACTCGGGGAGACCAAATATCATATAGTTGATGCAATGCATGATGACAGAAGAACGTGCAAGATTATTTACCATCCATTACCTCTATATACTTCAGCTTTAGAGGATTCCATCCTAATTATTTCATTTATTCATAGCTTTTTCTAAAGGAATATTTGGTAGTATTTTCAAAAAGGGAAATAAGGAAGACGAGGGGAATTACAGGCCAATCAGTCTCACCTCTGTGCCTGGCAAGATCATGGAGCAGATCCTCCTGGAAGCTCTGCTGAGGCATATAGAAAATAAGGAGGTGATTGGTGACAACTACCATGGCTTCACCAAGAGCAAGTCATGCCTGACAAATTTAGTGGCCTTCTATGAAGGGGTTACACCGGCAGTGGACAAGGGAAAAGCAACCAATGTCATCTAACTGGACTTGTACAAAGCATTTGACACTGTCCCACACGATATCCTCATCTCTAATTTAGAGACATGGATTCAACAAATGGACCACTTGGTGGATAAAGAACTGGCTGACAGTCACACTCAAAGAGTTGCAGTCAACAGCTCGATGTCCAAGTAGAGAGCAGTGACAAGTGGTGTTCCTCACCGGTTGGTACTGGGACCTGTACTGTTCAACATCTTTGTCAGCGACATGGACAGTGGGGTTGAGTGCACCTTCAGCAAGTTTGCCAATGATACCAAGCTGTTTGGTGAGGTAGACATGCTGGAGGGGAAGGATGCCATCCAGAGGGACCTAGACAGGCTGGAGAGGTGGGCCCAAGCCAACCTCATGCAGTTCAACAAGGCCAAGTGCAAGGTCCTACATCTGGGTCGGGGCAATCCCAAGCACAAATACAGGCTCGACAGGGAACGGCTGGAGAGCAGCCCTGAGGAGAAGGACCTGGGCGTGCTGATTGACCAGAAGCTCAGCATGAGTCAGCAATGTGCAATCGCAGCCCAGAAGGCCAACCGGATCCTGGGCAGCATCAGAAGTAGTGTGGCCAGCAGGTCAAGGGAGGTGATCCTGCCCCTCTATTCCATTCTCGTAAGACCCTACCTGGAGTATTGCATCCAGCTCTGGAGTCCCCAACATAAGAAGGACATGGACCTGTTGGAGTGTGTCCAGAAGAGGGCCACGAGGATGCTCCAAGGGCTGGAGCACCTCTCCTATGAGGAGAGGCTGAGAGAGTTGGGGCTGTTCAGCCTGGAGAAGAGAAGGCTCCAGGGAGACCTTATAGTAGCCTTCCAGTACCTAAAGGGGGCCTACAAGAGAGCTGGAGAAGTACTTTTTAATAGGATATGTAGTGACAGGGTGAGGGAGAATAGCTTTAAACTGGAAGAGGGCGGGTTTAGATTAGATATTAGGAAGAAGTTTTTCACTTTGAGGGCGGTAAGGCACTGGAACAGGTTGCCCAGAGAAGTTGTTGAGGCCCCATCCCTGGAGGTGTTTAAGGCCAGGCTGGATGTGGCCTTGGGCAACCTGGTCTAGTGGGAGGTGTCCCTGCCTATGGCAGTGGGATTGGAACTCGATGATCTTCAAGGTCCTTTCCAACCTAAACCATTCTATGATTCTATGATTCTATTTTTAATTGAATGATGCGTGCTAAAACAATTCACTACAAATAGAGGTGCAATAAGTCTATGGACTGCCTGTAAACATATAAAACCAACTTGCTTATACCTAGAAATGGTCCACTATAACTGTGTGTCTTTTTTGTGTTTGCAAATAGAAAAATCAATGGAACCCTGGTATTTGTAGGAACAAAAGCTCATCACTCCCATACAGAATCACACACAGAATTTTCAGAGTTGGAAGGGAGCTCTAGAGATCATCTAGTCCAACTCCCCTGCTAAAGCAGGATTGCCTAGAGCACATTACTCAGGACTGCATCCAGGCGGGTTTTGAAAATCTCCAGAGAAGGAGACTCCAC
>NW_009647598.1:12374-12902 GCF_000708025.1 Charadrius vociferus
GCCCCTCGTCCTGTCACTGGGAACCACCGAGAAGAGTGTGGCTCCATCCTCCTTCAACCCACCCTTTAGATATTCGTAAGTAGTCATTAGGTCTCCCCTCAGCCTTCTTTTCTCCAGGCTAAAGAGTCCCAGCTCTCTCAGCCTTTCCTCATAAGGGAGATGCTCCAATCCCTCAATCATCTTGGTTGCCCTTCGCTGGACTCTCTCCAGCAGTTCCCTGTCCCTTTTGAACTGAGGACCCCAAAACTGGACACAGTATTCCAGTTGTGGCCTCACCAGTGCCGAGTAGAGGGGGAGAATGACCTCCCTCGACCTACTGGACACACTCTTCCCTATGCAGCCCAGGATTCCATTGGCCTTTTTGGCAGCAAGGGCACACTGCTGGCTCATTGACAATTTACTATCTACCAGGACCCCCAAATCCTTCTCCTCAGAGCTAGTTCCCAGCAGGTCCACCCCTAACCTATACTGCTGCCTAGCATTTTTCCTCCCCAGGTGCAGGACCCTGCACTTGCTTATGTTGAACCT
>NW_009647598.1:16686-17638 GCF_000708025.1 Charadrius vociferus
GGGTACCGCCCCCTGGCTGCCCCCGTGTTGGGTGCGCAGCGGCAGGCGGCTGCACTCCGGGACAGCCCGTTTAGAACTGCCACGTGGTGCTGTCTCCGCCCCTGCCGCCTCAGCAGCCTGCCCCCGAGCTGCCGGCTCCGGCTCAAGCTAGCCGCTTTCCCGGCTTCGAAAGCCCCCAAAAAGAGCCCTTCGCTGGATTTTTCCGCCGCGATCCCCTTCCCCAGTGCAGCCTTACCTACACTGGAGCTGGTCTCCTTGACGACTGACCGTTGGCGTGTTTACAGCCCGTTCAGAACTGCCGCCATCTTCAAGAAGAAATTAGCATATCATTTCAAACAGGGTAAAATGGTGAGGGGCAGGAATTAAAAGCCCACAGTATCCCAGAGAAATTCCTTAACCTTCCTGCCTTCTTTCCAGAAAGGGATCTAGTGAATGGTTTGAATGACAGAAGGGAAGAGGTTGGGCTTTCCAGAGGGCTACTTAGGTAAGCCCCCCCACCCATGTCCCCTGTGATGGAAAAGTCTAAGGAGAAAACTAAATGGGTTCCTGGAAGCTTTTTCTTGTCATGCTTGTGGACAGCACGACATACCTATCATACCCACAGCTTACCTTTGGATAAGATATTTCATTCTGTGGGTAGACTGAAGGCATCATGGTTCAGTTGCAGGACTGGGAAAATGGTGTTCTCCCATTTGCACACACAGTAGTCTCACAAACTGCATTTACAGGTGTGGCAAATGGCTGCTTTCTCAGTGCTTTGTGCTGACAGCACTGAGGAACAATCATATGAGACTAAAGCAGTGCACTGTCAGGGCTCTGGAAAGGAGAAATTTCCCTGTCAACAGATAGTCCAGCTTGCCTTGGATTTTCGTTGTAACAGCTGTCACTGCTGTAAGCTGTGAAGAGAAGTGCAGGGGCTTTGCACCGTGTGTCCTGGTTCTGGCAGGGATGG
>NW_009647599.1:0-373 GCF_000708025.1 Charadrius vociferus
CCCCATCCCTGCCGGCACCAGTACAGCAGACTTGACTCAATTAACTGTAAACAAAGGTCTTTAAAGGCACGATATAATATTTCATTTAAGAATGACATCATGTGAGCTGTCTGTTCTAATCTCTGAACAAGCTGGAATTCAAACTGTTCAGGTAATCTATCACAGCTCTAGTCAAGCACTGCTCGAGCCCCATGTTGGGTGCCAATTACTCTGTCATGGTTTAGGCTGAACTGGCCACTGGGGATGTGGGGGACCCCAGATGGGACTGACAATTGCTCCCCTCTAACCCTCTTCAAAGAGAGGGGCAGAGGAGGAAAAAGAGACTTGCGAGTTTAGAAGGAACTAAACTACTTTAATGAAATAGTAATAATAA
>NW_009647599.1:780-2474 GCF_000708025.1 Charadrius vociferus
AGAGCTGACCCTTTGATCCCTCAGCCTTTATACTGAGCATAAGGCAGATGGGATGGAATACCCTGTTGGTCGGTTTTGGGTCACCTGTCCTGTCCGCTCCTCCCTGCAGGTGGGACCCCACTCTGCTTTTCCACTTCCAACCCTCCAACGGGGCAAATAACAAAGTTGGTTGGCCTTGGTTGTTATAGCAATAAGTATAAGCAAGAGCCTCTCTGCATACCATTCTGTGGCATCAGCTATAAACATAGGTCTTATCAGTCTGAGAGCAAGCAATGTCTGCAAAATATGCTGCCAATTTCAGTAGGTAGAAGAGACCTAGATAAGAAGTAAAGTTACTGAACCAAATTGGTTCTGTTTTACCTCAAACCAGGACAGTGATGGAGCAGGAGACATTTTGCATCACCCACAGTTAGGTCTGCTGGTGCATGCTAGGATTTCAGTTGCCCCTGAAGTAGGAGGGATGGCAGAAAGACTAGCTGAGTTGGTCAACAGTTCTCTTCATCCCATAGCCTTACCGTTAGTTGTATATATATGTATGCTAGCTAATGCATGGCAGATGAGATGACCTCCCTCACATAGCTGTAAATGACTGTTCAAATTGGGCAGAAATTGCTTATCCCTGAAAAGTTTCTGAAGCTGTGCTGTCTTCTAGCTGATGAAGATCAGGCTGGACTTGATACCCTGACATGAAATCAGTTAAGTGAGGATGAATTTCAAGCTTCAGATTTTTTAAGTCTTCCAAGTCAGAAGACACGCTTTAATGCATTACGACAGTATGTAGAGGTGCTTAATATGGTATTAATTTCATACCAGAGCTGCAGACTACTGAGGGAGCTTTACCTGGGCTGCAGGATGTGGGCACTTGAGTTGACTATGAGAAGATCCCACTGATTAGCCCCTTGGAAGCCTGAGAGCACTGTCAGCTCAACACTACTTGGCTTTCAGCACAGAAGTCTCTTACTCGGTCCCACCGTAAGCTAACACCCATAGCCACAATTAATATCAGTAGTCTCATTGATACCAAAGAAATGATACCCAAAAAATGTATTCCTAGATCCTGAATTTCTAAGTCCATATCTGCTCACTCTATTTCTCATATTATTTTCATATTACTGTGCTTACATAAAAGATGAACCACATGGCACTGATTCTTCCTTATTTTCAGCTAGACGGGCATTGCTACTCATAAAAAGAATAATTCTCTTATGCTAACAGTCACACGCTGGTGTAAGAGCAAGGAAAACAAGGCCAACATATACTCTTGGCTGGATTTTGCTCTCCCAGGAGGAAGAATGTATCAGATCTTTACCACATGATGGACAGAGAAATGGCACTGTCTTGACTGAAGTTACTCCTGACTTACACCAGGGAAGCATGAAAACAGCTGCTCTCAAAGCTGGCAAGGAAAAAAGCAACATACAAAACAGTCGGAGCTGACAACAGCAACGCTTTGTTTCTGGTCTGCATAATCAGATAGCGACTGCTTCAGGGCTCTGTTCTACCCTTTTGAAGAAACACATAGTATTCATGAGCTGCAACAGATTCCAGCAAGCTAAACAGAGCAACAGCAGATCCTCTGATTCCTCCCTTTGGTGTTTGCTGGTCTACGAGTGCTGATCTTACTCTGGGTTAATCATCATAGAATCATAGAATCACAGAATGGTTTAGGTTGGAAAGGACCTTAAAGATCATCG
>NW_009647599.1:3242-3567 GCF_000708025.1 Charadrius vociferus
CAAAGATGTTGAACAGTACAGGTCCCAGTACCGACCCCTGAGGAAAGCCACTCGTCACTGGTCTCCACTTGGACATCGAGCCGTTGACCGCACTCTTTGCGTGCGACCGTCCAGCCAGTTCTTTATCCACCGAGCGGTCCATTTGTCGAATCCATGTCTCTTCTATTTAGAGACCAGGATATCGTGTGGGATGGTGTCAAATGCTTTGCACAAGTCCAGGCAGATGACATCAGTTGATCTTCCCTTTTCCACTGCTGCTGTAACCCCTTCGTAGAAGGCCAACAAATTTGTCAGGCATGACTTGCCCTTGGTGAAGCCGTGCTGG
>NW_009647599.1:3761-10611 GCF_000708025.1 Charadrius vociferus
ACGACTTCTCAAATATGATGGCTAGTGGCTTAGTGACTTCATCTGCCAGTTCCCTCAGGACCCTCGGTTGTATCTCTTCAGGTCCCATGGACTTGTGCATCTTCAGGTTCCTCAGGTGGTCTCGTACTTGATCTTCACCTACAGTGGTTGTTTCTCCATTTCCCCAGTCCTCGCCTTTACATTCTGTGTCATGGGCAGTGCAGCTATTAATTATGCCTATATTTATGCCTCTACCAGAAGCTCCTAATGTTTAACATGTTCTCTAAATCTGGCTGTGCATCTTTTTTGTGGTCTACTTCGGTTACCTTTGTGCAGTAGACTCTGCAGATTTCTCTTTTCTGCCTGTATTACCTCAAGTATCAGTTGAATGGCATCTTCTGTGCATTCTTTCAGTGCAAAACATTTGCCAAGCACACATAATGTATATACCAGGCAGGGATATACAGCCCCACAGCTAAGCCAAAAATAATCAGTAAACATTTGTTGAAAACACCAAAGAAAATTGTTTTTTACTAAAATGAGCAAAATGAATTGTAGACAGAAAATTTTCTTTTTGGTTGAACATATTCTGTTTTTAGATGAAAAAGTTCTCCTTTTGGTAACTTCTAAAAAGATCAGGGAGGGTTTGTGGGGCTTTTCCCTCCCCTTTTTCCCCTCTATTTAAAAAAATAAAACAAATAATCTATTTCTTAATCTCCTGCAGGACCAATAGCCAAATTGTGGCTGGAGATATAGGGGGTGGGATGGCATTTCTCAGTCTTGTAGGACTTCTCACATCATGTGACTGAGCCTTTGTCCGTCCTCTGTGCAGAAACTATTGTCTGCTCACCTCTTCTCCCCTGAAACCCTGGCAAGTGCCCATTCACTTCTTTTCTTTGAGGTATGAGGAAAGGGATTGTTGTTGCCTCCTCTAGCTGGAAAATGATGTAGAAGTATCATTCAAAAGACAGAGGGCTATGCCATGCCCATAGCTGAGATTAGAACAGTGCTATGGACAGCTGTATCTCAAGATGCGATAAGGCTATTATCATTTTTTGGCAGTTCTGGATGAACTCATGGTGAAAGTTTTAAAAGCAGGCTCCTAGCTGTGTGTCCCTTCCTTCCTCCAGAATAATCTGGATGGGAAGTTTTCTGAGCAAGAAAACAAAATTCAGCATTGTTGTCTGTAGGTGGCACCCACTTCTTGGCATCATTAAGCTTGGCTTTAGGGCACTAGCTTCAAATAAATTCATAGTAAGGTGATGACCTTTAAGCCTGGGCTGACTGGAAGAATTGCTGCGGATATGTCATCAGCACAACTTTATCAAGAGTCCTTCATAGTGTAGAAGTTTGTGGTGGAAGAATTTCACTCAAAAAGAGCTGTGGGAGAGGTTCTAACAAATCTAAAGGAAACCATCAAACCACAATGTGCTGACATAAGGGAAGTGCAAGGAATTGTAAAAATGCCTTTACATTTCACTGGTGGCTGTTAGAAGTGGGAGCTGGCCGAGAAAGAGAAAGGATTTACTCAATTTCTGAATTTACTTGTTAATAATTTATTAGCTATGACAATGGCAATTAAGCCCCAGACTAGGTTTTTCTGTCCTTTCATCTTTCAGCCTGCAAAGATGGCTAATCCATTCCTAGAGATCTGTCTAATTTTCATTTCTCTTTCCCCCTTTCATTCATTGCAGCTCTGTTTCTACTTTCAATAACATTCAATTCTTCATAGATTCCTTTCCCAGCCACATACTATTATTGCTCTTCTATTTTCCAATGTGATCCTTCTCGTGCCTTCCTGACATTATCATCCACTTTGTTGCAAGAAACTTGGTCCTTGCTCCATCATGCTCTTAATTGGCTTTTGACCTTCCCATACCGCTCTGTCCTGCCTGCCTGTAATCTTGATCTTCTCCACACCATTCTACGCTCCAGGTTTCACATTCTGCATTACCCTCTCTTCCTTCACTTGTTATCTTCCTTAACATATTGCCTTCCTGGAATCCCTGCTCCTCAGCTTAATCAAATGCAATCTTATTAACCCCTCTTTTGAAGGAAAGGCTGTTTTTCTGAGTCTGCATATGTACATGGAATTAATTTCACCTCTCCTTTGCAAAGTTAAAAAAGGGCATCATACGGTAATGAGGAGAAATGCAGTGTGTTTGCTGTGCTCTAAAAGATGGCTTTTGTCGACCTTATGTGATAATCAGTCCTTAGGTTCAGCCCATAACCAGTTAATTTAGCTATATACACAGTATTGTCTCAGAGGAGGATAATGAAGAATAACACTGTAACATGTTAAAAGCACCAGTAAAAGAAGGGAAATAATCTCTGAGTGTTTCTGTGAAACTCAGAAATAATACTTGGATATCTTTCACACCATTTGCCTGTTTTCCTCTGTTTTCTTTACTTATATGCAGACATGAAAGATAATTTCAGCTCTACTGTGCTCTTTCTATATCTGTTTATAATCAGAAATACAAGCAACTTGGGGTTCTTCTCTTGGCTGGATCACACAGGCAAGCGTCTCAGGTGGTATAGATCAAGCTAACACCAGTGACACAGAGATATATTTATTTATACCAGTTGAGAGTTAGACACCAGGCTTTTCTCTGCCAGTGGGGAAAAAATAACACTGACTTTCTCTGACTTTGAGTTAAACTGGACAGTAACAGGTTCAGGAATTGCCTATTCTAATTTTCCAGTACAGGATCTTCATGTCTGGGTATTTATACAGCAGCTACCACTGTGGTATCTAAACCCCCTATTGATTTATTAAAGTGCACTCATAAAGCTCTCTGTATTTTTTTCCTTGCTCTGTTATTTTATGTGGTGTTATTGTGGGAAAGCGAGGTCAATGGAAGAATGTTTTATATTTTGTTCTGAAAGTGCTGAGGTTTACAGTCACTCTGATGTGTTCCAGAAGCAACTATCACAATGTGGACCAGTAGCCAAGAAACTTGTCTCCTGTTTTCACGAGTTTCCTTCTAGCAGTTGTTCGTGAGGAGTAGAGCTCCCCTGTGCGATCTCTCTGATATAGTGGATAAATCAAACTGGGATTCCTGGAAACTGAAGAGCAAATTCTTGACTTCATGTAAGAAGTCATCAGTGTCATCTCAAATGATGGTTTGCTTTCAGCAGTTGCTTGTTCAGCAGATGGACTGTTGTGCTCTCCATCAGCTGGAGTGTGTGTTTTGTTTTGGTTTGTTTTTTTTAAGCTTGGCAGTCGCTTGCCTATCTACAGTTTGATAGATACCAAAGCCAGGAGGTATGGGGGTGGGCAAGCAGATGTGTCATTCTTTGAAGCTGCAGCCAGAGCTCACAAGATGAAGTGCAATATTACCCTGGTTGAGCCTGAGACATGCAGGCCACTTGGGGTGCACACAGGGAGTATGAGGAAGCACCTTCTCTTTAGACATAATGGGAATAATAGCAGTAATCTTCAATGGAGTGGAAATACCACTGAAAAGGAAGCATTGCCTCCACTTTTCTCACCTCTGGCCAGACCAAATTGTTCTTCATTTAACTGTGAAGCCAAGAGACTGAACAGCTTGAGTATATTCCTGGAATGGTAATATTTGAGTGAGGTGATCCAAAGGGAAAACCTGCTCATGTGTTTCTGGCATTCTTCTTCATGATATCTCAGAGTCTTCTCTTCACAGGGTGGTTGAACAGGATGGAGCTGAAAGCAGGGCCCAAATGGAAGTGTTCACAGATGTAGCCTGAAAAGAAAGGGACAAACAGTAGTTACGAGAAGGCATGAGGCACGGCCAAGCTATGGTCTTCCACCATCTAAGGGAAGACAGCAGAATCTCATCCCACCTATGCCATGTCAGGGTGCAGACAATGTAAGTATACATATCAGGTCCTCAGAAGAATGGACGTTAAGCCTCATGCTTTGCAGCACAATTGCTAGTAGCAATCACCAACAGCTACAGTGTCACTCTAAAGACTTGGAATAAGTCCCAGGCTCCACATAGCTGTTCAATAACTGATTCCCATCCATGACTTGCCATAGGAAGGGGCAAGCATTTATCAATGTTGCAACTAGTTTCTGTAGACATTCCTGTCTGTCCTTCAAACCTGCCAGAGTCCTGACTGACTGGTAAATTTTCTGTCATGGTGGTGAAGAGGGGATGGGATGTCTGTGAGGAAAGAACTTCACTACTGAGCAGAGCTGGTTAGTACAGCACTATAGGAGATTTCTGAACTATGTACATAGACAAGATTACACATGGACATTTTGTATGGGCAGGAGCAGCAGGACTAGGTCATCCAGAATATTTGCCTGAAACTTGCATACTTAACAACAAAGAAAACCAGTGATATTAAAAATCCATAAATTTTTTTTGACATTTTAAAACAAATTGAACTTAAACTGGTATCTGCAAAAAACAATATGTTGTAGATTAAAACCTTCATGAGAAAAAAATATGCCAGTGCTTATTTTTATTTTAATTAATGTGCATTAACTGCAGCCAGCACTTGTTCATCACTGTGCTGTGCTGATACTGGAACAAACATAAATATAATCAAATCCAGGTCTCTTTCTTTCTCTCTCCTTCTTCTCCATTGTGACCAACACATTTTAATTCAGTCCATATGAATGAAGTTCAACCATTAATTTTATATAACCTGATCTGTGCCACAGAATAAATAATACAGTATCTGTTGCCAAATTAGAACAGTCTAAATTAAATAGATATGTACATTTAGTGAAGCCAAGGCAAAATTTGCTTGAATCAATATTAGTACGGGAGCCAACATATGGGATTTTAAACTCAAAGTACATTTGTATATGGGCTTTTATAATGCAAATGCATATACGTTTTTCCAAACCAGTGTATATTCAATAAAACCCACCAGCTTCCTGAGTGTCAGCTTATATAGCAGTGAATAACATGCTGTCTTTCCTCCTTTCATTTTCATGTTTAATGAACATCTTTCTAAACTCGTTTGGTTTGATTTATTTTGTTTCCAGCAGCAACATCTTCAAAAGCAGAATTCTTCCTTGTGATTACAAGTTCACTCTTCTATTTCTCAGTAGTAGTCCAATGTCATAACTTAATCTAGAAGGAAAGGCACATTTCCAATACGTACCTGTAATTATTTTGCAGTCCTCTCCATCCTTGGGATCTGTGCATTCTGAAATAAGAATGGAATTGAACTGCCCAAAGGAAGAGTTTTCCGAAAAGAGGCACTGAGCTAGATCTATCTCAGTTGGTCTAAAAAGGGTAACTTATTTTGAGCATTGAACTGCATGATCAAAAATTTTATTATCTTTGTTGAATATACTAATCCAGAAAAGTGCTTTTATCATTCACATTTTCAGCTGCTGAAAAGAGAGTTCTATTAGTGCATCCCTTGCAGGTTCTGCTGCTAGATGAAAAAACTTCAGGTTGAACTGTTTTGTTGTGGTTCACCTAACCAAGAAATCTATAGCTGATGGTAATTTTGGAGGAGGTGAGAACTGATGTCAGTGACAATAAACTGTGTAATTGTATGGCTGCATAGAGAAATTTCTTCCTTGCTCCAGATGATAGTGTTTGGTTTATGTTTCTGGTGAGAGTAAATAGGCAACCCTCCCTGTACAAAGTGTTACTGAGTCTGTACAATATGATCAGCCGCTTTGTGCTTGAAGAGACCTTTTGAGTTTCTGATTCCTGGAAGTATCGTATTGGGCTAAAATAAACACAGAAGATTGACCACCAAAACCTTGGACTACTGGTGCTGCAGGACCTCCAAAATTCAGTGAAATAAAATGTGAAGTCTCCAATGACTCCAACCAGCCTTGGCTCTTCCCCCAAATTTTGATGTCTGGCTGATGTTACAGCAGAGGTGGGTTATGGATAGAAGAGACTCAAACCCAGCTGAGTGTACAGATACGTAATCCAGGTGCTAAGCTATATTACACTTTTCCCTCACTTTTGAATGTTGTGGAGATTTAATTTCTAGGGTATAAAACCTGCTGATAATCTCTCATGAAACATGCTTAGCAGAAATGCTAGAGGATATTTATTTTTAACATCACAAATTAAAAGTTTGTTGTGGGTGTTTTTTGGTTCAGTTGCAAGATAAGTGGCTCAGAGCTTGCTTGAAGGTAACTGCTACTTTGACAGCATATCAATCAATACATCTGTACAAACTCCATCATGAATCTCTTTATCTGTGTTCTCCAAGAATGTGTCATTCCACGATATGAACTTTTTCCTTCCTAATCATTGTTTTTACCTAAAACAGCTATGTACTTAGAATACTGAAAGTTTTAATTATAGTCATCACAAGCTTAAACTGAGTCCAGAACTGGAAACAACATAAAGGAATACAAATACATGAATATTCCTTTAACCTTCATCTGTCCTGCATGGAAAACAGGCTAGTTTCCTGGCCACCAAAAGCACATACATTTGAAGTGATGTTCATCTTACATACTTTCATGTTTCTACTGTGTAAGTGTCTACATTCAAACTAATTGTCTTGATTCTCATTGTAACCAATGGAGATTTAGTCAATATAATAATGTGGCTTAGACCCGTATAGTCACTGGACTTTTACCAATGCAGGTTGTGAGAGATGGAATTCAGGAATTGTTTTGTTTCAGCCATTTTGTATGTCGATGACACAAGCAGGGCTATGAACAGTCATTTTGTGCGTCGACAGCACAAGCAGAGCTGTGTAACTTAGAAAAACAACTCCTTAAAAGGAGAAAAATGTGAATCGAGTTTGTGATAGGCTAACGTGTCGTGAAAGAATGTGTGCCCTAAAGTACCCACCAATGGGAAAAGGGGACAGGACACAAATACCTGAAGTTTTGTAGCCAGGTGTGCTCTTTTTTGAGATGCACCTGACTCGTTTATTTTGATCCTGAATA
>NW_009647600.1:0-684 GCF_000708025.1 Charadrius vociferus
GCTCATAGACACCCCGGGCGGGAGGCAGCACGAGGGGACAGAAGCTGCCCAGCCGTGGTGTCCCCAAAAGCTGTTTCGGCACTCAGGACGTTGCTGAAATACTGCCCCTTCCCCGGGCACATGGGGGGGCACCCGGCCTCTGCCTGCCCCACAGAGCAGGGTGGGGGATTTCCATCCCAGAGGGAAGACAGCAAGTAGAGGGGGTGTCACCCACCCAACCAGTGTGCTGGTGGGGTGGCCATGGTCGCTGGCACCCTCTGGGGACCCGGTGGCCACCAGTCTCTCACTACTTGTTGCAACACTGAGCTCTGGATCTGGCCCGTGGGTCGCGGCCGGATAACCGCTGCCTCCAGACCCCCAGTACCGGCACCATCTCCGTGAGCTTCCTCAAACAACAATCTCTGCCCGGATACGGGAGGTCCAGACCCCCCTCTCCCACCCTGACACAGGTGGGGACACCCCCCGGACCCCCTTCTCTTTCCAACAAGCCTCAGCTCCCCTAGAAAATGAGACCTGGGGGGGTCTGGTCCGCTTAGCTCCCCTACTTTTTCCCTCGCACACACAGATGGACCCCAGACCCACCGGGATGGGGATCCCCCCTTGCACAAACCCACCCCCCTTGCGGATTGGGACCCCCAGCCCCACAAACACCCGCAACACACACCCCTCCAGCCCTTTGGGGAG
>NW_009647600.1:2412-3173 GCF_000708025.1 Charadrius vociferus
GACTGGGGCTGGGGTCCCCTCCCTTCCCCCTCTACTGGGTTTGGGGGGCTCCAAGCTCCCTGGGGTGCTGGGACAAGCCGTGCCCACCCTCCGTGCCCGCTTCCATGCCCACCCCGAGGCCAGGCCTTCCCGGCACCTGCCCTTGACCCTGCTGCGCCGGGGGAAGTCCCCATGTCCCCTGGAGCCATCACGAAGGCATTTTGCTCCGGGGTGTGGGGGGGGCTGCTTCCCTTGGCAGCTCCCCAGCTCGGCACCCGTCAATACTTTCCATTCCCAGTGGGGCAGTGCCACGGGAGGGTGGGGGACGGCCGGGTGCCACCCCTTGCCCGTCGCTCCCACACCACATGAAAGGATGAGTGACACTGCCACCGGCCCGTGTGTCCCCTTCCTGGGCTCCGAGCTCGGCCCCTGGGTGCAGGGATGTGCCCACACATGTGCGGGTCCCCTCTGGGGCTGGGGGTGTGCCTGGGGAGGGGGGAGAAAGGGACACATGTGGGTCTCTACCAAACCCATATCTAAATCCCCTGGGATGCGCGGCCCTGGGGGTCGCAGGTGACGGTGCTGCTGGGGGGCAGCGGGAGCAGATGGGGACAGGGTTGGGGACAGGGATAGGGATGGGGAGATGGGGATGAGGATGGGGACAGGCACAGGGACAGGGACAGTGATAGGGATGGGGATGGGGATGGGGAGATGGGGATGGGGACGGGGAGATGGGGATGGGGATGGGGACAGGGACAGTGATGGGGATAGGGATGGGGAGG
>NW_009647600.1:4281-4815 GCF_000708025.1 Charadrius vociferus
ACCTCTTCCCCCCCCCACCCCTGTAAAGTGACACCGGGGACACTGCCCTCCCTGGAAGACACAGCAGGACTCCTGGGGTTGTCACAAGTGTCCCTGCGCAGGGAGGACTTGCTCAAGGCCAGGAGGGAGAGGAGAGCTGGGAGCTGTGTCCTGGCTGTCACCTTGAACAGCCTCCGATGGTCCCGTCTGCCGGTGACGGGGATGCTCCGGGGCATCCTCAGCCCGGGATTCTGGTTTGGTCCCCTCTGACGTGACGCCCCTTGGGATGGGAGAGTCTGTGCACCGAGTGGCTTGATCCGAACCTCCCTGCAGCCGGGCAGCGGCTCCGCAGCAGCAAAGCCAAGCGGGCATCCTCCCCTGCAGGACCCCTCCCGGAGGGCAGGAGCCCTGGGACCTCCTCGGGGCCAAATCCCCCAGCTTCAAGCCCCGTGCCTCAGTTTCCCCACCGCAGATGGCTGATGCAACACGGCGCTTTGCACATCCGAGCGTCTCCGAGAACATTGGGCCGGCGGCCGGGGGCGGCAACGGCCTCCC
>NW_009647600.1:4903-5305 GCF_000708025.1 Charadrius vociferus
CCGCAGCGGGGCCGGGAGGAAGCGGCTCACACGGCAGGATACGCCCCGCGGGCCCGGGCCGTGCTCGCCGCCTCGCAGGCCACATCCCTCCCAAACCAGCCGCAGCGTCGAGCCCCAGCACACCCCCGGCAGGATTTCCAGTTTCCCGAGAACCGAGCCCCAGCTTGAGACAAGCATTGTCCCGTGCCTCAGTTTCCCCTCCCGCAGCAATGGGATTGAGTATTCCCATTCCTGGGGGTCTCCAGCGCCAGCACAGGATGGGGGTCGGAGCCTTTGCGGGGGGATTATCCCGGACACCCCCTGCTCCATGTCACCTCTGTGGCACGTCTCCATCCTGCATCTCCTGGACATCAACCTGGCTGACCCCAGGGCCAAATCCCTGGGGGAGGAACTGGGCAGGAA
>NW_009647601.1:0-15265 GCF_000708025.1 Charadrius vociferus
AGAGTCGTGTGGGTACTAGAAGCAGATGATTGCAATGTCAGTCTTCTCTATTTCAGGAAGTTCCATGGCTACAGTTCCCTGAAAGAATACTATGAAGAAGAAAGCTGCCTGCATTACTTGCACAGGGTAAGCTCTTGCAATAGAGACTGCTCTTGTACCTTCATTTTCCTACTGGCGAGAAAATGCTCTGTGGTTTCTGTTGTTGATACTTAGACACAACTGTCTTAGTTGGGACTTTTCAGAAATAATCGGGTACACAGAGGGATTTCAGTTCTTGCTACCTCTAAGACTAGGGCTAAATGATCTGGGCTCCTAAGGGCTTATAACTCTGACAGGTAGTAAGACCCAAGTGATCTACGTAAAGCCACACGGTCAGCTGAACTGCTCTGAGTGTATGAGGATAAGGTGGAAAAGGGGTGGTGGGACAGAGCCAGGAGTTTCAAGGAAGAAAGGCTTACTAGATGCTGTGGAAGAGACTTGGGATGCTATCTGGCAGGCAGATGCTTAGCAGACCAAAGTTTTGCAGAAGTGGAACTGGAAGATTAATTCCTTCTTGATCTACTAAGCCAGAGGATGGAGACATTCCAAGGGAGTTTCCTGGACTTTAACCAAGGTGTCCATAAGAGAGCTGGCACTAGCTGACTGATCTGCAAAGCAATGCAGAGCAAAAAAGGGTGTAGCTATTTGAATTCTGAGAATGGGGAAAATCTGTGATTCAGTCTCTATTTGCTTTGATGCACCCCTGCCCCTTTCGTACATCTGAGTTTAAAAAAAAATAAAATCAAGTGCTGCAGACTACTCCATCGCTGAAAATCCACCAGTCTTAATTTTTGACTCTTTCTGCTTTTCTGATGCTTTTCCAGGTACAGGGCAACTCTGAAATAAGATGTCTTAATTGAGTTAATCCAAGATGCTTTTACTGTTGGTAGACTGAAATTCAAATACCAACCCCTTACTGGTGTCTTTTTTTTTTTCTCCTGTCCTGCCATGTTTCTCAATGCAGATCTATGTTCCTCTCCTGTTGGTTAATGCTGCTGATGACCCTCTTGTGCATGAGAGCCTTCTATCGATTCCAAGAGCTCTTTCAGGTATGTTGAAGCAGTCTCCTCTAGCTGTGCATATTTATGTACCTGCAGGTTCCTTATCACATCATGATCCATGACTTCAAAGCAGCTTGACTTGCCTCCTTACATCTGTGATACTATGGGAGGAGTAATAAGCCTCTTTAAATCACCAGTTACTAGAATTAACAAGGCTAACCTTGATCAGGAGGAACTTGAGTCCTTTCAGGGACCTTCTACTGTTTTGGCTTGTATTAATAGCCAGGGGGCTACATTCAGATTACATTCAAGAATGGAAGAATGCTTCATTCCTCACTGGGATTTAGTAGAAAGGTGGGCTGTTACAGTGATAGTCTTAATCAAGTACTGATGAACAGCCCCCTTGGTGATGAAGGGGGGGGGGGTGCACATGCATGGCTGTGTCATTTGATACTGGACTAGGAAAGGAGTTCTTCAAGCTGTCTATCTTCAGCCACGAAAAAAAAAAGGCAAATTACCTTTAGAAGCTCAGAAGAGGGAGCTGGCTGCTGCTTTGTTGCACGGATAGTGGGTGCACAGGGAGGGAAGCTTTCTTTTCCTGGGTGAGAGCTGTGAGCAGAGAACTTATCCACAGTTGCTTCCAGACAGAAGCAAGCACAGGGATTTTCTCACTATACAGGGAACAAGGTGGCTGATGTATTTAGTGTCAGAGCTTAGTGCAGCTTGATACAATGCTAAGTCATGGTTCCAGTGTATGTAGTTAAAGTTGCTCATTCGTTAAAGAATGACCATTATTATGGCAATACAGGTATTGCTGTAAGGGGTCAGCCAGCAGCATTTCTTGGGCAACCTTGTCCTGGCTGGGATTGGTTCCTGCAGACTGTCCTGTCATGTGAAGCAGTAAGGTTATGTTCTTTGGACTTCAAAGTAGCCATGGGCTTTGTTTAGTGCATTTCTGCTTCCTACACACGATTGCTCCTTTGGTTCAGATGCTATGTCAAGGGTAGGGTTGATTATCACAACATAAGATGGTTTCATTCTCATCTCCAAGATGTTAACCTTCTGCCTCCTTTTGTTTTACAGAGAAAAGGGAAAATGTCATGCATGTGCTGCCCCTTCATGGAGGCCACCTAGGATTTTTTGAGGGGTCTGTACTATTCCCGGAACCTCTTACCTGGATGGATAAGCTGGTGGTACAGTATGCCAATGCCATCTGCCAGTGGGAGAAGACAAAGTCTCACTGCTCGGACACAGAGCAGGCTGTATCTGGCCAGGAGTAATTGACCCAAAGACTTTGGATCGCTTCAATGTATCTCCCCCTTTGGGAACATCTTGTTCTCTCACCTGCTGCTTCAGGTTTCCATTCTCCTTGATATCCTATGGCTGGGGTTTGATCACAGTATTTTCTTCTGAGGTTGGAGTTAAAGCAGAGGTTAATACCTGGTCAGAGCATCTTTGCATATATAGTCACTTGGGTTTGTAATTTACTGCTCTGCTTGAAGAATTAGATTGCTGACTGTGACTTGTTACAAGGTTATCGAGCTGAAGGCTGCTTGCTTTAATATAGCAGAAGTTTCAGATGTCAAAATCTTCACCTGCTGGTCAAAAACTTGATCTGCAGCTTTTGTTTAGGTGTAGATGACAGAGTAACTATGATTCTGTTCTCCTCTGTCCTGGTGCTGGAAAAACCCTGTACCAAGCCACAAGCCAGTGGGTGGTTCAGTCTGTAAGCCACTAAAACGTGGCTTGGAAAAACAAGTGATTGACTGCAAGTGGAGTTCCAGCCTTGCACCATCTCAAGGGAAGCCTTTTAGTTCCTAGGAATGCACTTACACAAGTGAATCAGTTTAAAAATACTTAACTTTTCCATGCTTCAGCTATCTGTGGTGGGGCTATCTTTATGCTGGGACTCCAAGTAGAGAAAAGCTGCAGGCTGGCAATACCAGTTAATGTTTCTATGTAAACATGTCTTTGCACCAAGACCAGATCAGTCACCTTCTTGTCATCGTTGCCTCTTTTTAAATGTAGTCATCTTTTTAGTACTGGATTTTTTTGTTTGACCCAGGGCTTTTTTAAAGCTCACTCTGGCTTCCAAACAGAAACCAGTGATTAAGAATTTGCAGGATCTTTTTGTGAGCTCAATCTGTTTTTAAGAACATTTAATAGAGAATTATGTACTCTGTTAGGGATTAATTTGTTGGGGGGGAAGGTATCTATTTAGACTTATTCCTCTTATGTCAGGGTAAATCATACCAAAATTCTTCCCTTTAGCTTTCAAAGCATCAGATGGTTTTCAGACACACTACTTGCCTTACAGTTGATGGGGAACTGGATGTCTCTAGCCCTGTGCAACTAAAATGATATCTTTGCACGGCTAACTACTTCCATATCTACATAAACACTGTAGGCTTGCTGGCTCTAGTAAGACACTAGGCTCTTCCTTGCTTTAATTCCTTTCCACGCCCAGACATTCTATTCTAGTTTAATGTGTGAAGCGTGAAAGCTGTTTGCAGGAAAGATGCCTACTCACTTGTGCTTTTCCCTCAAGTGGCTGTTATGGACTGTGCCAAGATGGTTATTAAAGACTCTAGTCTATCCCCTGGAAGGAAGGTTATCCCATGACAATCTGGAGACTGAAACTTTGTGGTCAAAATCTTTTTTTCACTGTTTGTTCTGTCAATATTGTAGTCTCATTAATCCATCCTTAGGACTTTTTTATCATAGTGTCAGTGAAGTTCTTTTCCTGTCACATTTCCCACATCAATTAGCACTTTATTGCTTCAGCCTTGGTCTGTGTTCAGGCACTTTAGTCTATAGTTTAAGGGCAAAACAAGCTGCAAGACTTCAGTCTGGTAATGTAGGGGAACAAGCCTTCTGGACTGCCCTGTCCCTGAACTTCAGTAGGTTGGAGAGGTGGATTTTTGTTTTAATAAAGCAATAATTAACTATTGTAGCAAAGGTGCATTATCATATCAGGAAACTCCTTTCATTTGCCTTAGGCCAGACACCTTGGCCTGTTATGATGAACTGTGGATATCTGCACATTCTCCTTGTTAGTAGATCCAGGTTTCCTTTTTGGTTCAGAGAAAAGATGTGACCAAGTAAAGCTTTAGCAAGACTTGGCTGTGCTTGTGGCTGTTCCTTAAGAACTATTTTAGGGCACCAGTTAGCAAGGATATTCTTAGCTGATGGATATCTTGTCTCTGTTATCCTCTTACTCATACTGCATCTGTATATCACTAAAATCTGTCATAAAAGATGCTTCAGATTTTTGCTTAAGTAGCTGTTCATGTAATATTCATTGGATATGACTTAAATATCTTCTCGCTTCAACAGAAGTGGAGTATAAACAACACTTGTACACATCAAATAGATACAGTATAAATTTAGGTGTGTAGGGGAATATGGTTTTTATCTCCAGTGGGTTACAACTTTAGAAGTGTTCTGACTTTCATAGTATACTCCAGCTGTAGCTTACACAGGTTACAGCTCTCTGCCTTGAGGAAACAAAATTGCCCTTCCTGTGCTTCATGTGTCCTTGCTCAATCCAGCTTTACTGTGCTGAGACGAGTTGAATATCAGCTTCAGACAGCTCTAGAGGAACAGAAGTTGTCCTTGGTACCGATAATCACTGTTGAGGTGAAGGTCCCATCATATGACCCAACATGTGGATACCTATAAAAGAAAGGTCAGTGTGCATCTGACCTCCTTTGAGAGCAAGATATCTGCCCTCCTCAACTTGAGAGCCTTATCAAAAGCGGGGATGTTCTGCCCGGCTCCATAAGTGACTGAAGCTCTGCCTTCTTCCCCAGGACCCCAGATTGGCACAACAGTTCAAGTGTTGACTGGCCCAGAACATGAAAGTCAGGAGGATGAGAACTGGCTGCGTACTGTGTGGGAAGGTTAACATTGAGGCAAAGCAAGTGTTCTGCCTTCGCTTTTTGGCCAAGTCGTGCCAGTCCTTCTGAAAGCAGAGCTTTGTCCTGGGAAGCTTTTTCTTGGAAAAAATTTCCTCCTTCCATTTTGTAAAGATCATTCTCGATGGCCCAGGCTTTCAAACAGGTTTTTCTATTTCTGAGATATGAGGAAGATACCTTCTTGTCAAATGCACTTTCGTTTCAAACTGATTTCACTACAGTAGATGGACAGTCAATCAGTGATGCGTTTTTAAGTGTCACCTAAAATGAGGTGAGCAACTGCGCAATTCTGAAAGCAGCAGGAGATGTAGGTTTGTCTAATCAAATAGATTTTTCTTTAAAGTTGGAGGGTCTTTTTGAGGGGTACTGCTTCCTGTCCCGCAGCCTAAGCCTTCATACTTCAGAAGTACCGATGCTGTGGACTTTCTGAATCTCTTAACTACAGAAGCAATATGGATCTGTCTTGCTCCTTTGGCCTGTTTTGCCCTTGCATCTGCAGCTGTTCAAGCCACTTGTGATTTGACCAGCTAATACTAGCCTCTTCAGGGAAGAAGAGCTTTTGTCATGGCTTGTTTGTGCAAGGTTTCTGGAGCCCGAGGTTCAGCTTACTAAGCTTGTTGCAGGTGGAAGCAGTAGGAAAAAGAACAATTCTCTCCATCTTGTCCAATTTGATGCTGCATTCAAAGCAAGACTTGTGGTGTCAGACTTGCAGCAGTAACTTAAAGATATCTTAGGGAATTGGGAGAGGAGAAAGTTAAGCTGCAGAGCCTGTTATCTAAAGACCTTCAAAGAAAGGAATTGTATTAAATTTTGCTGCTGCCAGTGACTGGCAACTGATACCTAGTGCCAGTACCCCAAGTTGCATGGGACTGTCCAATCCTAATCTGAAATATTCTTCTCTCCCAAAAGGCAATGCTAGTCTTGTGATGTGGGTAGATGATCTTTATTTGCCCAGTGAACTTGACCTTAAATGCAATCTGAATGTTAAAGTCTTTGAGGTGAAGTTGTCTTTTTCATGTCTTGTCAAGACACATGAGGGTGTTAAAGTGTGCACTTGTAGATCGTTACAGTATAGTCTGATAGTGCAGTTCAAGATTACAGTGTGATGAATCCATCACATGCTCTGTTTAGTTTCAAACTGAGATTAGAAAAAGCATTAGCAGAGCTCTTCCACAGGTAGTCTCACGTTGTATACACACCTCTTTCTCCTCATTGGATGTAAGTAGCACTTGAACATAAACTCCAAGGACTCTCTCAATCAGATAGCAAGTTGTAGAACTACTATGCGTTGGTTAGGCTGGTCCAACCATCACCTTTGTCAGTGTCTGGAGAGATCTGAGGACTGTAGGCGAGCAGCCAGGACTTGCTCTTACTGAACACAAGGAACTTGCAGCTTCCACTACACCAGATCTGTCAGCATTTTAATGGTCCCTTGCTTAGCTTCCAAATTGAAGGTGTTTTTCAGATGGGTCTGGCAGTGTTGTAGTTGCCCTGTAAAGAGAGACACTTGAACTTCCCTGTGGTCTTTTTCCAGAGTGTTTTTGCAGTTCCTGTTCATGAAGATATAGGTTACAAAGGTGGGGCATTAAGCAAAGATGCTGGGATGAGCTCCGGTTCTGAATTTAGCTAAGCTGTGTGTCATCTGTCCTGGGTCTGTCACAAGTTCCTAGACCACAGCCCTTTGACACGTGGTGCCTTGCCCTTCTCCTCCTCCTCCCTTGACATCAGCATATCTAGAGACTTCAGTAACAGCTCTGTCAGAGCTTTTGGGGCTTTGGTTTTTAGTAAATGAATTTTGAGACACTAGGTAGTGAGACAGCTCTGGTAATGTACACTGTACAAGTGTGTGCTGACTTAAAGGACCTTTGTGGGCAGCCTGCGACTCGTTCGTCTATTTCAAGGCTTAAAATAACAATGTATATAAGCAATGGATGATTTTCAGCTGTCAGCTCCTCTAGTAGTGAGGATCGGGGTTTGCTTTGCGTAATATGTGACTTGGTACCTTACAATTCCAAAGTTCTTGTGTCTAACTCTCCAGTAAGCATAGCTGGAGGTAGATTGCCTAAGTGACTACATCTCAAAAGAAAGAGCGGAGAGTAGCAACTTCAGGATTTAATTGCCAAACAGTTTAGTCACCTGGATTGCTTCCAAGTCTCACTAGAAATACCATGTCTGTCTGGAGCTTATTGAAATTCTTCACAGCCTTTTTTTGAGGAGACCAGAAAAGGCCCTAGCCTTGTGCTGCATGTAAGTCAGTTGTTGTGAAGAGCATCTTGTTTCTTGCTTGAGTCTTGCTCCGTGTGTCCTTAATCCTTAGGTGGGTCTGTTGGTTGGGTAGGTCCTGGAGCCACAGTGACTCAAAACAGCATGTCCTTCACAGCTTCTAGGCGAAAAGCAAACAGCTGTTCTTGGCGTGAGGACTTTCTGATTTTTCTCCAAGCCTAGAATGCCTCTGAATAGAATGCCCTCAGAGGAGGGGTGCTTTGTAACCATACCCCTTTTATCGCTGGGAGCGTCTATGTTATACTAGCCTGGACTTTCTCAGCTGTTGGGGGGGAGTCAAAGCGGTTGCCAGCTTTCCACACTGTGGTGGAAGGGTTTCTGAACCGCCATATTCTGAACATCTGCATTCTTGCTTTTACTGGTTAATCAACGGACACAAACACTGCAATCCAGGGCAGCATTTATCAGGTTGGCTGTGTTGGTATTGAACAGCCTTTTTCAAATCTATCTGATAACATTCTCCAAAAGCTCCAGCCCTGCATCACTGCTGGTTAAAGGCTTTTCTTTCCTTCTCACTCAATGGCCTTGCTTAACAGAGGTTGTTTTCATGCCAGTAAGGTGCCCAATTCTGCAAGGTGGCTCTACACAAAGCCTTTTTGCTTCTGTCTGAATGACAAGCTTGCATTGTCTATCTCTGGTCATGCAAGAGCTTTGATTAGATACAGAAATTTTTTCTAGGATCTCCCCTATAGCGCTATCAGGATGTTGACCCAACTGGGAAGTCCGGGGGCGGGGGTGGCGCTAAACAAAACCCACTTGGTTCTGATAAAAACAAACCCTACTGCTTAGCCCAAGTCAGCACCTTTCCAAAGGAGCATGTTTTCTCATTGTGTTACTTGACAGCTTGACCATAATTCCCAGTGACAGATCACTAGACACTCTTCTTGAGAGAGCATAAGCTCTTTTTCTGAAAGAGGTGTGTGGAGATTTCAGGAAGAATAGACCCTGTGCCCTTCTTGTTTTGCCCGTGCAGCTGTGTTAGAACAGGCTGAGTGACTTCTAATGTTCTTGATGAGCAGTTTACTATGAAAATATTTTCAAATTGGCAAAATTATACTCTGGAACCATCTCTAAATGCTGCCCTGAAAAAGCTTCTATACTGAGACACCCTCCTTGCTGCCATGTTCTGAGTCAGATTCTCTGGAGCTGACAGCTGCAGGGGAGATGATTTGCAACTAGCAATGCAATTTTTCTATATCTGCTGATGTTTACCTTTAAAATTATATATATAAATATATATAAAACAGTGTCTTTGATTTTTTTCTTTAATTTTTGTTCTTCTGTGTGGTGTAAAATGGAGGTCATTGCAAAAACAAAATGTAATTTTGTTATCTTTGATTCAGTGGGATTTCTTTATTTAAAAATAAAGGACTTATTGAAGTCAGTGCTACATGTGGTGATTGTGTGCGATGTTATTGGGTGATGAAGTCCAGCTGTTGCTCTTGACAGGCAAAGCAACCATATTTTCTTACTCGCTTCCTCTGCAGTGGGGAGGGGATGTGGGAATATATTGGACCTATAAGGTAATATTGATTAAAATGTAACTGGGTATCTGAACATGAGATTTGGGTTAGCTAAAGGAGGAACAGGACAAATCCTTTAGCCCCAGCCCTTACATATGGATTAGTATCATGTTATTTTTTGTTCACTAGTGCTGTCTAAAACAAGGCTGTCTTGGGGAAAGGCTGTCCCTATATCCCTGTGGTACACACCAAGGCAGGAGTTGCCTTGCTGCTCCCTCGCTTCCAGACAGGACAACTTCTGTCAGCAATTCCTGTTCCATGAACTCTGGTGTTGCCTCTACGTTTTGACCTGCTAGTTGGCTATTCTAGTGGTAAATGCAAGGGCTGTAATTGTTCTAGGAAATGTGAGTGAACCCTTCCTCTGAGGGAGAAACCTCAGGCTTCCACTCCTTCTGTACTTCTGGCATGGGGAGGACAAGAGGGGTGGCAGTGTTGGGGGTGTCTTTTCCACCTCTCACTTGTTGCAGCCCATGTCTTAAAGACCTGGTCGTGCTGCCCACTGAAAGCTGAAGTGAGGGAGGGTCAAGTAGATAAATGGGAAGACTGCACAGGGGCCGTATGTACCAACACATGGATGGTGTGCCAGCCCCTGCCACCACTGTCGTCCCAGCTGGAGCCTTCCTCTGCCTCAGTTGTGTTCCAGAGAGCAGATCAAGGACAGAGCTGCTACAGAAACCTCTAGGGAGAAGTCAGTCTTAAAAATCCCTCTTATATAGAGGAGCATCCAACAGTTGCCCTGCTCTGGGGCTGGGCTTGGTGGCCAAGCACAGGGTGTCTAGCAGGCTCTTGAGCGAAGGAGCATGTGGCTTTCTTGGCAGTTGATGGAAGCTGGCAGCTCAGCCTTCACTGAGGTCCAGCTTGGGGAGCTCCCTGGGGGGTGACAGGTTCCCCCTGTCATCTTTGTGGCATGTGACACACGCACTAGTGATGCTCAAGCCTTTCCTAGTTTCATTTTGCCTTCTGACCAATAGAGGTCCCTGATGTCACTCTGGTGGAGAAAAGAGGTGGCATCAGCTTAAAGAGCTGAATAACTGCCCTGAAAATACTGAAGAAGGGCTATTTTTGCTGGTGGATGAGAGCCCATTGTGACAATCCTGTGTCAGCCCCCAGGATCACTAGGTTGCTGGCCTGAGGAATCCTCCAGAGCCAGACCTATGTCTGCGCCGGGACTGAGCCCATGCAGGGCTTAGCTGTGGCCCTTCCTGCAGCACGCAGAAGGACTCTCCTCTGGGACAACAGCTTCCCTGGAGTGTGCAGCAAAGCTTTTGGCTCATGCATTTCTGCAGAAATCATTATCTGTTATTTTTCCCTACTTGAGAGTGAGTGGATTTCCTAATCTTTCAGCTGCTGGCAAAAGAAACACACCAGCATCTCCGGCCAGGACACTGGTACCTTTGAGCCCATGGCATAGAAAAGCCCTGCCAAAAGTATTACCTGACTGACACCAAAAGCTCATGAGTGTGGGGTTTTTTTTTTTACCTACAGACCAAGTGAGACAGCTGTGGAGGGTAACTGGGACTGGTGAGCCATCGGGGTGGCTGGGCTGGGCCAAGACTGTCATTGCTCTTTTCCTGTAATGAGAATTGCTCTGTGGGAGGCAGTGTTTTGGGCTCCATCTCTAGTTTATTGGCCATTGCGATTTAGCTGTTAGATCTACTACAAAACTCCTTCCTGGCTTGGTCAGAGTCACTCTGGGGGGAAGCTGAGGCCGGCACGGACCGTGCTCCCTGCTCTGTTTGCTCTGCTGTTCTCTGTCTCCCCATCAAAGCAAGCTACTGGCTGACAATTTGTCCCAGCAGCGGTGAACAGCCACAGGGACCTCCCAAGAGCTGCGACTGTCCCAGTCCAAATCCCAAAGGCAGCAGCGTGGTGCTCCCATCCATGCGTATGAGGGATTTTTTTTGTCTGTTTCTGTTTTTACAAGTGAACTGCAATTGATCTGTCTCCCAAGCAAGCTGTGCTGTTTTGTTTGCACTGGCCCAGTGGCTGTAGGGTTGTCACACGTGGTTTCCTTGGGACGGCTCCAGATGCTTCCCGGCCCCGTGGAGAGCACTACACAGTAAGGAGCCAAAGGCGGCAGAGAAGTTGGTGCCTTTCGCTCTCCCTCTGGGCTGGCGCAGCCTCAGGCTGGGACTCGCCATGCCCGGACCAGCCACGCTGCTTAGGCTGGAGAAAACAGATGTACCCCCAGTTGCCTCTGCCCAGACAGGCACCATCCTCCCCGCAGCTTCGGAGCCGACGTCCTGTTTGGCTTGAGCCTGAGCCAGTGCCCCGATGAATGCAGCTCTTGTCAGCACCCTCCACCTCGGCCGGCTTCGGGTGGGGGTCTGGTCTTCTGGCTGATGAAAGGCGCCCGTGTGTAGCTGCCGAACTGAGAGGGACGGAGGGGGCATGGGGCATGCTGTGGGACCAGGCTGACAGAGAAGGTAACCTGGGCAGAGACCAGCAACTTGCTCCTCTCCGAGCCCTACTGTTGGCCAAGGGAGGAGAAGATGGTCTGGAAAAGGGTATCTGATCAGCTCCTTGGAGGAGATGCCTAGTTCATGAACCAAAGCAGACTACCTTGCCTGGGACACAGCTACTTCTGCCTCCCTCCTCCCCACCCTGGGCCTGCTGACTCCTCATTAGCAAGGGCTAATTGGCATTAGCATCAGGCACAGTTCTGCCACAGGGACCCTCCTCTGCCCTCCGTGGTGGCTTTTGGTGGGGCTTCCCTAACTGAACTCCCTCTCATGATGCAGTGCTAGGAGAAACAGCTGTGCTGAGGCTTTAGAAGGATTTAGAAGGGTATTTTCTGCTTGTCTTTTACTGTCCTGTGGTTAAAATCCATCTCTTAGTCGTAGTCGCTGCTGCAGCCTCTGTTCCTCCTCCCTGCCTGCCTGGCTGAGCAGGAATTAGGCTGAGCCAGCTCTGCCTGGGCCCCTGGTAGGGTTCTTGTTTGCGTCTTTTGGGCTGTTTTCTCTTTCCTGGTTAGAGCAGATGGACTGAGAATTGGGGGTCCTTGCCTGGCCAGGGGGGACTCATTCTGGGATGGAGGGAGGATGGGAGGTGGCTGGTTCCTTGGCCCCCACGCCAAAGGGTAGTCAGTGATGGGGGGACAGCGCTGACACTCTTGGCCTCCTTAGAACCAGCAGTGCAGCCAGTGCCTGTGCCCAAAAAGCTGCACCCCTGTTCCTTGCCACATGCCACAAGGGACCCCGTAGCTCTGCTGTTGAACGCTTTATTTCTCTCTCGCTGTAGCCCTCCCTTCCCGGAGCAGACGCTCTCCTTTTCCTCTCGCCGCAGCTCCAGGGTGTGCTGTGGGAGAGGACTGGTGCCCTCCTTTCTCTGCTGGCTCCCAAGGGAAGGATGCTCTGCCCGGGAGGGACAGGGCTGCCAGGCAGCCCGCTGCCAGGTTTGGGGAGGGGAGGGACAGGCATGGAGCAATGCGCCCAGAGCGCTTCATCACGAGCAGTCAGTCAACCAATGCTACAGTAAGGAGGTGGTTGGGGTTAGAGGGCCACCTCTGATCCTATTTTACAAGGGAGGGGGAGTGGGCCCCGGTTTAGAGAGCCGTGTCTTCAGCCTCGATGCGGGGCCCAAAGAGCTTCTCTGCAGTTGCTTTGCCATCATACTTGGGCAGGTTGCCACCAAAGTCTGCTGGCAAGATGTCAGCATCAATCTCCTGGTAGAAGGACTCCAGCTCCTCCCCGTGCACAAAGACCTAGCAGGACACAGGAGCAACCCTCAGCAGAAGACCTGGGCAACTCTTCCCGGCCACCCTGTTTAACCCAGGGATGTGCCTCTGCCGCCGGGTCCCTTTCCCACACTCACCCTCTCCAGCAGTTTGCTCTTCAGGAATGGTTTGACCACGTTGTAGGTTGTGGTGAAGTACCAAGGCTGGTGGATGAAGTGGACGGCCTTGAATCGTGCTGGGAAGGAGTCCTAGGATCCCAAACCCAGACACAGATGGTTACAGATGGTGCTGCCCACATGGAGCTGGGCAGGCAGCAACGGACACCTCAGCACTGCTGTGGCTCCCCTCGCCTATTCTCCCTGTCTCTCTTTGATGGCCCCTTTTTTATTCTGACCCAGAGGATCAGCTGTCCCAGCCCCAGGAGCACCAGGGAAGCAGAAGAGTCTTCCAGATGGTTCATTGCTTCCACTCCGTCAGAAGGACCACATTTCTGCTGTCCTCCTTCCCTGGAGAGAGCCAAGTGTCTTTGGCCTCTTGTCCAAGGGCAGAAATCCTGGAGTGCCTGTGAGTGTCCATCCAGCCTGGACTGGGCTGGGCTGAGAGGGTGGTGAGGAAAGGCCTCCAGGCCATGCTGTAGGACGCTGCAAGGAGTGGTGGGTACTGCTTCGGGTTGGCCATTTAAGAGGGCAGGGAGCTGGGGCTGGAAAAACAGGATCCGTCTGGCAGGATTTAGCCAATTAACCGGCAAGGGAAGGAGCATGTGATGGGGAACAGGCTCTCCACGATGTTTTCTTGTGGTGCCACTGCAGTGGCAATCCCAGACCCTGCTAGCTCTGCCTTCACCCTTCCCTGAGCTCTCTGATCCCCCAGGACCTGCTCTGCCTCTGCTGGGTGCAGACTTTCCCACCTCACCTGCAGCATGTCCACCATCTTCTTGAGCTCAGAGGGTTTGATCCCTGATGCCTGCTGCATGGTGAAGCCCTTGAAGTTCTCAATGATGCAGAACCCGTTGATCTGGGTCTCTTCATTTTCCAGCAGCTTCTCCAAGATAACGCAATAGGCACGAAGGATCTGACGGAGAAGAGAGACAACAGGTCTGGTATTAGGTCTCACCTCCCATAGACCCCAGGAGGTTCCCAGGAAGGGTCCCATGGAGAGTTAGCCAGGGTATGCTTGACTCCAGCCTGTTTGTCGCAGCCAGTCCCAGGACTTCAAAGCAGGGAGGGCATTTCAGGGGATGTTCAACAACCAGCAGGTTTCCCGTTCAAGGTGGGTGCGTTTCAGATCTGGATGTTGCCACCAAATTCAGAGCTGAGCAGAAAACGGAGCTGGGAGAAGTTGTGAGTTAGACGCCTGGAGACCTCTTTGCCAAGAAGCCCTTTCTGTGCCCTGTGCCTCAGTTTCCTCCTCTGCCCTGCAGGTCCCTCATTTCTAAAGCACCTTGGTTTAATGGCGTGGTGCCTTTCTTCAGCCCGTGTTACCTGGGCTGGGGGATGCACACCCTGAATCTGGCCTGCACCCTGCACCATGTCAGGGGGAAGGAAGGGGAACCCTTTGGGATGGACCATGCTCTCCCAGGCTCCCCAGAAGGATAAACTCAAAGGGCGACAGATTTGCTTCAACCTGGGTGGCTGGAGGCTGTCTGTGGACATATGTATATGTGTGTGTAAGGGATGCTGCACTCAGATGTGCTGAGCAGGACAAGTCCAGGAGTAGGACCACTCTGCTCCGGGAGCGACGGCTGGGCTGGGCTGACCTCATCGAAGGTGATCTCCTCATAATCCCAGTTCTCGATGTTGAAGAGCATCACCACCCGGCCGTACTTGTCTCTGCTGGTCAGGATGCCGGGGTAGCCGGCCTCGATGGTGCTGCGCACGGCCTCGGGGGTCAGGTTGTCGAAGAGCTCGGGGTACTGCTGGCGGAAGTTCACGTAGCCTGTGGAGAGAGGCACAAATCGGGTAGGACAAAGGCTGCTCACCGGGACTCGGGAAGCCAGGGCAGCGCTGGGGGAGCTGCCAGAGATGGAGTGGGCTGGTGATGGTGAGACATCAGTCCCGAGCCTGACAGCTGCAGATCGGCTGTGCCCAGAGTCCACATGGGTCAGGTCTTCTCCAGCAAAGGTGGGGAGAGAAGCTCAGCCCTGGCCCTGGCGCACTTGGTATAATTCTCCCCATGCTTCCCGCGCCTGTTTTCTCTCCAACACCTCAATGAGCAGATAAAGTCATTTTCCCCCTCATTTCCCTTCTCCTCTTCCTCCCCATTTGGGTGACATCCCCCAGCTCCCCTCCCTTGGCACCCTGCGGGCATGAAATAAGGAATCTCACCCTGGGAAAATGCGGGTGAACAAAACAGCTGTCTGGGAGCCAGCACTGATAATTACAACTCATTATGCCCCAAGCTGACACAAAGAAGAGTGGAGCCGGAGCCAGGCAGGTCCCTGCCGGCAGCGTCCCCCCTCCCCGGGCTGACCTCCCACTCCCCCTCCATCCCTATAGGTCACCCCCAACGTGGGAAAGGGGTGCCACAACCCCCCAACCTGCCCCTAGCCCTCGAGGGGTCCCGGGGGTGCTGGGGCCACCAGGCACCATGCACAGAAGCATCAGGGTGGGTGCAGAAATGGCTCCTTATAGGGGTACATAGCGGGGTGCATGGGGGATGTATAGGGCACGGAGGTCTTGAGGGGATGCAGCCCAAACCAGCTGGGTTTGCTGCAGAAATGAAACAGCCTGCCACTGCCAAACACATTTTTTTTCCATTTTGTCTGGTAAATCAGCAAGGAATGGGACTGTCCTGGCGTAGCAGGATGCCTGGCGCCACCCTCATTTA
>NW_009647601.1:15315-19633 GCF_000708025.1 Charadrius vociferus
CTTTTTCTGATTATCCTCACTTTTCATCCCCTTCCCGTGCCAGGGTCCAGACCAGGGGGCTGGGAAGAACCAGCACAGGACTGGGAGCTGCCGGTGGATGTGTACCCCTGTCCTCGCCCAGCATCACAGCCCGGGAGCCCTCCCCACCTTTCAGCAGGTCGTAGGCCCTGTGGACATCGAACTTGCGGGCGCGGATGAAGCGGAGGAAGAAGGCGTCATCCTTCCCCTGCACCTTCTCGGCCACCGCCTTGCACACCTCCTCGCTGCTTGCTCGCTCCTGCACCAGGTCCCGCAGCGCCTTCACTGCCACCTCCCTCTGCTCCTCCGTCTCGTTCAGCTCATCCTTTGCCTGATGGGGAGCGGGGCGGGGGCTGGCTCAGCAATGACCCCCCACACACCCCAAAACACTCCAGGGGTCATTTAGGCACCCAAAAGCTGGAGGGGTGCGGTGATGTTGCGGGTGCAGTGATGCTCCTTGCAGCATCCCAGCGCAGGGAGGGCAGGGTCACACAGGTCCCCTACTTGGAGACCCTTTGGGATAAGTGCATCCCACCCCCCAAGGCAAGAGCCCGGAGAGGGTCTCCTCTGGCCCCCAAGAAGGAGCAGGAGCCCTGGGGGGCGCCTGCCTCCCCCCTTCCCACAGCCATCCTCACCTTCTGCAGGGTGTGCGGGGGGATTTTCTCGCACCTCCCGAAGACGGGGCCATGGTCCTTGGTGGTGAGGCGCTCCAGCTTGGTGCGCAGAGCCTGCTCCTCCTCCGAGACGATGCGGAAGGTGCCCGTCTGGGGGGCAAGGAGAGGGTGTGGGGTCTCCCCAGCCAGCCCCCGCCGATTCCCTGCCCCACTGCAAGTCCCCCTGGCTGGAGGGACTATGGGGAAAGGCAAAGCCTCCACACATGCACCCAAGGGGGTGCCATGGGGTGGGGATGGGCTACGTGTCACCCAGGCTCCCCTCCACAGGCTGAGAGCAGCTGGGGGGGCCGAGGGGTGCATGGGGTGTCCCCCATCCTGGCACTGCAAGGAGGGGAAGCTCAGAGCCCAGGGGACAGGACAGGATGGGGTTGGGGGGGAGCAGTACTCACAACCGCAGACATGTTGTCCTCTGTCTTCCGTTGGCCCTAGGACACTGGGAGAGGGAAGAAGGAATCATCAGCAGCAGGGATCCCAATGGCCTCCGCAGCCTCCGCTGTGCCCCATCCCATGCCCCTCTTGCTCAGACAGGGGCACCTCAAACCTCCCCTGCTCCATCACATACTGCCGGCATCTCTGCCTGCCTGCCAGAGGCTGAGGAGCTTTGAGAAACACCAGGGATGTTTGCGAAAGCAGCTGAAAAATGTGGGTATTGATCATCTGACACCTTCATCCTTTTTTTCCAGGTCTGCCTTTCCAGTGGAGGTTGGGGGCATCTCATGGCAGCCTCCAACCCCATGAGCTCACCCAGTGCTGCCGTTTCATCTCAGACCACCTTCATACAGGCAGAGGTGAGATCCCAGCTTCGGTCAGGTGGGCAGCCAGCTCGTGCCTTTACTGCCTTTTATTTCTACTACCCCATTATCCCCAAGGTGTTTCCCAAACCCTCAAGCCCCAGTCCTCCAGCCCAGAGCCCATCACCATCTTTCTGACACTGTCTGGGTGAAACACCTTGTTCCCACACATGAGGAGGAGGAAGGCTGCCTTCATCCTCCGTCCAGCGCCCAACCCTGCCCCTGCCCTGCCGTAGCACCAGCTCTGAGCCCAGGCTGTGAGAGGGATGCTTTGCTCCAGCTCAGCCACTTCCCAGGGGCATCCTCTTCCCCGCCAGCTCCTGGGAAGGGGCGGTCATCCCTTTTTTCCAGACACTAAAAGCAATCCCAGCCTTGGAGGTGTCACGTTAAGGGAAAGCTGGATGACAGTCTCCCAGGCAGTTATTTTGAGTGGAAAAAGTCCTGGATACTCACCAGGGAGAGGAAAAGCTGAACCGTCCACAGAGGGTCAGTGCACGGGGCCGAGAGGGATGCACGGATGGCGAGGCCAGAGTGAAGCAGCAAGAAAGCCGGACGAAAGCTTTGTAGAGTCACCGGGTTGGGATTAGACCGTCACAAGGCATCAACTCACTGCAGCTTTGTAATTAAGTCAGCACAACCCAGGCAAGAAACCCCATTAAAACATTACAAAAGGCAGCTGAGGAGAGGGAAGGAGGGAGCCGGGGCTCCACCGGCCAGCCAGAGTGTGCGTGGAGGGGCGGGCTGGGATGCCGGACCCGATTAACAAAGTATAAAAGCTTCTCGTTGTGTAACTCGCTCATTAGCACGAAGCAGGGGCAGAGGCAGGCGGTGGGCAGGCTGCCATCCCAGCCTGCTCCCCCGGGGTGAGCGGGACAGGTCTCTTCTCCAGCTTCTGCCCCGAAAAGCCTGGCAAAGTCCCACTGTGAATTTGGCCACATGGGCAGGGTCTGGCTGCAGGGACAGGTCCACAGCAGAGGATGCTCCTGCATCCAAGTCCCACCTCGGGCTCTCCAACTCCTCCCCAACAAGGCCACCCAAACCAGCATCCATATGGGGCCCCTTTCAGCTTTTAAAATAAAAATCATAGGCAGATATTTTATTTTTTTTTTACAATGACCCTTAACGATGGTTGCCAGCTTGGAGCTTTGGGAACTGGAACCCAGTCCACCCACCGGGGTGATGCTGTGGACCCGCAAGGGAGGGAAGCCCCGGGATGTGGCAGGGATGGTGCTGAGCCCACGCATGGCTGCAACGGGATAGCAGAATGAGTATTTTTGGGATGTCCACATCCCAGAATGCTGTAGCGTCATGGGGCAGGGGAGCTCTTGCTGCCTTAACTCTTTTTGAGCCCAGGTTTGCAAGAGCTGGGTGAGGACAGGACTGTGCACAGCTCCTTCCCCAAACCCAGGAGAGGAACTCAGCTGCGCTCTTACCACGACGGGGATTTTGGGGAGGTGGCGTGGCCAGGCTAAGCACCAGAGCAGGACTGAAGGGGCTTACACAAGGCATGTTTTGTAATGCCAGCAGGATTTACGGATTTCGTTTCCACGGGGCTGCCCTACAAACGGAGCTGAGACCCCGCTGCGAGGGAGGGAGGAGGAGGAAGGCACGAGACTCCAGATGAAGCGCAGGGGGGAGCGGGGAGGGAAAACCCAGACCTGTGCCAAGACCCCAAGTGATGCCGCCGTGGCCAGGGACACCACGCACTGCTCTCCACTGGACACCTCCCGACCTTCCCATCCCCTTCCCATGCCAGCCCTGGCACGAGGCTCCGCTCCTTCCTAGAGCTCGTTGGATGTTTATCTGAAGCCCCACAAGCAAGACGGTGTGTGACATGGGGACATCGTCAGTGGGGGGGCTCCCAAACAGACCCAATGGCCCTGCATTGGGGTGGCAGAGGGGACCCGTGCTCCCCTGGCCACCTGGGCATCCTGGCCGCCATGCTCATCACAGATGAAATTGTTTTGCAGACTCGTGCACAACCCCTGCTATCACTGAGAGGGTGCTTCGTCCTGGAAAAAGGGATCTTGGGAAGGGTGGCAGCCGCAAGAGGGACCCACCCCAAGGGTGACCCACCCCAAGGAGTTGTAGCTGGAGCCCTCAGGGCATCTCTTGGCCAGATTGGGTTATCCCCCTCCTCATGGGCCCTGGCCCCGGGCGAACCTGCTCCCCCACTCTCAGCAGCGCTGGCTCCCGCTCCCTGTGAGCACGGGGCTTGCGAAAGCTCGCACGCTGTGCTGGCACCGGATCCTTGGGATAAATCCCGCTGCTTAAAGGGGGTTAAACCTCCTCGTGCGCCCAAGGCCGCCCCTCGTGCCCCCGGGAATTAAGGGGTTTACTCGAAGGTATCCGCACCCCACGTGGGTGGCACTTCCAGGGGCCGGGCGCTGCTGCTGCGGGGTGGCCCTGAATGGGCCACTTTGTGCCGAGCACCCCAGTCCTGCCTCCACGGCTGCCTGCCCCACGTGCAGGCACTCCACACTGCCTGTACTCCACACCACCCTGCACCCCACGTGTGCGCACCCCACACTGCCCTGCATCCCACAACCACTCCGCACCCCATGTGCCTACACCCCACGCTGACCTGCACCCTACGTGTGTGCACCCCACACTGCCTGGCATCCCACGCTGCCCTGCACCCCACACATGTGTACCCCACCTGTGGGTACCACACGCTGCCCTGCATCCCACGCTGCCCTGCATCCCACGCTGCCCAGCATCGTATGCTGCCCTGAACCCTATGTGTGTGCACCCCACGTGTGTACACCCCACGCTATCCGGCATCCTACGCTGCCCAGCACCCCATGCGTGTGCACCCCATGTGTGTGCATCCCA
>NW_009647601.1:20093-55691 GCF_000708025.1 Charadrius vociferus
CTGCAAAGGTGGGTGACCTGTGAGCTGCGTTTTGGGGGGTGGGCGGGTGGGGAGGGGGACGGTGACCGTGACGGGACCATGAGCGGGTGGGTTCCAGGCCGGCTGCGTGAAGAGAGTGGTCAGCAGCACAAGGAACTGTCACTTTTGGTAAAAACCAGCCTGTCGGTGTTGTCACATGGAAACGTCCAAAAATAGATACAGGGAAATAGGAAACTGGACTAATATATATTTAATGAGCCTGCTGTAAGTGAGCTTTGCTTTTGGGAGCCCTTAGGTACCTTGGAGTAGAACTGAGCTGGCCAGTTTGGCTTAATTGCCAAGCTGGTTCTTCTCAGCATTGTGACACTTCCTGATCTCTGGCAGCAGGTTGAGTGAAGCACAGAGCACGATAACAGGGTTGAGTGCTTCAGCTGGTTTATCCAGGAGATTCTTGTTTCCTGTGCTGTTTTTTTATCTGTTTTGTCAGATAGATAAAATAGGGAGTTGCAGACAGGTGACAGTTAAGCCCGGCTAATTGCCTGTTGTTTAGCAACACGTTGCGACTTGTGTAACTTCTTTTCCGTTCTTTGTTTTCCTCGTTATAGGCTCCCCCTGTTCCCAGCGAAGCGGTGTTCTCAGGAGGCTTCAGGTTTACAAGCACTGCATCCCGTTAGTGGAGTCAGGGGACCTGCATTTGGGCAAGGTGTCTGAAATCATAGGACTGCTGATGCTGGAGGTAGAAGCTCCTTTGGGCTGGCTTTCCTGGGGTCTGCTGGGTATCGTTTCATATGTGGATTGAGATAGTTCACTAGCCCACTGAGAAAAATGAGTTGTGTCCTTTCCACAGGTCTGCCCTGGACTAAGCTGGTGTTGGAATTTGCTGTGTGTGTAAATGTGATTATCTTTGGATATTTAGACTTAGACACGAAAC
Source organism: Charadrius vociferus (assembly GCF_000708025.1). NCBI lineage: Eukaryota > Metazoa > Chordata > Aves > Charadriiformes > Charadriidae > Charadrius > Charadrius vociferus. Next base: position 21,004 of record NW_009647601.1, read on the forward strand.
TTCAAACCTATAATTCTATCAGCTCGATTTACTGCTCTGTTCTATAAAGGACAGTGCAAAATAGAGATCTTGGGGCTGATTTCCCCTTTCAGGGGAGCATTTTGTCCTTTGCTGGGTTTTGCTGACGGTTTGGACATGCATGTGGAATTCTCCTGTGCACCGCCTCAGGCTCTTTCATATTGTATCTTCTCCCAGGCTCGCCAGCTGCCAGGCCACGCGTTGGCTGAGCTTGCCAGCCTATTTGTTGATGTTATTAAAGGCGGCAGCCTGTCTAACGGGAAATCCTTGGAGTTGTTTTCCACTGTTCTCACTGCACTGACCGGTTCGAAGGAGAGCCTGGCTTATGGGAAAGGTAACCCCTCTCAGTTCCTTCCCCTCAGCCTCTCCTCCTTTCCTCTGGAATTGGCTGCTAAAAGACTTTTACTTTTTCAGGTGAACTGAATGGCGAAGAGTTTAAGAAACAGCTGATAAATACCCTCTGCTCCAGCAAGTACGTACATCTCTGCCAGCTCTTAGTTACATGTGTGCTTCATGTTGCGCCTTAAAAAAGACATCATAATGAGCTGGAGGTCACCGTCTATGTCCTGTTCTACCATCTTTGAATCTGTGCCCTCTGTGACAGTGTCTTCTCTGGCAGGGAAGGCAAGGGAACACCCTGTTCCCATGGTGTTGCATGAACTGGTCTTAGGAAGCAATTGGTTTCATTACTTTCTTCGTATTTGTTACTGTGGGGGCTTGGACAGTTCAGAACCACTATAAGTCTGGCTGGTCAGGGTGGCAGTGATGAATTCTGGTGGAAATCTGTCTTCTAATCTTAATATCAGAACATAACAGGGAAACGGTGAAGTTGAATAATTGTGTACAAGCGGGGAAGGGATAAGCATTAATTTTGCTTCCTCTCAATTTTCTGACATATTTTTGATTTACCAGGTGGGATCCTCGGAGTGTAATACATCTTGCCAATATGTTCAGGTAATTCTTTTTCCCTTCAACACCAACACTTTCTTGTGCTGTGGTCGTGTCTGTCTCCTGTTTCACACGCAGTTTGGGGCAAGTACAAATAGGAGGTGTAACCATACCAGGCACAGCCCCATGGATGACTGAGTTGATGAACATCCACATCGGATCCATTTGGATACAAAACACAGCTGGCAGATACAGATACAAAACAAAGACTGGGCATGGCATCATGGTTTTTATTCCATGTGTGAGTGAGCCTTGGCAAATTAATGATACGTTAAAGAACAAGCATAATGTGAAGGAGATCTGGGCACCAAAGGTTGAAGAGTATACTGGCACAGTAGAAGGGTGTTGAGGGATCTGTGGCAACTGCTCTGGTGAGGACTTTGGGAGCGTTCACTGCCTGTCTGTACATTAGGACCCTTTGTCTAGTTATGGGTTGAATCTGCTGTGGGATTCTGAAGGAAATTAGTGAAAATGATTAGGCTGCATCTTTGATTCAACAGGGATATTCCACTATCAGGAGAGGAGCTGCAGTTTGTGGTGGAAAAGGTCCTTAGGATGTTCTCCAAATTAGACCTGCAGGAAATTCCGCCTCTGGTCTATCAGCTGCTGCTGCTTTCTGCAAAGGTAAAAGCTCATGGGAGCTGGCCTCCCTCTAAGTATACATCATGAGAAAAAAATATGTACACACTGAGCTATAGGCTGGATTTTGGCAGGGATTCTGATTGTTCCCAAACTGTGCAGTGGGGAGCAGGATTCAGCAGGATGTCAGTAGTTTTTCTTTTCTCTAACTCCCTTTAACCTGAAGAAACTGACTGCTCAGAGAAAGATACGATCTTGATCTTCCTTGTGGGGAAAGAAGGAAACCTTTGGTAAATAAGAGATGAGCACAGAGCTAGCAGACAGCAGAGAGAATTGTTTATTTCACTGTTTCTAAGTGTGGTTTTGCTCACTCTTTGTGGTCTGCGTGCTATAATAATAGCTCATGCAGTCTTCTGGGTTGTAGTCTAACTTGTACTGGAAATGTCTCATCTCTTGTGCTCTTCCTGCAAGCAGAGGCTGCCAATGACATCTCTGCCCTTTGACAGGGTGATCTGGCTCTTTTGCTTGCTTCATTTGTGACCAAGTCAGTGCCAAAATGAGCTAGTCAAAGACAAGTTATACATCTGTTATAGGAAGTCATTTGGGTCCACTGGCCACAATGTATTGTTAGATTTAAGGTTAGGAGTTTGAAAGCCTTACCAATTGATTATAACATAAAGGATCCTTTCTAACTAAAAAACAAACAAACAAAAAAAAAACAACCGCAACATCTGAGAGCTTCAGCTTCTTCCAACTCTTCAATAAGTGCAGTCAAAAGAAATATGCAAACTAAACCAGAATTGCTTCATCTGGAAATGAGCTGCACGGGAGCCCTCCCTCCCGTCACCTTAGTGATTTATGAAGGGAAACGAAGGATGCCATGACATTTATAATTGGTGGGAATAAAGCGTAGTTCTCTGGGATACTGCAAGCCCTGCAGTGGCTTAATGTAATGTCCTGCCTTGCAGGGCAGTAAGAAGACTGTTTTAGAAGGAATCATCAGTTTTTTCAATCAGTTGGATAAGATACAAAAGGAAGAACAGAGGGGTCCACAGTAAGTTCTTTCTCTGTAATCCCCTTTCTTTACTACCTGGATATTTGTAGTCACCCTGGTCCTGCCCAGGGCTCCTTGAATTTGAATTGTTAAACCTTCTACAAGTATGTCCTCCTTGATACATGAGAAATGATTTATGGCTTTGGATGCCTTGTTTTTTTCCGATAAAACTTACAGATCAGCGGACCTTGAGGTAGCCACAATGCCCCTAGACCAACTCCGCCATGTGGAAGGCACCGTTATTCTCCATATTGTTTCTGTTATCAACCTGGATCAGGACCTAGGCGAGGAACTAATGAGGCATCTAAAGGTACAACAAAGATAGAGCAGGCACTGTTCTCAAAGATGTTGAAGCAGGGTTTTTAAAACTTAATTGGTTACCTGTAGAAGGGATTTAATAATTTTTGTGATCACAGTCATGTTCACTTTAACAAGTGCTATGATATGTTTGATGAGACATGTATCTGATAGCTTCCCTGAATTTGTGGGATGCTGCAGTTGAAGATAATAAGCTTTCTGACTGTTGCTTGCCATTTTCTAGACTGAGCAACAGAAGGACCCTGCTAGAGCCCTGTGTCCCTTCAGTGTGGCTCTTTTGCTATCGGTTGCAGTAAAACACAGACTGCAAGAGCAGGTATGTGGGTGATAAGCTTGCAGAGAACTTCTGTGGGATGTACACTGCACTCCTTGTAAAGGAAAGGAAGCACGGTTAGGTCATAGTCCCATCAGAATTAGGCTTAAAATGGTTTCAGGATGCTCATGGGGAGGCAGTTAGATCATTGATACGCTGTAGTTTACTGAACTTTATAGAAGACCCCAGAGCAATATCAGAATTTTCCAGTTGTGATTCCTGTGGGTTGGTATTGTAGGATGAGAATATGTTTTCTAATGTTTTGGCTGTGCGGTGGCCACCTGAAGAGCATCTGGCAGCAAGTTACCCTACTTGAGGCACTTAATGAGGTTGGTGTATTTGTCCTGAGAAAGAAGTGAGTTAAGATTTTTGGCAGGCTGTACTGGAGCTTGTGCTCTGGCTGGTGCTCTTACTGGAATATACCCAAGACTATACAGGTCCCATTTCAAAGTTCATTTCCTCACACTCAATGATTTTATGTTCCAGATATTTGATTTCTTGAAAACATCAATCACAAGAAGCTGCAAGGACCTGCAGTTCCTTCAGGCCTCCAAGTTTCTGCAGGATTTGTTTCCTCAACAATATGATGTAACCGCTGTAATTCTGGAAGTGGTGAAAAATAGGTGAGTTCTTGCCATGTGCTGCAGAGCAGTACTGGGCTTTGGGACGGGGAGAGTTTCAGCCTCACTAGAGTGCTCTGGGGTGCTAAATACTGCTGACCAGGTGCTGGCAAGAAACAGTGTCAAAATCCAAAGTTTTTACCCCAGTTTTATATTGGTGATTTTTCTAAAAAAAAAAAAAAAAGAATGCAGCTGTATAAATCTGCACCCTCTACCTGAAATCTTGGCATCTGGTTGTACGAAGGACTAAACTGATCAGGACTCTATCTGTTTCTTACTGGTAAAGCAGCTGATGGTATGCGTCATGCTGCTGGCTGTAGTTTGTGTTCTGATCAAGGGATGAGTGATAGGTTCACTGTTTTCTTCCCCCACATGGTTAGTCCTTTAAACATCCTGTGGGATAGCTCTGTGATCTGTCACCAGTTGTCCTTTAGTTTGCTGTGAGGCATTCCTCTTCTGTCTTTCTCTCTGACTTGAAGATCTCAGGATTAGTGAGATATTTGTGCATCCCGGCTGTAGCCTACTGTCATGTTCGGATCAGACCTGAGTGTACATCATTCCCCATAGCAAGGAAACCTTTGGGCTGGAAAGGAAGTCTGATGGTTGGAGAATCAGGACCGCAAGACATGTTGTGCTGAGCACCCCTCCCTCAGCCTGAAGACAGTCATGGGGCTGTGAGGGATGTCATCTTCTCTGGAGTGGCTGAACATCTCTCGCTGCTGCTTTGGACCCTGGAAAGACTGCAGAAGATTTTACATTAGACTGCTCTAATCTAAACCTTTTCTGTGACTAAGTTGTTTCTTTCCTGGTCTGTTTAATGTCTTCTTCAGTGCGTTTGGCTGGGACCACGTTACTCAGGGCCTGGTGGATCTTGGCTTCTGCCTAATGGAATCATATGAACCAAGAAAGCCCTTTGGAGGAAAAGTTGCTGATACCAGTTATGGCCTTTCAAAAATGCCAGCCCAGCAGGCTTGCAGACTGGGAGCGAGTATCCTGCTGGAAACGTTTAAGGTAGTTGTATGTTTTGGAGAGGGTTTTTTTTGGGGGGTGGGGGGCTGTGGAGGGACCTCTGTTCTTATTCTCTCTTGGTAAATGGTATCAAAACCTTGCCAGCTGTATCCATCATGAGTGTTTTACAAACAATACTAGATTTAGTCTCCTATTTGCCCCTGTCCAGCTGGAAGAGGCCATCCTCATAAACACCTAATCCTAATCTGTTCCAGCTGCCATGATACTTGTGTAATCCCTATTACAGTTTCCAAGAAACTGCAGAGAAGGTAGAGAAATTCAGAGGTATAAAGAAAATCTGTCAGACGTGGGGTTGAAAACAAAATCTCCACTGAAGTGGTAAATTTGCATCCCACAGACGATTTGACCCACTATGTTCCAAGTGTACTGTGCATGCCTATTTGATGTGCTGGTTCTGACTGGCCTGGGATGAAATCTGAATCAATCTGTGTGAATTTAGCTGAAAGGGGACTTCTGGCAACCAGCCCCTGTATACCTGTCAGATCTGGATTTGCTTTGTACTGCAAGATGCCTGTGCTGTGAGATACAGGAATATCTTAAAGTTTTGTAGGTTTTGATTTTTATTTATTGTTCTTTCTCATTTCAGGTTCATGAGCCCATCAGAAGTGATATTCTTGAGCAGGTCCTGAACAGAGTCCTCACAAAAGCAGCATCTCCTGTCAGCCACTTCATAGGTAACAAGAAAGAGAGAGAAATGTGTCCTGCTCTGTGGACACTCAGATCATAGCTTCTCAGAACAAGTTATAGAATCATAGAATAGTTTGGCTTGGAAAGGACCTTTAAAGGTCATCTAGTCCAACTCCCCTGCAATGAGCAGGGACGTCTTCAATGAGATTGGGTTGCTCAGAGCCCCGTCCAACCTGACCCTGAGTGTTTCCAGGGATGGTGCATCTGCCACCTCTCAGCAACCTATGCCAGTGTTTCATCATCCTCATCGTAAAAGATTTCTTCCTTATATCTCGTCTAAATCTTCCCTCTTTTAGTTTAAAACCATTACCCCTTGTGTTATCACAACAGGCCCTGCTAAAAAGTTTGTCCCCATCTTTCCTGTAGGCTCTCTGAGAGGCCGCAATAAGGTCTCCCTGGAGACTTCTCTTCTCCAGGCTGAACAACCCCAACTTTCTCAGCCTGTCCTCATAGGAGAGGGGCTCCATCCCTGTGATCATTTTTTGTGGCCCTCCTTTGGACCTGCTCCAACAGGTCCATGTCTTCCCTGTGCCGAGGGCTCCAGAGCTGGATGCAGTACTCCAGATGGGGTCTCACCAGAGTGGTCCCCAGAAGCCAAGAAAATCAGTTGTTTCTTCCCCTCTTAATGAGTTGTCAGCTGCATCAGATTACCTTGGATTCATCACAGGTGAAAAATACATTTGCAGGCAGTTGCCATGGAACAGCTGACGCACAGAAAGTTGGTATCTTGTCAGTCAGTAACTCGTCCTTCCGCAGGTGCTTGGGAGTCGCTGGGGCTGCTGAGATGCCTATGCTTCAGCCTCTTCTCTTATACCTCAGTGCCCTCTGGTGGGGTGAGGCCCTTCAGCCAGGTTGTCAGCTTTTTACACTTTGTGCCTGCAGCAAAGCTCAGGTTTTCGATGCTCATTCTATCATGAACTCTCCATGTAATGGAAGGGCTTTGGTTATTCTGTAATTTTTAGCTCTATAGGCATCTTTTGCTCAGACTTTTCTGGCCCCTTGGCAGCAGCTGCTCTTTTTGTCCTTTTATTTTTCAGACTTGCTGTCCAATATTGTTGTGTCTGCTCCTCTTGTGCTTCAGACTTCATCCTCCAAAGTCACAGAGACCTTTGATAATTTGTCCTTTCTGCCTATCGACACTGTGCAAGGGCTCCTCCGGGCAGTACAGGTAAAGCTTTGCATTTCTCCATCAATATCCTTGCTAGTTTAGTTCTAGTGACACCTTTAGGCCACAATTACATGCATGATCTAATAACCCTCCTCGTAAAATAAGCCTTCATACTCTGCTGTAGGTTGTTCAGTGTAGCATGGAACTGCTCTTCAAGCATGGATTTGCATGTGCCTTCTAGGAAAAAGCATATGGCGCGGTCTGGCATGGTACTGAAACTGCTCTGTGCTGACCTTTCATCTGGAAGATGCCCAGATGCTGCACAGTGTAGAAAACTAAGTATACAGTGTTTAGCTGAACAGCTGTAGCTGTCAGGTTGATTTTTCTCCTTCCAAGGTCTGTGTCAGTATTTCTCTTTGCCCGGCCCTGGTGTTAAGCTTTTGCCTGCTTCATCCGACCTGGGGATAACAGTTCTTTTCCCAAACCCTTGTACTGTGTCCTCGCTAACCTGCTAAGTTGTTTCACTGCTACAGCTCTCTGGGTTTAATTTTATATTGTTTTAAAATGTTTTGGTCCTCCTACTGTACTGATGACAGTATTGGAAATGCAGGGCCAGATGGGCCTAAGGAAGATGAGCTCATATGCCCCAAGGGCTTGGCATGCCTTAGTGCTTTTCTCTCCAAAGTATATCTTCCTTTCCAGCCTCTCCTCAAAGTCAGTATGTCAGTGCGGGACTCCCTGATACTTGTTCTCCAAAAAGCCATCTTTTCCAGGTAAGCTGGGAAGGGGATTCTTTGAAAAGATTTCTACAACTCATTCATGTTTTTGTAGCAGAAGTATTTTTTGTTGGTTTTGGCTAAGTGTATTCTTACTATGTTCTTCCCATAACTAGGTGGTGACATCTCCTGCCCCTTTAGCATAGGACTGTACTACAGTCACAGCTCTACCCAGTGAGATGCGAATCCCAATCCCCAGATTAATGGTCTTTGGAAATTCAAAAAGCTGTTGGGAACTCCAGATAAGTAGGCAAAATTAAAATCAATTCCAACATGTGTCTACACAGCTGAGTACATCCAGATGCTAGGGAGAGTCTGGAAGGAAACACTGATCAGAATGCTGAGCTGCCACCTTCCTTCTGATCCCTTACAAGGTGGTAGAGAAGCAGGCTTGTTGTCTTGGTAATGCTTTGAGCAAACCATCCTGCTGTCTTTGTAATGCTGTGATCATAGACTGGATTTTATTGGGCAGTGACTGCCTGGTTATGAATACAGAATTCATAATTTAGGAGTATTATTCGAGGTAAGAGACTCAGTCTTGAGAAAGACCCAGGGTTTTGGTGAGCAAAGCAAAACACCAGCTTTTTGTGAAGAATTTTCCAACTCTGAGAAGAGCTCTGTGAGACTCTCCCATTCCAGTTTTCAGGGGACGTTTAATGCTTGGGTCTTGGCCTGGGGCTCTCCCTCAGTGTGAGAGCACTGCAATGACAGAAAGGAAATTGAATGTTGTGAGAGTGTAGAGCAAAGCAGTTCCCAGCAAACTGTCAAGCTCTTCGCTGCTTGGGACTGTGCTGCCTTCTTGGGCAATACGGTTCCACTGGGCCCAGTCACTCTATTTGTAAACCCTTTTTTGTTGCCGAGTTGATCATGTATTTACTTCTGAGCTTCTTGCTTCCATTTTTCCTTATGCTTCTCTTTTCTCCCCTGACTGACTTACAGGCAGCTTGATGCTCGTAAAGCTGCGGTTGCTGGCTTTTTGCTTCTGTTAAGAAATTTTAAGGTTCTGGGCAGCTTGTCCTCTTCCCAGTGCAGCCAGGCCATTGGTGCCACTCAGGTAAGTGCTGTTCTGCAGTCCCTGATGTAGACATATGAGACAGTCTCATGTCTAATATGCACTGTTTGAAACAACTCAAGAGCGGAGTGTTTCCCCAAAATGGAAATATAACTTCAGTAAGGATTAGTCCTGGAAGGAAATCTTTGGGAAACGCAATGTGGAAAGAGAAGCTGGCCTAGGCATGTTGCTTCTCAGAGTCATTCTCTCTTACAGCAGCAGTATTCTGGGGAGCATTCCACTGCTCCATGACAATGATAGAGAGCCTGGCAGTACACTAAGGACTATTTCAGTGATTGTTTAGGGGCCAGGCCCCTTTCACCTTGCTTTTGTGTTGTGATATTTGAGAATTGTAACCAGTATAACGTGACTAATATTCCCTCTCAGGTCCAGGCAGATGTTCATGCCTGCTATAATTCTGCAGCTAATGAGGCCTTCTGCCTTGAAATCCTGGGCAGCCTGAGGCGATGTTTGAGCCAGCAAGCGGATGTTCGACTCATGTTATATGAGGTAAACACAGTTTCTTCAATCTCGTTTTAAACAGTCACTAGCTTTTCTGTCATCTGGTTCTACTGTAGGCCCAGGTAAATAACGATCACATTATTGTGAAAAACAACCTATCATCTCAGTTATGTTCTTCATGGCACACATGTACCAAGGACTATTTTCTTTTCCAATCCTTCTGCTTCTTTTTATTTTGGACCATTATAAGCCCAAAGACACACTGATGTATCTTCCTCATCTCAGGCATTGCTTAAGAGGAAAAATGTGTTGAAGTCTTTCTTCTTGTGATGTGGCCTAGGAAATGAGAAGCATGTTTGATGCCCAGTGAGGAGGAGCTGGATAGATGCAGAGTTGCTGGGAGTTAATGATGAGCTCCAAAGAAAACCCTGACTGGACACTATGGGGAAACTTCCTTAGAGACTGCATCAGGGATCTGTCTTTTCTCCTCTTCCTTTTGCAAGTTTCTATAAAGGCTTGTCTGTCCCTTAGATTTCTTGTGACAAATGGCCGAATATAAAGAGGCATTTTTGGGTGCATATCTTAACTCCTGAGGTAACCATGGGGTACGACCTTGAGGGGAAAAAAAAACCCTGTTCAGATCAGAGAGATTTTGTTTCCTTCTTGACTTTGTTGGACTGATATTTGGTGGGCTACAAGTTTTGAGTGTGTTCATCACCGTTGCTGTAAGACTTGTGCTTGTTTCATCCATCCACTGAGTTTCCTCAGTCTGAAGGATTTTTTTGCCTCCTACAGTTTCCCCACAGGCTTGTTTTGCCTTTGAAGCAGGATTTCACAGTTTGAAGTTGGATCTCGTGCTAGCGTTAAATAGCAGTGAAAGTCACTCTGGGCTTGATGCCACTGCTGCTAGGGAGATGCAGCTTGTGAGAGGGCCCCTGTGAGGAAATTCATACTCTTTCTGATTCACACCTTATTTCTGTGGTGCCTTTGCTTTGCCATGTATGGGGTTTTACACTGACCACATTGTTACCTCCTCATGGTTCCTTGCAGTGCCAATGGGTCGCTGCTGCCGTATGACACCAACTTGTTATGCATGTGGTTCATTTTCTTTGTTGTGTAAGCCAACTTGTCCTTCCTTCCTGTCTTCAGGGTTTTTATGATGTCCTTCGCAGGAACTCCCAGCTGGCCAGCTCTATAATGGAAACGCTCTTGTCCCAGGTAAAGTACTGCTCTGTGGTGTGGCTCTAAGAATTCTGCACTGCAACCGGTATAGCAAGCAACTCAGGTTAAATATTGGGAAAATAGTTCTCCCTTACACGGGAAACATTTCTAAGTGCTGCGGTGCTTCTCTGAGGAGGTATTCAAATCCCTGCTATGTTGAGAGAGCAGACAAGGTAAACGTCTGGAGACTGGTTCATATCCTGTCACAGGGTGGAAGAGAAAGGGTCTCTTGGAGACCTTTCCAACCCTTCAGTTCTGAGATGCTGTGAGAAGTGTGAGCCCAGAGAATTGCTTTGTGCACTCCCTGTTCCTTAGAACTGCACAGCAGTTACCCTCCCATACTTCCCCAAGGATGTGTGCTGACACAGTAATTATTATTGCTGTCCTCCCATCGGGAGAATACCCAAGTCCATGTAGGATCTGGGAGCATTAACTCATCCCCCAGCAGTGTTGCTCATGGCAACAAGACAATCACATTTCCTCAATCCATTGGACAGGCTGTGCTTTCTATGAGACAAGTAATTTTCTTCCCTTTAATCATCCATAGAGTTCATGCTGACTAATTCCAGCTTTCCCATGATAGTATAGGGTCTGAGAAAGAAACATGAACAGAGACAAGACAGCTTTTGGGTAGCAGAGGGCACTTAATGGGAACTTGGTGTAAATTTTTAAAATTTTATAGCATCATTATATATATATATAACTTTCCCTATTAGATTCTGAACTTGTATCAGTACTCTGAGGATATTTCCTTCCTGTGGCCAGGAATTGGTGCAAGCGTGGTGTCTCATGGATTTGTTTTAGCGCCAAGTGTAGCCTCCATAACTGTCTGCACCCTTAGGCCAGGAAGCTGGATGCCATAACAGGGCCAAGTGTTCGCTACGAGTGATGGGCAGCAGAAGCAGTTACTTTTCCTTGCTGTTTCAAGGATGGGTAGCACTGCAGGTGAAGTGCAAGTGATGTAGCATGTTGAGGCAGCGCAACAGTAAGTGGTCAGGTGAACTTGTTTTAGGGCAGTGACATGTCCTGGCTGAGAGGTACAAAACCAACTCAAGAGGGGATTTTAATTACTAATAGAGCAGATGACGTGTACATGTACAGTCCCATTGTTATAGTGCCAGTTTTCGCTCTGTGGAATGGAGTACAAAGATTATCGTTCTGTTTTCAAACAACCTAAGAGGCTCAGTTACCAAGTAACTGGCTATTTTTATTTCTTGTTTTCTGTGACAGATAAAGCAATATTACTTGCCCCAGCCCGACCTCCTGCCTCCACTGAAACTTGAGGGATGTATTATGGCTCAAGGAGATCAAGTCTTTCTGCAAGAACCACTGGTAAGAGCTATACTGGCTGGCCGCAGCTGCAAGCTCTTCTGTTCCACAGCATTTTAGTTGTGCTGCTACATGAGCTGAATACCTTGTATTTCTTCAGCCTTTTCTAGCCTTGAGCAATCCTTTTAATGACAATAGAGCTGGGCATCTCACCCCTGCCTCAGGCTATCTATTAGAGCTCCGTTAGAAAAGTGGTTTGGGGAACCTGTGTGAAAAATGCTCTAGGAACAGCATAGTTCTGTTGTCCTCTATTGAGCTCACCCGGGTTTTTTTTCCTCCAACTTAATTCCGCATAAAATAGTTGTTCGGTGTGTGTGTGTAGCAGGGGGAGAAATCTTCCCTTTGGTTTTGCCCCTTTGATATTGTTGGAGATGAGACCTCAACGATTCATTGGATTTCAGAAGAAACCAACTCAAATTCATCACTTTATTTTCCCCTCAGGAAGCTTCTATGCTGCGCTGCAGTAGCATACCCAGGCAGGAAGCAGATACTTCAGTCAGAGTGAGAGTCCTTTTGGAAATTCCCTTTCCATCTCCTTCAGCACCTGAGGGAGCTGGGTTGAGGGAGCAGTGCGAGTTAAGTCTTTACATCCCGTACTGGCAAGCTCAGACAGATAACATAGTCTGAAGCTAGAACTGGGTAGCTGTGTGTAGGATTACAGATCCCCTCATTCTGGTAATGAAGCATATTCTTGAGACTCACGTGAACCTCCAAAGGCAGCTATGGCTCTTTGCATCCAACTATAATAGTCTGGCCTGTGTCCACTTCTGCCAGTGATCTCCAACTAGAAGGCTGAGTGTGACTGTGTGGCTGCTTCCTTCAGGCCCATCTGCTCTGCTGTATCCAACACTGTCTCGCCTGGTATAAGAGTACTGTGCATCTATGCCAAGGAGCTGAAGATGACGATGAGGAGGAGGAGGACGTGGGATTTGAGCAAAACTTTGAAGAGATGCTAGAATCTGTCACACGACGAATGATCAAGAGCGAGTTGGAAGACTTTGAACTGGTAAATCAGATTTTCAGTTTGACTCAGTGGAAGGACACACTGAGTTCACGTCAGCTTTTGAAAAGACTTTTCACTTGTTTCCTTTACCTCTTAGGATAAATCGGCAGATTTTTCTCTGTCTTCTGGTGTCGGTGTAAAGAATAACATCTATGCCATTCAGGTGATGGGAATCTGTGAGGTCCTGATTGAGTACAATTTCAACATAGGGAATTTCAGGTAAAACATCAGATCTTGCCCTCCAGCGCTAGCTGTGCTGCACTGTGCCTAGCTCTTCAGAGTGCAGCCTCATTGCAAGCACAGGGTAACAATGCCAACACAGAATCGGAATTATGTTTTCTGAGTGTGAGTGCCCCTGTGGCACAGATATTCACAGAACCTCGGGGAGTGTCTTCCTTTTGAATGTCGTGTGTTGTGGGAGATGGGATGTGACATTTTGTAGAAGAGCAGGTCGAGGAGGAATGGATGAGGTATACACTGTTAGGGAGGCAGGGAGATGTCACATGTCATGGTTTTATCATTTAGAAAGTGTCATTGTGTAATTTGGCAACTGAAGCTTCAAATGGGAAACTATAAGACTGGATTTTTTCCATTAATGCTTTCTACTACTGTATTGCAGTAAGAACAAGTTTGAGGATGTCCTAGGCTTGTTTACATGTTACAACAAGCTCTCTGAAATCCTGAAGGAGAAAGCTGGAAAGAACAAATCTACCTTGGGCAACAAAACTGCACGGAGCTTCCTTTCCATGGGTTTTGTATCTACTCTGCTCACAGCTCTGTTCAGGTGAGAAGCTGTCATATCTGGAGAAGCTTTAAGGCCTATTCACAAGCTGCTTTTGTTGTGTCTGCATGCTGGCTGTCTTGTGCACTGCATACACAGTACAGGCATTTTCATTTCTGTACAAAGCATACATGGTAACAGCACTTGTTGTCTGGAAAGCATCATAGTCCAGGCAGGAACCATAACTGTGCAGCTCCTGACAAACCAGCTTTCCTGGACCTTGCTTATGACTTGTAAGGCTACGGAGAGTCTCTGCTTTTCCAGTCCTGGGTCATTCCGAAGACAACAAACTCCAGTGTTTGAACTCGAGTCCTCTATGGAAGAGCCAGACATGAATTTAAACCATGTCTGTTAGCGTATTTGGAAAGGCTGGTGGAACTCTATCCTCTGAGTATTCCCTACAAGCTACCAAAGCAAAGGGTCTTTTCCACCCTGCATTCAGCTAGTAATTTTATTTGTAAATGCATATTTAGATTTTGAATCTTGTAGGCCATCCCTGTGCTTTTTCAGTGCGTCCTCAACTCTCTGACAGTGCTCTTGATTCTTCAGGGACAATGCCCAAAGCCATGAGGAAAGCCTGGCGGTTCTGCGCTCCAGCACAGAGTTCCTGCGCTATGCTGTCAGTGTAGCTCTGCAGAAGGTGCAGCAGCTGGAGGAGACAGGACAAACTGATGGACCAGACGGACAAAATCCTGAGAAGATGTTTCAGAACCTCTGCAAAATCACACGGTGAGTCACTGTGACATGTGAAAACGTCAGTCCTAAAAAGCAGCAATGCATTTTGGTGATTTTTGATTCTCAGGTAGGTTTTTGAAAGAATAATGCAGTCAATAACTGTTTCAAACAGTTTTTATTCCTGGGTTGAGTTCACTGTCTTTCTTTGCTCCTGAGAAATCAAGTGGAGGCACTACAGTTTCTGTGCCAGAGCAAGTGATACAGCTCTAATAACAGTACTTGGCCTGGAAGAACCAAATGCCATCAAATTCTCATTTTCAGCCTCTTTCTGACTTTTGGGTCATCATTCATTGTCACAGAGGAGGTAGGATGGTTACAGGCTGGATTCCTGGGGCTTCTGGGATGGAATGAAGTTAAAATTCACTTCTTGCTACAGTATAAAACAGATGTAAGAGGGACACAAGCTTTAGAAAATATTTGTTTAGGACTTTTGCAAGATGCTTGAAGACATTCATGCATCTAATCCTTTGGAAATCCAAGAATGTTAAGCGTCTAAATGTCTTTTGGGATCTAGGTCATATCTGCATGGGGTCTTTTCAGATCCCAGTCAGCAGAGAGCACAAAATGCAAATTACCCCTGCCACGAATAATGCCTGTTTTGTGTCTCAGCCCAAACAATGGAGGCTATTTTTGTTGCAGTCATTAGGACTACATGTGAGCTACATGTTTTGCGTGATTGGACATTGAAGTAGAATAAGATCATCTGTGCAGGCAACAGAACTAATGAGAAGAAAGTAGAGGGAACAAAAAAGGAAAGAAGTGGGCTTAGGGGAGCAGGAAAAAGATGTTTGCCTACAAATAGAAAAGTCTCCTTTGGGCCAAACAATTTTGCTTTCTTCAAAGCTTTTCACTTTGCTTCGCCTGCCTTTATCTTTCTGATGTTATTTATATAGAGCCCTATGGACATATCTGACGTTTCACAGATTCAAACTGCCAAGAGAAAAGCTCTTTCTGTCACTGACAGATTTGACACTGTGGTCAGTGTTTGGGTAGTAGAAGGAAAGCCAGATGGAAGAAATGAGTGTGTAAAGATGGACTTGAAATGGGATTGGAAGGTCCCTTGGCACCTGGAAAGAATTAAATTACTTAGCTGTGCAGGAAGAATGCAGTAGCTGTTCTGCTGACATTGAAACAAAATCTTCTTAAAATGGATCTCTTCTACCTCCGCTTTCCTATAGGAAAAAGACCTTCCAATTTACTTGTATTAAAAATACGATCCTAAGAGCAGAATCTATGATTAGCCCTGTTCTAATTCTTGCGCTGTGCAGCCAGCTTTACTGGAGCATGTGATGTTAACTCCTCTCCCATCCCCTAGGGTTCTGCTTTGGAGGTACACTTCAATTCCCACTGTTGTTGAAGAGTCGGGGAAGAAGAAGGGCAAAAGCATTTCACTTCTGTGCTTGGAAGGTTTGCTGCGGATCTTCAACACAGTGCAGCAGCTGTACACTTCCAGGATACCCCAGTTTCTACAAGCCCTGGGTAGGCATATTGTACAATTTTGCTCTGGTTTCCAGCCTTTGTGTCCCAGTGTGGGCAGTTAGGGACCCAGTGCCCTTTATCCATAAGTAGAGAGAGGGGTCTGGTCATTGTCTCTAAGTAACAAGGTGGGCTTAGTACTGTTGATTCTCATGCCAGGGGCAAGTTCCAGAGATATCTTTACCTGCTTTTACAGATCTCTCAGTCTGTCAGCAGAGGATAGTTGGGGTCTGATACAGCATTCATCTATTTGAAGTTTGCCTTTAACACATTTTTGTGCTCACCACAGTTTTGCAGCCTGTATTCCTCCTCTAGCTGTGAGCAGTTGCAGTCTTTCCCACTTTTGGAAATAAATCCTGTATTCTGCTCTTGGCATTTAGCTTTTTTCTCCACTTCTCTGTCTCTGCCAGATATTACTGATGGTGACGCAGAAGAAACGGATATTAATGTCACGGAGAAAGCTGCCTTCCAGATCCGACAGTTTCAGGTAAGTACCACTGTGTGCTGCAAGTGTTCCAAAGTACTGGTAATTCTGGCAGAAAATGCTGCTAGCTCTCTGTTGCTTGACCATAGGATTGAGTAGGTGATAGCAACGGTGACACTGATTCACTGGCAGTTCAGAAAAGTTTCTAATCCCTAAGGAAAGCTTCTTCAGGGTGCTGTGCAGAGCTGGATTGAAGTGCACATGTATTTACAGAGCTATAGGGTCCTTCAGTGCAGCATAAACTTACCTGAGCATTGTAAAAGTCACACTGAATCATATGCAGGCCTCTATATAAGCACTCATAACAAAAAACAGCACTCGCTTTTTAGAACAGCCCTCTTTTTATATTCTTTGTCATTCTCCTTGTTGCTGATTCCTTTATCTGCTGCAGCTTCTGGTTATTTGCTTCTTAAAATGGCCCTGCAACAAGCATGCATGCTCAGGGACTCTGTCTTTCCTTCCCGTGGTCAGAGGTCCCTGGTGAACCAGTTCAGCAGTGCTGAAGATGACTTCAACTCCAAGGAAACACAGTCACTCATCATAGTTCTCTCCACTTTGTCCAAACTCCTGGATCCAGCGTCGCAGCAGGTACTTCACAACCTTCATGGGGTGCCAGGGATGGGTGGCGTAGCCGTAGGTGTGGGAAGATTATCAAATTGGGTTGACATCTGAGGGCTCTGACGTGCATGCGTGTTCTGCCTTCTCCTGCAGACCACATCATGTCAAAGTGACAGTTTTGTTACATTGTCAAGCATTGTTCTGTCTCATGCCTGCGAGGACAGTTAAGAAAAAGTTGCCCTCCCACCCCTCTTCTGCACGTTCTGATCCTCCCACCCCTCTCCTGCACGTTCTGATCCTGCCCTTGGGCACCTGGAATCTGAATGACTTGTTGGCCTGAGCAGGGACTCCTAACAGAGCCTAGTTGTGGTATGGCTTCCACATGGGAATAGAGCCAAAAAAGGCCAGCGGACTTGTGACCAGTCCAAACTGGCTGAGTGTCTAATTCCTTCTGTGCAAGGAGGCATTTTCTAAAGTGCCCCAATTTTACAAGCTAGGGACTGCAATAAAAGCGTGCCAGAAGTCTGGAGTCATTGTTTACCTTAAATTAAATGGAGCTGTTATGCTGCGGAAGGGAATGCATAGCCATTCCCCCGTCCTGGATCTCAGCTTTTCACTTGTTAGTAGGTTAAGTGTCCCTTGTGGAACTTCGCAGAGCATGGCTGGGTACTTTTCTGCCAGAGGGGGACACTGCTGGTCTCCCTTTGCTGGCTAGTTTGGGGTTTCGTTTTTTGTTTTGTTTTGGTTTTTTTTTTATTTTATTTAATAATAAAATTTGTGCTTTGAATTCTGTTTCAAAGCCATAATGTCTTTTTCTCTCCTTATGCAGTTCCTTCAATTCCTGACTTGGACAGTCAAAATTTGCAAAGAAAATGCTCTCGGTAAGTAAGCTTTGGGGAGCATGTTTAGATGTGATGCATCAGGTCTGATATTCGACCCTTAGATGCTTTCCTGTTGTCGGTCCCGTTTTTACCTCTTTGTTGCAGATACAGTCAGGTCCTATTTTGTGGCAAATTGCCATGACATTGCGATTATTAGCACAAGTATTAGGGAAGAAAATCCATCTCTATAAATATTAGCATTGATGAAGAAAGAGAAGCCACTTACTTGACTTTTCTCCCTTGTTATTTAGCACATCTGTTGCTCAAATCTGGATTTATACTCTGGAAAGATATTACTCTTGCCAGAGTTTGTATTGTGCTTGTGGTCATCAATTTTTCTATGAGCTGAGGGCTTCAGTGTGTCGTACTTCTCTTTGCAGTATTATATGTGATGCCCAATGTTGTAAACTCTGCTTTTGTAACTTTGATATTTTGATAGGTTTTTCACCTACTGTGTATCATTTCTGGGAATGCAGACTGTTAAATCCATACTGAATCTGAGACTTTCCCTCACTGGATGTCTGATATTCCTAAATAGCTAGGGGAGCTCTGCACCTGGTAATGTGTTGTTTCTTTTCCCTTCCCCACAGAGGATATCGCTTGCTGCAAGAGTTTGCTGTCTCTGCTCTTCAGTCTCCATGTTCTATACAAGAGCCCTGTCAGTCTGCTGCGTGAACTCGCACAAGACATCCACGCTTGCCTGGGAGACATAGATCAGGTATGATGTAGAAGTGGCCTAACTCTTCATCACTTAGTGCTGTCAGAGCAGAACTGACTGCATCTCTGGCACAAACTATGTGACAGCAGCTAAAGTTTTTCTCACCAGAATTTGTCTTCTCTCCTCTGACCAGGACATAGAAGTGGAGAGTCGGTCCCATTTCGCCATAGTGAATGCCAAGACTGCAGCCCCTACTGTCTGTGTGAGTCAAAATAGTGTGTATGGAACAAGCTGTAGTGTCCAGGGCTACTCTGCTGCAAGTGACTTGTAGCTTCCTGTTGTGCCAAACTCCTCCAAGAACCTGTTTTGTTATTGGTGTTTCGGTCGTAGCTGCTGGTTCTGGGTCAGGCGGATAAGGTCCTTGAAGAGGTGGACTGGCTTATCAAGAAACTCACCAGTCTGGGATCAGACACATCAGGTAATAGAAGTGATCCATTTCTTACTGTTGCACCTTTGTCAAAAACAGATGAAGATAAAGAGCAAAAAGATATTTGGGGATTTTGAGGTAGCATCATCTGAGGGCAGGTTAAACTCTCCCTTGAGCTGGTTCAACATGAACAATGTAAGATTTAAAGTGTTGACACACAATCCCTCCAGCGATTGTTTCTTCTGTGCCACAATGCTGCTTTGTGCACCAGACGCAAAGGTGGTCTTTTGTACCTCTTACCTGCATAATTGGATGTGTTAGATACACATTTACCAGGTATTCATCTTTTTCTTCTAGAAGACTCTTCTCAGGCATCAAACCAAACCCAGGCTCTGGAGAAAGGTGTAATTCTGCAGCTGGGAACTCTACTGACAGTTTATCATGAGCTAGTACAGACAGCACTCCCTGCAGGGAGCTGTGTGGACACGCTGCTGAGAAGCCTCAGCAAGACATACGCAATTCTCACCTCCCTCGTCAAACATGTGAGTGCTGCTCTGCTGACAGTGGGCTGGCTGGGATCTGAAAACTTTTTCCCCATCTGCTACAGCAAGCTCACAGTGACCCCTGGCAGCAGCTATGCTCAGGACTGGGCTGCTGATCTCTTGCAGGAGTTGAGTCCTTATTCTGTTGGCTTTCATGCCCTCAATTTCGTGACCTTTCTGCAGCAGTGATAGTTGTGCCAGCGGAGATAAAGGAAAGCTGCCCTCCAGCTGAATTTGGCTGCACGTGTCTTGGAGTCTCTCTTTCCAGTATATCTTGTAGGTTTCTCTGTATGCAGCTGTGTGCCACAATGAAGGACGCTAGTGATGTTCTCACAGTCCTCAGCAATCCTGCCCTTGCTACTCATTCCCATCTAAGGCTTGAACCATCAGACCTGAGGGAACTGGGCCATGAAAACAGGCCAGCGGAGCTAGTCTAAGACAAGATGGTGAATTCCCTTAGCTCTCTCACAGCTCTGGAATGCAGACATGGTGTTTGGGATATAGCAAGCCACCGGGGAGGATAGTTCTTGCAAATCCTGCCCTCCCCACTGTGCCGTTCGATGAGTTGCTTTGAGCCCTGCCTGGAAACAGCGTACCTAGAAAAAAATCTCTGTTTTCCTTGCAGTATATCCAAGCTTGCCGCGGCACCTCAAGTACAATTCCAGGAAGGCTAGAAAAGCTGGTGAGTGTGAGCGAATTGCAGGAGGAAATGGCTCATTGCCTTGAGTTGGGAGTAACACCAACCTCTCTGCTGCTTTGCAGGTGAAGCTCTCGGGTTCCCATTTGACCCCACAGTGTTACTCGTTCATTACCTATGTACAGGTAAGGCCTAAATTAACTGTGGCAAAGTCACTGTTAGTCTCTCTGATGCTGAGTGGTGTAGCAGCTGCAATACACGGGCATCTTTGGGGATTATTAATCTTTTTGACATGATTTGAGCTGCTTATATTATAAGCTTTACTATGTAAAATAATATTATAAGACATTTCAGCTTATAATTGGGACTGAGCATGTTGATTTCTGCTTGAGCAGGGAAGGAAGAGTGTTTGGGGAGCTTGTTTTTAGCTTTTATTTTCCCCTCTCTGTTCATGTCTTTTTTTTCTGGATGAGATTAATACTGCTGGTAACCACAATGGCAAATAAAGGTCAATAACACTGCAGTCATCACAGTGTAAAGTAACGTGGGTGCCAAAGACCGCAGTGCCAAAGATGGGATTTAGCTGTTTGGAGAGGAACTGAGTGCTTGAGTGAGGAATTGTGGATTGGACGTGTCATATTGGGGAAGTGTAGTGGTGCGCAGAGCTACCACTTCTGGGGATTTCACACAAATACATATTTATTAATGTATAAATTATGAAATTAGGGTTTTTTTCCTTCTTTTTTGGAGATTACCACCCATTCCATCCTTCTTGTATCACTACCTGTCTGTTGTCTAGCTGGTAATGCTGTTAGCTGGCCAGAACAGAGACTTCTCTGGCCTTATTTGGCTGGCCTTTCTTCTCTAATTACCCTCTAATGCTGCATCTTTTGGCATCCTCCTTCAGAACATCCACAGTGAGAGCTTAAGCTTTGCAGAAGAAAGGAAAAAGAAGAAGAAAGAGGATGAAGCTGCTGCAGTCTCCACAGTCATGGTGAGACTGATTCACTCTCTATTAGAACATAGGACATGGGGTGCATTTGAACTTGGGATCGTACCTCAAGGTTTGTGTTACCTTGTGGGCTTCATCAATAACAAATTGTCATTTGGGCCTTTAAGTAAAAACCTAATTTCTTCTACCTGGACTTTAGAGAAAAGTTTGAAAAACAAAATGCAAAAAGGCCCTTCACTAAGTGCAGCCTAAAAGCTCACAGACATGAAACAAAGGTAAAGGCTGGATAGTCTGTCTTGTCTGATACTTTATCATTTGGGTAAGCTATGAAATTTCAGAAACAGGCTAATTTATTGGAACCAACACTGCACTCTGTTTAAGTGTTTCTTAATTTTATCAGTACATTTAAAGGTAAAGTAGTGGATTCCACTAAAGTAAGCAGTTGAGAATGACTGGGTGATTTGGCTGGGAGCAAGTGAGCAGGCTGGCATGTTCTTGGTCTTTTATGTCCCTCGTGCTCCCAGCCAGCATTTCCTCTGTCTCATTGGTGCTCCCAGACATTCCTGTGACATTAAGGTTTTAAAAGCCATGAGCATGATCTTCCTAGCTGTTCCCTGAGTGTATGGAAACGGGCTGAAATGCTGCATGTCCTTTTACCACTCTGTCACCATGGGGAACAAACATCAGTGGTGGTAAATAAACAGGGCAAAAATGTGGTAAAACAGTGATGCGCCCACGGCCCAGGAGGTGTGTGTTTGTGATGCCTTGCAGAGCTGGAGCAGAGCAAGTTTTGCTGTGATGGCTGTCAGGCATATCAGGGCTGTGGACTGCAGAGTACAAAGCAATATACGGGGAGAGCCTCACTGCAGAACCATCACAGGAGTCAATTTAAAACCAGTAACAAACTGGCAATCCTTGCTGGGACAGGACTCGTATGGAGCGAGGCTACCGAAGACACTTAACTGGAGTCATGCTACAGCACTGGTGTCTTTTGGGGTAGTCTAAGCTGTTGATATAAATAGGGGTGCTACACGACTGCTGTAGCAGGCATGCCTGTTAACGATGACAGTACACGGGTGTCTTCAGGCTGTCCACTTCCAAATCTGACCTTTCACCCTCCTTTCTGCATTTCAGGCTAAGGTGCTTCGGGAGACCAAGCCAATCCCAAATCTGATTTTTGCAGTAGAGCAATATGAGAAGTTCCTTATCCATCTCTCCAAGAAATCAAAGGTAATGCAAAGCAGAGCGCTTCCGGGACCTGGATTCAGTGGAACAGTGGTACTGTGATGTGGTGGAGGGCTATTGCAGTCCCACCTTTTAAAATCTCCACTACTATTCCAGTTAAGAAGGTGTAAGGACGATACTGCTCTTTCAGCCTTCGCCCGAACTCCTGGCCCGCACTGGTACCAGCAGGTGTCAATGGCAGTACTGCCTGTGACCTAACACTGCGTGGGGTTTCTGGTTGAGCAGATACTCACACACCTAATGCCAGGTTTCCTCACCCCACTCCCCCCGGTCTGTTTCACAAGCTGGAGAGAAGCGTACCAGGATGAAATACTACACGAGAGTGAGAATAACTGGTAATCTCTGGGCTCTTATTAAAACATAAATGCACTGCTGGATTGCATGGACCTTTTGTGTCAATCCTGCATTATTACTGTGATGGACTCAGTCCCAGTCCCATGCAAAGGACGAGACGGTAGAAAACAAAACTAAGATGCTAATGGCATAATGTCCTCTCCCCCTGGTTTCACCTTGGTTGCTGCAGGTGAACTTGATGCAATATATGAAGCTAAGCACCTCCCGGGACTTCCGCATCAATGCATCCATGCTAGACAGCGCGCTGCAGGAGCATAACACAGAGGATGCTGAAAACGAGCCAGACAACGACCAGGTCAGAACTCAGTTACCTGCTGTTACCCCTCTCTTGAGGCCAGCTGTCTTTGTGACCTGTTCAGCTATATGTGAAATTAGGACAGTTTGACTTCCCTGGGTTGGCTCTCACTTCAGTACTAAGCTGATGCAGTAAACAGTTGGCCTGGCCGACGTCCCCTACACTCCAGCCCTCTGCCTTGAGTGACCTTTATGTCTGTGCACCAGTCAGCTGTATCTCTGGTCTTAGGGAAGTATAACTGCTCTTAAGGCCTCATTGTTTGTCTCAGCACGCAGAGAGTTCTACCAGTGTTACCTTTGAGGACCTACTGGCTGGGCAGGCTCAGACCTTTGCAGCATGATACAAAGTGGCTTTGCATCCTGGTTAAATTTTGTAGATAAACAGCTGGTAGGGCAAACTCTGCAAGGCATCATTCTCCTCAGACCCATCTTCTACTAGATAGTGCTGGTGAAGGTAGTGAAACCTGAGCTGGATAAAAAAAAAAATAAACAATTTACTTTACTGATTGTCCAGGTTTTTATTGGTGCTTCTGTCCATATTTTCCTGAGTGTTTCAACAAGCCAAAACCCAGCACAAACAGTCCCTGTCCTGTGCCATTCATAACCTGTGGTCTAAGTTCCGGCACAAATTGAGGGGATCTATTGGGAACATCTCAGTGGGTGAGAGGAGTCCCCTATTCAGGTCGTTTTATTAGAGAGGAAAAAGAGCTAAATCCTGTTCTGCACATCTGGTTTCTTGCTTTAGGTAAACATTCCTTAGCCTAATCACACAAAAACAATCACACTCTGTACTGCTACTCTCCTTCCCTCTCCAGAGCAACACCGCAGAGCAGACAGATGAGAACCAGGAACCCAAAAAGAAGAGACGGAGAAAAAAATAAAGCTGGGGTTGCTGCTGCTGCCTCCTCCCACAGTGCCTGTTCTGCAGCAGACTCGCCTTGGTCTTGGAGAACTGTGTGTATGGAGAAGATGGTTTGTTGTTTCTCTTGCCAAATACTTAGGACTTCTTCCTTTGTGTTCATGGGCGTGCAAACAGCGACTCGGGCCGCTGTCTCAGGTTTTCCAGCTGGCCACTGCCCTTAGAAGCACCTCTGCTATTTGAATGTGCTGCTATCAAAATCTTCTTCTCTGGGAACATCCTTTCTTACAGCAAAAAAGGAAGCAGAGTGACCAAGATCAGTCCCTGCCAAAAGATCTCCTTCTGAAAGGACAGCCAGGCTCTGGTGCGCTCTCTGGACAACTGTCATTCTGGCACTCTAGCGTCATCACTTCTTCTCCAGCGAACCTTTGGTTATTTCAATGAGCTGATATATATCCAGTGCTTCTCCTGGAAGACAATGGGACAATCAGTTCCCTTCATGCTGCAGTACACTTACAGACTGTAATATAAGAGAGTGACGGTCATAATTTGCTTTAATTTAGAGCATGTAGCACAAAAAGCTCTCAATTTATTCAACCTTCTGTTTTGTGTGGTGGTGTGAATGCAGGAACCAGTACAAGCAGGAAGCTGGAAACGCGAGTTCTGCCTCGGCGTTACAGCTTGCTGCTGCGTGCAGCTCCTGAGGGGCAGAGAGGTGACAGCTTCCTCGGGTGAGGCTGCTTTTGCTGTTACCTTTTTGCTGACCCTGACGCGATGCACTTGTTTAATTTGCCTTGTTCTTGGTGAGAACAGAAGTGCTCTTTTTGCCCACAGAACACAAATCCTGTTTCTAAAAGCACCTTTTGCCTGTAAGACTCCTAATAAAGGTTACCTAAGGGCGGAGTATCTGATGTGTTCAATGACTGAGAGAACAGATCTGAGGGCAGGTTCTTCTTATCTGAGAAAATGCTGCTGCACATCAATGCGATGTTTAAAGCAGCAGCCAGCCAAGAGTTAAAAGTGTTTGTCTGCAGCAGTTAGAGGATATATTGAGTGCAGATAGGGATGAGATAGGCCTTGGGATTGTTGGGGAGGAACACAGCAATGCCAAGGTAGTTCTCTGAACAGATGTGCTGGGCCAAGGGAGAAAGCACCAAAGGCTGGAAAAGTTTGGGTCTGGAGGGCAAAATCTACACAGCTGTTCCTTCCTATTTCAGAGAAGGAGCAATTCAATCTTGGGCTGTGCTGAAAGTGCACAGGAGGGCTCCTCTCTCTTTGAGGGGCACAAAGCAAATAAGTGCATGCTGTAACAGAGCCAAGCGCGGCTCATCACTACCAGAAATATGTGGAAGCAGCAGCACAAACTACGCGGGGATTGAGAAAGGAAAGAGGGGTAGAGGGGGGCTGGCACCAGGGTGACAGGCTGGGAAGCAAGGGGCTCACGAACGAAGGAGCCCTCAGGGAAGGGCGCCGTGGGCCAAGTGCTCTGCCTCGGCCAGCGAGGCTTGTGCTTAGGGGATTACACAGGGTTAACTCACACGGACACCACTCACCTTGAGGGATACCATATTTCTTCTCCATGCCCGTTGGATTTGATGGTGTGACGCAGGTCATGGTCACCTCTTTCCTTAAGCACTGGTCAACATCCACTGCACTGAAGAAAGCCACCGACTGCGGCAGATCCTGGAGGCCCAGTTTGTATGCAAACATGCACCTGGAAGAAGTAGTGACCAGGTCAGGCGGTGCTACACGTTACCCTTAGCCTTGTCACACCTGGCTCTGATCAGCCACAGCATCACAAAATCCCAGCCGGCCATCACTAACAGGTTACTTCGCATCCACGTCACTCAGCGGATGGAAGACGAGGTGCTTTTGAAGTACTGGGTAGCAGGAGGGTCAAGTATTGCTAAAGCGTACACGGGAGGAACAGAGTAACAGCACACTGAGCCTCCTCGAAGAAAGGAAGGACCTGGCCCTTCGCTGCTGGCTAATCCTCCCAGGCAGAGCAGATGCTGGATTTTCCCAGCAGGAAGCCCCATGCTCGCAGGAGCCGGCACAAAGGCGCGAACGTCAGGGTGCCTGCCCGCGCTGCGCCTGCGGCACCGGCACAGAAAGGCTGTTTGCTGTATGCAAGAAAAGCTTTGGCCGGCTCCTGTATACCCAAATACTCTGCAGTGCCGGGAAGGGGATTTGGCAAAGCTGGCTGTGCCGGAGCCGGATCGAAGGGAGCCCTTTGAGGTCAAGAGCTTTCCAGGTTGAACTTAACTTTGCACAGGGCAGGGAAGCAGTGGGAACAGCCCAACGCTGCAGAAGGGGCAACTGCGCCGGTGCTCACAGCACAGACAAGCTGTGCCCCTCGCTGCCCGCTGAAGGCAGGGGGACAATGAGGGATGGGGACAGTTTCAGGCTCCCAGCTGCTCAATCAAGCCCAAGGGCTGCTGCCACGCGATGGCCACAGACCTGAAGGGAACGGGACACAAGGCGCTTGCATCCTATGGAGCAGAATGGTTGGCCCCATCTCTGCAGAAGCCAAAAGCTGATGACATCCCCCCTCCTGCCAGCATGTTATCCCTGGAAATCAAAGCTCCATTTATAGCCACCCGATTCACACGTGAAGGAACTGCAGCCTCCAGCGCTGCCAACTTCCCTTGAGTAGAAGAAAGACTTCTCTACACCAGCTTGGTGTGGGCAAAGCTAACCCCTTTGCTGTCACCCCAGTCACTTGAGCTTGCCCTGTCCCACCGCAGAGGCACTGGTGCTTGTCACCAGGAGGCACTACAGCCACCACAGCCCACCTTGTGAGGAGGTTGGTGATCTGCAGGGCCAGGGCTGCGCGGTAGCGGTCTTGATGCTGGACCAGGTAGCGCACCTCATCGTGGATGCTGATGCAGAAGCGCCCATTTATGTCGAACTCCTCGAAGAGCCACTTCATGGCAACCAGCATGAGGTGCAGGTAGTCGACAGCTGAGCTCTGCACCACCCAGTTCACTCTGCTGGTCAGAAACTGGTGGAAGGAAACACAGACAGATGCCAGAGAAGCATCAGGGTCCAGGGCCTGGTACCAATACAGGAGAGCTCCTGGGAGAAGCCTGTTAAATTCAGGGTTATTGGGTCTTCTTCATGGCATGCATATTATAAAGAATAGGGGCAATGGGTTTCTTCATGGCTTCAAGGGCCTACTGCGCCTCCACCATCTAAGATGGGCTGAACTTAGGGTTGCCATTTTGGAGAAGACAAGCAAACTTAAGAGCTCAGCAAGCACAGAGCCCCATCCTTACCTCTCCCTTGGCCACAGCAGGCTCCAGGGCCCTGCTGATGTGACAGCCCAGCACCGGGGTCTGTGGGGATGGGGATAAGGCGATGCTCTCCAGCTTGTTGAACATTTCAGACTCAGTGCCTCCAACCCACACTCGGTGCCGCACCACATCCCACTTCTTCTTTCTCCGGGACCTGGTAGGACAGAGGGGAGGCTTGCTGGAAGCGAGAGAAGGGGCTGCGAGCCCTGTTTGAAAATCCCAAATGCTTTGGGGCAGGCAGATGAGCCTCTGCAGCCTCCTGCTGCTAACTGTTCACTGGGAGAGACAGGGAGCCCCCAGATCAGACTCAGCCCTGGGAGAGCAGGGAGGGAAGATCAGGACCATCCAACTCCCTCTCCGTTCTCTGCTCATGGGGCTCCAGCTCCCTCTGCATTGCACCCTGGTGCCACCAGAGCCACAGCGGGTTGGAGCATCTCACCTTTTTGTGGCTTCTCTCTGGAGCCGCTGGACATCCTGGGCTGACACTGATCCATCCTCTGCCCTGTCCACAGCCAGCTCCAGCTCCCTCACCAGCCACTCCCCATCCTCAGTGAGATGAAACCTGGAGGGGAGAGCGACCAACACCCAGGTCCTGTGGGACACGGCCACCATCCCCATCCCTGCTCATCCTCCACCTCCCCAGGCAGCACCCACCTCCGGACGCCCTTGGTGACAGCGTACATCTGCTGAGCCTTCTCACGCGCCTGCTGCTGTGTCAGCCGATGGTTGAACTGCATCAGCAGCCGCTCGGCGAAGGGCTGCCCGGCCCCGTAGATGCGCCCGTAGTTGAAGACTTTGGCGTGCTCCCGGCTGATGCCCACCGTGGCGGCCGTCTTGCTGTGTAGGTCTGTCGCGTTGCTCTTCTTCCCCTGTAGAGTCATCCAGCCGAAGGCTGTGCAGCCTGCCAGGAAGGGAGCAAGGGTTGGACATCAAACAGGACCAGGCTCAGGGGACCACCCCACTACCCAGCAAACCCATTCCCTGCACTGCAGCCCCGGCTCACCATGCATGCCGGCGAAGTGCGCCTCGCCGAGGACAGCAGCTATCCAGAGCTCCTGGGAATCCACATCCGCGCCCACCAGGGCATAGCCAGGCGGCACCTGGACCATGGCTTTCAGCTCGCTGCCCACCCGGTCGGCCTGTGGGACATGACACCCAGCTCAGCGCAAGCCCTGCACCTCCCACTCCTCCTCAGCAGCACGGGAGGAGCCTTCCTCCCGCAGCCGTGGTGTGCTGGCACAGCACTCCCCATGCCCTAAACTCTAACTCCGAAAGTCAAAACTGGGTTTAACACACGCATGGGGCATCGATCACTTGGTTGCTCTCCCCAGGTTCCTCCAGTGCGGAAGAAGGGGAGCTCGTGGAAGGACAGAAACCAATGCTTCACTGTTTTCTTCTCCTTCCACCAAGTTTTGAAGCTCAGGAGCTTCCCCTCTTCCAAAGTCAAAGCACATCAGCAAGAGAAGGGTCCCAGTACCAGCCCTTCCACCTCAAACCCCAGTATCCAGCCCCAACTCCCATTTCCAACCCAGGCTGCTCCCACCAGTCCAAAACACACAGAGGATGCCCCAAAACACACCCGCAAGGACCCAATTGCAGCCGTACCCGGGCATTGCTGGCCGTCAGCCACGTGGGCTCCACCGCCCGGCGGGTGATGGTACCCGCAGTCACCACCTGCGGCAGGATGGCCCCATAATCGTCCTCCTCGTTATAGTCAGGGTGCCTGGTACAGAAGTGAGGGTTAGCATCATCCTACAAGAGCCTTCCCGGAGCGGCATGGAAGGGATCATGGTCCCAGATGGGGCCATTCTTCCCTATACCTGGTCACCACGCGAGGCAGCTCCCCTTTCTTCAGCCACACCACCATCTGGGAACTGGGGGGGGGGACACAGAGCAGGTGAGATGCTGAGCCCCCCCCAAATCCACACAACCTTTCCCAGCTGCAACGCAGCCTCCACCAGCAGGGATGTCACGATTCAGCTGAAGGCAGCTGCTTACCTGATCCGCTTGTGAGCGTTCCTCCAAAAAGAGATCATTTTGTTAATCTCGAGGGCTCTGGTCCCGTGGGTGCGGCCCACAGCAGCCCGCAGGGTGCCGTCCTCCATCTGGGGCAGGAAATCCTTGGCAAAAGGGCTTCCCACGTTGTTATCATTTCCATCCTTTAGTAGCAAAAGAGGTGCCAGGGCTCAGTACATCGCCACTTGACATCAGTAAAGCTCTGTGCACCCTCCTGCCCCAGCTAGAGATGCCTTTCCACCACCCTATCCCATGAGACAAGATCACAAGGGTCCCAGGAGTCCTGCAGCACTGGAGTGACAGGCAAGGCGACACAGTTGTGCAGCAGGACCAGGGGAGCTGGGACACAGGGTGGCTGGGAAGCCCCCAGGAGCACCCAACTTGCCTTGTGAGGCAGCTTGAAGAACCAGCACCCAGGGATGTTGACGTCGTTGTAGGGACCATTGCCGTGGTGGTACGAAGGCTGGCTCCTCGCCTCCACCAGCTCAAACACCTCATCCATCTCCTCCTGCGACTAGCAATGCAAGGTGATGCTGGGAAACCCCCGGCATGGCAGAAGGCAGAAATCAAGGAAAGAGGGACCAATCCACCACTCCATTCTGCTGGAAACCCTTTTTACCTGTGCCAGGCTCTGGTCTGCTCTGCCCATTTTCTCCTCTGCATCCACCTCCATCTGGCTCAGCTCCTCCACCTGCAGCACAGAGGGACCACAGTGGAGCTGGGTCAAGCACCACTTCTCCAGTGATTTAATACTTATTAAAGGTAATTTCTTACTTCCAGCCCCCGGAGCCATTCATGGAACTGTTTTTTGCATGCACACGGGAACAAGCCCAGCCCCAACATCTCCCTTCCACCAAGGGCCCTCCATCCCTTCCTTCACCTTCTGCCACATTGTGCTACCGTCCATCACCAGCAGCTCATCCTCCATGGGAGCGTCCAGCCCCGGGGGCTGCTCCTTGCCTTTCTCCAGGCAATGCTGCCTGTACAGGTACTCGATCACCCTGGCAGGGGAGAAGGCAGGGCTCATGCACCCACAACGAGGACCGAAGCTCCAGGGCAGGACCTGGGCAGGGTCCTGGGAAGCTCCCAAACCCCCAGAAAGGGGCAGCCCCCAGCTCAGCACCCCACTACGTCCCCCTCACCTGTGCGGGCAGGGAGGGCCCTCTGCCTCCAAGGGGGTTGCCGTCAAATTGTCCTGCCGCCCCGGCACCAGGTAGCCCCAGCCATGCTTCTCCGAGTAATGGAGTGGGAAGCCGTCCCAGGCCAGGCGCATCAGCTTCGGGGTCACCCTCATCTGCAGGCTGATGAGGCTGGGTCCCGGCACCCACCCCTCCTCCTCCAGGCGCAGGCACAGCTTGCGGTACCAGCTGGGGAGTAGCAGGGATGGGTCAGAGAGAGCAGGGCAACCCCTGGGGACACCCAGGGTCCCCAACTCACCCCGGGTGGCCTGGCAGGTGCTGGAGTCTCTTGGGTTGCAGTGCGACTGTCTCCTTCAGACGCTCCAGACAAACCCGGCTCGCGGGGGCTTTCAGCTCCTCATCCTCACCAGGGGGGCCAGGGTCTGGTGGGGCAAGGAACTGGCTGGCAAAGAACCCTTCATGACACCCTGCTGGGGACGGGGACCTCGAGCCAAACCCCGCCACGTGCCTCAGCATGGCAACACAGGCCAGCGATGCTTCACCCTGCCAGTGCCAACAAGCCACATCTCTTCCTCTGAGTGCCCACAGGAAGGCATCCCTCAAGCATCCCTCATCCCCAGGGACCACCCACACTCACCTTCCTGCCACTCCTGTGTGGACCCGTCTGCGCCTGCCGCCACCACAGAGGCTTTGCTGTTCCCATTCTGACCCTTCTTCTTCTTTCCCCCTGGATTTTTCTTCTGCTTAAACTCCTGCGTGTCCCACTCAAGATCCCAGAGCCAGGGGTCATCCTTGTACCTGCCAAGACACTGGTGTCACACCGCAGCTTTGCTCCCATCCCCAGCATCACCCCCCAGGGATCACCCAGGATCTGGCCTCCACCCTGCAAGTGGCAGGACTCGCACCCCGACCCACAGGTACCTGTCCTCGTGCAGTAGCTGGCAGGCCTCGTTGGCCAGGTTCATCAACGATTTCTTCATCTCCTTCTGCAGCTCCTCGTAGATGCCCTGAGCATCATCCAGGTACCTCTTCCAGTTCCCATTGACAGGCAGGTAGGACACCCCCATCTCCAACATCCCTGCAAACGTCACGGGATGGGGGCACCTAGAGCCCAAAGCAGTGAGAAATTAGATGTCTGCTGCAGGGGACTTGCCCTGGAAACACCAGACTACAACAGACACAATCATGTCTTCACCTAGAGTTTCCCAGCTCCACACAGCCCTTGATACTCTTCCCCTACACCTGTAAGGATTTCTGTAACTTCTACCTGCCCTGCACACAAATTGCTGCCCTAAAAACAACCCCATGCACTAACTCCAAAGCTGTGTCTCTGATCTGCCTCACTGCCTACTCAAGTCCTCCTCCAGTCACACTGTGCTGCTATTTATTCCTTCTCGCCTGCAAAGTGGGAAGAGTCTGAGGTCCCACCTGAAATGGAGTTCAGGGCCCCACAATCTCCTGCTGCCACCCCAAGGACAACAGGAACCACATCCCATCCCATCCCCAGACGGACCACAATCCTCCCTGCTGCTGGCCAAGACCACAGCCAATGCCAGCCAGAGCTCAGCGGCTCTCACCTCTCCATGAAGAGCGGAAGCTGCTCCTGAAACACCTCATGGGTGGCCTGGACATCACGGGCACAGTATGACATCAGGTCCTGGGGGCAGAGGCAGGTGAGAACAGGCAAAGCAGCCACCCACCCCTCTGCCAGCACGGGGCAAGACACCGGGACTGCGGCAGGCTGTGGGACATCACAGCCCCACACACACCCAAAGCCCTCACAAGAAAGGACAGCAAAATGGAAACTACCCCAGCAGCTGCTCCCACCCCACTCCCATCTCCGGCTCCTGCTGGGATGGCCGCATGCACCTGGAAGTGACTCCTGATGTCGTCCATGCTCCCCTTCACAAAGAGCTCCCGCGCCTCCTTCTCCAGCGGCTCTCCGCCAACGTACAGCGCGTGCACATCTGCCAGGTTGTTGATGCTGCTGACGTGCACCCAGTCCCACGAAGTGATCTGTGAACGAGAGCGGAAGGTCACACGGTGCAGGACGAGATGAGAAGGGGGAAAGGATGCCACCGCTCCATTTTAAACCAAGGCCAGATCATCTGGAAGGCGCTCGGAGAGATTCACCCAACAGGTCCACTCCTCTACTGGGACCTACTCTGCTGGTACAGGAGCAGGAGGTACCAGTACAGGAGCAAACAGTCCTATTACAGGATCAAATGGTCCCCTGCCACCCATGCCACAGCTCCCTTACTCACAGCTGGCCCCTCCATTTTGCTGCGCGTTTTCTTCATGTGCTGCTTGACCTGCTGCAGTCCCTTCCTCTTGCCGTGCCTGGCAGCCATCCAGAGGCTGCGCTGGAAGCCCGTCAGCCCCGAGATGGCCATGTGCATGCTCATGGTGTCCAAGAAACGCACCCGGGAGCCCTGGGACACATCGGGGGAGAGAGGAGAGGCGGTTTGGGATGTGCTAGAGAAGAAACACACTGCCAAACATCCTGCAGCTGCCAGCAAGCACTGCTATGTGTTACAGAGCTGCAGGCCTTCTGCTCAGGCTGTTTTTGTCAAGGCAAAGCTTTGCCTCCTAGCACACCTCTTCTGAAAGCCAAGAGCATCCCCAGCACAGGCTGTTAGCTGCTCAAAGGCTCCTGGTATGTCCCCAGCTGCAACGCTGCAGCCTCCAGCAACCTTACAGGGTACAAGAATATATAATCATAGAATAGTTTGGGTTGGAAGAGACCTTTAAAGGCCATATAGTCCAGCCTCCCTGCAATAAGCAGGGACATCTTCAACAAGATCAGGTTGCTCAGAGTCCCGTCCAACCTGACCCTGAATGTTTCCAGGGATGGGTCATCTACTACCTTTCTGGGCAACTTGTGCCAGTGTTCCACCACCCTCATTGTAAAAGTTTTCTTTCTTATATCTAGTCTAAATCTTCACTCTTTCAGTTTAAAACCATGGCTCCTTGTCCTATCGCAACAGGCCCTGCTAAAAAATTTGTCCCCATCTTTCTTATAAGCTCCCTCTAAGTACAGAAAGGCCACAATAAGGTCTCCCCAGAGACTTCTCTTCTCCAGGCTGAACAACCCCAACTCTCTCAGCCTGTCCTCATAGGAGAGGTGTTGAAAGTGGTGGCTGAAGCCCCCCAGCAGGATGAGGGCCTGTGAGCACGATGCCTCCTGCCACTAAAGTAAGAAGGCTTCGTCAGTAGGCTCCCCTTGATCAGGTGGCCTGTAGTAGACACCAACCACACGGTTCGCTTTGTTGTCTCAGTTTCTTATTCTTACCCACAGGCTTTCAACCCGCTCATGGCTATTCTTCAGAGACAGCTTTTCAGAGTCTATCCATTCCTTGATGTAGAGTGCAACCCCTCTGCCCCTACTTCCTCACCCGTCCCTTCTGAACAGCCTGTAGCCATCAACAGGCACACTCCAGTCATGGGATTCATCCCGGTAAATTTCAGTAATAGCAACTCGGTCGCAGCCTTCTAGCAGAACAGTGGCTTCCAGCTCCTCCTCTTTGTTGCCCATGCTGCGTGCATTGGTGTAGAGTGACTTCAGCTGGGCTGCCGGCTGTGTCACCTTCTCAGAGGAAGATCCCTTAATTCCTTTGGGGAATATCTCCCTCTAAAGGGATCTAACCTCAACCCATCCCACAGGACAAGGGAAGCACAACCTTGGGGTATCTGTGCAGACCAGCATCTGCCAAAATAACCCTGAAAAGCCAGCACAAACGACTATCCAGGTAACGAATTGCAGCTGCTGACACAAAGCAACGGCACTGCAGATTACCTGGATGAGGTACTGCTCCTTGATGAACGCCCGGTCGAAGGCCACGTTGTGCCCCACCACCACTCTCTCTGGCCAGTCCTGCTTGCCAGCACAGCCAGCGCCTGCCGGGCTCTCCAGGGGAATGAGGTCGGCCAGGGTGAGGTGG
Source organism: Charadrius vociferus (assembly GCF_000708025.1). Lineage (NCBI taxonomy): Eukaryota > Metazoa > Chordata > Aves > Charadriiformes > Charadriidae > Charadrius > Charadrius vociferus. The sequence goes on from NW_009647601.1 coordinate 54,795, forward strand.
CTGGACCAGGAATACCGCTGCTCCAGCAGCCGCTTGCTGCACCACGAATACCTGCAGATAACATGCAGCACCCCACAGCTGTAAAAAATTAAGTAGGAGCTCCCGAGGCCAGAAGCACCTGCTGTGACTCAGGGTGCTGAGCAGGATCTGAACTGCCGGAGGGACATGACTGACCCTGGGGTGCACTGCATTTGCTAACCAGGACACAGGTCCCACATCCCAGAGCTGCGCTTCAGGGCTTTGCCGTGTTTTCCCCACAAGTCAGTGGTGGTTTGCAGGAAGAGGCTCCACTCAGGAGCATCCCCATCCTTCCCGAAGCTGTCCCCCACCACCACCAGCACCCCAAGCATCACTGCCAGCACCACAACTCACCAGGCATGTGGTGAGACCGCGACGGCCAGCGTCGGGCAGTGGCCATCAGCCACGCACACCTCCACGTCCAACACCACCGCCCGCTCCTCGGGGAAGTCGACAACTTCTGCTTGCCCGTCGGGGCTGTAGCGGGTCCAGCCAAGCTGCCATGCCCACTGCGCAGGCATGGGGGGCAGCTCACACCGCAGCAGCTCGTTGGCCGCCTCCAGGTAAGGCAAACTCTGCTTCTGTGCCAGGAGGCGAAAATGCTCATCGATGTTGTCCCCATACATGCGAGGCAGCTGCAGGTCCACGTCGGGGAGCGTGGAGGTCTCCTTGCCCCACAGGTCGTGGCGTCGCAGATGCTCCACGCTTCTCTGAATCTCGGCCGCCGAGTAGTGTACCTGGGCCCCCCTGAAGATCTGCTCATGGAGGGTCTTGGACAGCATCTGGATGTTGAGGGGGTTCATGCGCCGCTGGCCCTTGGCGAGCTCCTGCCCCGGGTTCTCCGGCAGCGGGCGGCTAGCGGAGGAGCCGGAGGCGCAT
>NW_009647601.1:56484-58097 GCF_000708025.1 Charadrius vociferus
CGCCTGTTGCTCGTGTTTTTTAACGGGGGAGGAGTAAAAGGCGAAGGGTGGCTGTGAGTGCGCAGTCGGGTAGTGGCTCGCCGTCACCCTGAGGCCCCCTGGCCAGCCCTGCGCTCAGGGTGGGGGTTGATGGGGCTCATCACAGCCCACCAGCAGAGCTCACCAGGGCACCCCCCCGCACCCCGAAAGCTCACGCCTGAAAGCTCAGAGGCCTCACGGGTGGCGTGGAACCGGCGGTGGGGTCCAGGGACCCTCACCCAGCCCGACACAGGGTGGGTGGTGTGTGGCCGCAGAGGTGCGAGTTGGGCATGGGACACATGTGGGGTCACCAGAAGCCCTCGCTGCTGGGGTCCGTGACACGGGTGGGGACAAAGGTGAGCCAAAGGTGAGCATGGAGTGCAAGGCAGAGGTTGGAGGGTGCAGGGAAGGGGCTATAGGGTGCAGGTGAGGAGCTATAGGGTGCAGGGAAGGGGCTACAGGGTGCAGAGAAGGGGTTGTAGGGTGCAGGGAAGGGGCTATAGGGTGCAGAGTAGGGGCTATAGGGTGCAGGTGAGGAGCTATAGGGTGCAGGGAAGGGGCTACAGGGTGCAGAGAAGGGGTTGTAGGGTGCAGGGAAGGGGCTATAGGGTGCAGAGTAGGGGCTATAGGGTGCAGGTGAGGAGCTATAGGGTGCAGGGAAGGGGCTACAGGGTGCAGAGAAGGGGTTGTAGGGTGCAGGGAAGGGGCTATAGGGTGCAGAGTAGGGGCTATAGGGTGCAGGTGAGGAGCTATAGGGTGCAGGGAAGGGGCTACAGGGTGCAGAGAAGGGGTTGTAGGGTGCAGGGAAGGGGCTATAGGGTGCAGAGTAGGGGCTATAGGGTGCAGGTGAGGAGCTATAGGGTGCAGGGAAGGGGCTACAGGGTGCAGAGAAGGGGTTGTAGGGTGCAGGGAAGGGGCTATAGGGTGCAGAGTAGGGGCTATAGGGTGCAGGTGAGGAGCTATAGGGTGCAGGGAAGGGGCTACAGGGTGCAGAGAAGGGGTTGTAGGGTGCGGGGGGGCAGCTGTGTCCCCTCCTGTCCAAAAAGGCGGTGAAGAACGCATCGCCCTCCCCCGATGCTGGCGGTGCGCGGGGTGCAGAGCCGGCGGGGAAGGATGCTCCGGGGCTGCGGGTGCTCTGAACGGGAGGGAAGAGCTGTAAGCTGCCCTGGGGAGAAGCGGGGAAGGTTTTTGGGGACCCCTCCGCTACGGGGTGGCTTTGGGGAAGGAGCAGGGTGCGGGGGATTTGTTCTCCTCTGCCATGCATTGTGTTAACGCCGATCTCCTCTTATTTGGGGGCTTTGATCTGCTTATTTTTTAGCGCGGTCGCAAAGAAATACATTTTTAAAAAATCTAAACTCGCCCCAACAGAAAAATCCCTTCCCCCTCAAGCTACAAAAAAAATAAAAATAATAATTAATTGTCCCCGAAATTATTCTCCCCGTTTATTTCTGAAGCCTTCCCGGGCGGCAGCGTTCTGGTCGGTAACAACGAGCCCCGCTGCTTTGCCCGCAGGCAGGACCGGGCCAGGGCTGCCTGTAACTTACCCGGGTGCGGGCAGGGAGGTTCGGCAAGGCTATATATAAACAAAAAAAATA
>NW_009647601.1:59393-59969 GCF_000708025.1 Charadrius vociferus
CCGGGCTCTGGCGGACCCGGGGATGCTTGGGCGGCGGCGGCTCTTAGAGAAATCGGTGCCGGTCACCCCGGCCCGGAGGCTGCAGGCAGCCCCTGCCCCGCTCCCTCGGGGCAGGGCCGGGGTCCCCCCGGGCGGAGAAGCCCACGGAGCTCGCTCCCAGCCCCCGGGGCTCCTCCCGTGTGTGTCTCAATTCGCTCAGGCTTGACTTGGCAATAAGCTCTCTCAATAGGGTGACAATAGAGCCCCGGTGGGACCCGAACAAAGAATTTGAAAGTAGTTAAATTGCAGGACACGTCCATCGCCTGGGTGCTTGAATTAAAAAAAAAAAAAAAAAAAAAAAAAAAAAAAAAAAGGAGAGAGAGAAAGAAAGAAAAAAATCGGAGAAAAGAAAAAGGAGAGAGACTTTTCTTTGGGCTGGTGAGAAAATGCTCAGGGTAAAAGTTGGTTTGGCGTCTTCATTTCAGCGACAATGGAGCAGAGCTAATTCAATAGGAAACGCGGGGATTTTTTAATGAAAAGACCGCCAGGGTTACACCGAAGTTAAGCTCTTGTGAATTAATTATTAGGGCAAATAAA
>NW_009647602.1:0-631 GCF_000708025.1 Charadrius vociferus
TGGGGAGCGGAGTGGGGGGCACTGGGACCCCCCGGGAAGAAGGAAGGGGTGAGGGGGGGGAACACCTCCCAGTCTGGCCCAGTTTGTCCCAGTTCAGCCCCTGCTGGGTTTCTGCGTCGGCTGAATCGTCCCGTCGCGGCTCAATAAAGACAAATGGCACCAGTGACCCGCTGGGGTGGTACTGGGAGCACTGGGAGGGAGAGGGGGAGCACTGGGAAGGGGAGGGGGAGCACCGGGCTGGTTTCCCAGCTGGCCCTGGGAGCACTGGGAGCACTGGGAGGACACTGGGAGCACTGGGGGCCCTGGGAGCACTGGGAGCACTGGGAGGACACTGGGAGCACTGGGGGCCCTGGGAGCACTGGGAGCACTGGGAGGACACTGGGAGCACTGGGGGCCCTGGGAGCACTGGGAGCACTGGGAGGACACTGGGAGCACTGGGGGCCCTGGGAGCACTGGGAGCACTGGGAGGACACTGGGAGCACTGGGGTTGGTTGACTGTTGGGAACTGGGAGCACAGGGGCTTGTTTCCCAGTTGGCACTGGGAGCACTGGGGGCAGTGGGGCTGGTTTCTGAACTGTCACTGGGAGCACTGGGGACACTGGGTCTGGTTTCCTAGATGTCACTGGCAGTA
>NW_009647603.1:0-435 GCF_000708025.1 Charadrius vociferus
GCGGGATCTACCTTGGGCCTCGCCGAGAGATGCGGGATGTGCAGGAGCATCCTTCGCTCTCGCCGCCCCACGGGATAGGGGCGAGGAGCCTTCCCGCCCCCCCTGCGAGGCAGTTACCCGACCCAAAATTGCCCCCCGTTGCCCCACCGCAGGGCTGTTGGGTTTGCAGGGGGCATCGTCCCGGAGGAGCCCGGTGACAGCAGCCCTGCGAGGGCTGGCCTGGATACGACCCATGTCCCCAGGGGACATCAGCCCTAGTGATCTCCCCATCATGGGAGATCTTTGTCAGCACTGGGACCCCGTGGGGTAGGAGGGGATGGCAGCAGGGTGGGGGGCTGGCACCCATCACCTCGGCAGCAAGGTGGTTATTTTGGGGTCGTGGCTGCTGGGGAGCTGCCCTCCCTGCCTGCACAGCCCCCCCCAGCATCCTAAGCC
>NW_009647603.1:1051-4022 GCF_000708025.1 Charadrius vociferus
GGGGGTGAAAAAAAAAAATTACCCCGTCCGCTCAGCTAATTCCTGCCCCGCCACACCTGGGCAGGCAGCGCCGGGCGCATTGTTCGGCCGTAATTGCTGGGTGTTGCATTTCTCTTCTGCTTTAAAGCTTCATTTAACTCAAACTGTTATAATTTTCTCCCCACCGCCCCCCCAGCCCTGTGTCCCCACCACCACCATCACCGGTAACCCGCCGGTTAAGGGATTACATCCTCCCCGGTGGTCCAGCGCCACCTCCCAGGGTATTGTCAGAGGGGAAAGCAATTAGGGGGAGGGTGGGACGGCACGGGCTGGGGGCACCAAGCTCGGGGTCTGGGGGGACAGCCTGACCGGTGGGCGAGATGGTGGTCCCAGTGTGGGGGAGCAGTGGGTACCACGTTGGGTACCCCCATAGAGCATCACCGCCCTCGGCGGGAAGCAGCAGGTACCGTGCTGGGTACCAGACCAAGGGTGATGCCCTCTTCACCAGGATGCAGCGGACACCCCCAGGACACAGATTGGGAGGGATGGGGGGGGGCACAGACAGGGATGGGGACGCGGGGAGTCCCCTGCAGCGGCCACCTTCATCCTCCTGCCACGCAGCACCTCTCCCCCAGCATCAGGTGCTTGCACCCTAGGTGGGTAAGGACACCTTGGGCCAAGGGGGAGCTGGGTGCCCCCCATCCCGGCGGGCACAAAGCCCGCGGCAAAGCCTCGCCACGGGAACGAAAACTCCCCCAGGCCCCATCAGTCTAGACACTCGTTTTTATTTGCCTGGGGGTTTCCTCCTTTACACAAATAAACTCCAAAGTCTAACTGTTTAGGCCTAAAAACTGACTCACAAAGGAAACAGCAGAGCTGGTAAAAACACACAACCAACCAATCGAAAAATAAACATAACCTAAAAGCAGTTTCTCTTTGGCCAGTGGAGCCCGGTGGGCAGCCACGGGTGTCCCCACGCTGCCAGCCCTCCTGTGCCACCGGGAGAGGGCACAGACCTTCCCCTCCAATAAATAACGCAGAAACCCCACGGCCGCAGGGATACAAGTGCTGGTCATGGGGTCTGCATGCCCGGGCACCCCCTGCCTCCCCTCTGGAGCCACCCAGACAGACAGACAGACAGACAGACCGGCACCCCACGCTTCCCATCACCTGCCTGCCCGCAGTGCCCTGCCATCCCTCGCAGGGACGGGCACAGCATCCCACGGGTCCGGGGCTGGGGACAAGTTCCCCATGTCGCTCCGATGGGGATATCCCGCAGTCTCACGGCCGGTCCCATCCATCCCTGGTACGGAGAGGGATGTCTGCGGGGATGGGAAGGTGGCCGGGGCTTCCAGTCCTCGGTGGCACAGGGACAAGTCTCCGAGGGGCTGCCAAGGGGAATGGGAAAAGGCACTGGGTGGTGAACGCGGGTACCAGAGGATGCTCCAGGGATGAAGGAACCGCATCGTGGGGCTATAGACACCGGTGACCGTGCCCGAAGCGTGCGCTCCCCAACCTACTCGCAGTGCCCAAGAGGAGTATAAAAATAGAGCATCTTTCCGAAAGAAGCCGGGGAGAAACGGTGCCGGGAGAAGGGGCAGAGTCTGGCGAGGCCGAAGGCTGTGAGGATGAGGAGGGCAGAGCCCGGCGGGGAAGGGGGGGGTCTTTTTAGAGCCCAGCTTGCTAACCGTCTGCTATAATTGACACAACATTGGCAGTACTGCCAATGTTCTTCGCAGTTAACAGCCTTCTCAGAGCTGACAGTTACTAATAGCTCCTGTTGAATTTACTAAATGTCTTTCCTCAGTTACTGCCAGCGATAGTTATATTAGGATGCAAAGTGGTATTATGCAATAAAACTTGCACTTTGTATCAATATCTGAAGCGCCTGACTTATTTTTATATGAAGCCAATCAAATGGAACAAAAAGGAAGATCGTCCATTTAGTTGTCTCCTGTGAAAATATATTGCCTTTGGATTTAATTGTAGTTCAAGTAGACAATTAGAACAGAAACTTAAAGACATTATGCGGCAGGAGAGCTCCTAGAACTTCGCCCCGGTTCACAGTCCTAAGCGACAGCAGTCTGTATATTACAGGCACGTAATACAGATTTAAAGAGTTACAGAGGGCACGTCTGACTTCTTTAAAGATTGGGGTCAAGCGTACCCACGAGGTTGCCACCCTCCTGCCTGCCCCTGCCACCCCTCAGACCACCCCTGCCACCCCTCAGACCACCCCTGCCACGGCACCATCCCCGATACACCAGGATCAGCTCTCCCGGGATTTCTCCTTGCCGGAGCCGGGCTGAGCAGCACAGTATCGACGGAGAAGAAGGGGGACTGGCAGCTTCTGGGGGAGGCAGGGAGAGGACACGGCACCAACACAGCCCCTGTGACTGGGAACATGGGGACCAGCCTGGTTGAGCATCCCAGCTCCAGTTGTTCAGCGGGATGCCCGGCTTGGGGGATGTTGAGTTGCTCAGTGGGATGCTCTGGGGACTGGGGGATGTTGGGTTGCTCAGTGGGATGCTCTGGGGACTGGGGGATGTTGGGTTGCTCAGTGGGATGCTCTGGGGACTGGGGGATGTTGGGTTGCTCAGTGGGATGCTCTGGGGACTGGGGGATATCCAGTTGCTCAGTGGGATGTTCTGGGGACTGGGGGATGTTGGGTTGCTCAGTGGGATGCTCTGGGGACTGGGGGATGTTGGGTTGCTCAGTGGGATGCTCTGGGGACTGGGGGTTATCCAGTTGCTCAGTGGGATGCTCCGGGGACTGGGGGACAGGCAGAGGGTGAGTGCGGGGGGTCCAGGACTCACTTTCCCGATGAGCTTGCCCCGCTTGCTCATGCAGATGTACTTCTCGCTCTCAGCCCCCTTGATGCGGACGCGGCTCCCGAAGGTGTCCGTCTCCACAATGAGCTTGGCTGTGAGGAAGAGAGCCAGGGGGACGTGTCCCATGGGGGCTGTGGCACCCCGCCTCCCCCTCCCCCCCC
>NW_009647603.1:4205-6218 GCF_000708025.1 Charadrius vociferus
CCTCCGTCTCGCCCCCCAGCATCCCTCCCTGCCCCATCTCCGGTGGGGCCAGGAGGACGCCGAGCTCCCACAGCCGGGGCAGCCCAGCCCTTGCCGGGGGATGCTCCCCAGCCATGATGCTAAAGGCCTTTTGTTAAAACCCAGCAGAGTCAAACCGGGCGTTTGATGAAAGCACCGGAGAGAGCAGCGGCCCCTTCCTCACCCCCCCCTTCCCCTCCCCGCCTCCCTTCCCCGGCACATCCGCATTGTCAGCGATTCAATGGGTTCTCCAAGGCCGGACCGAATCCAGCACCCGGCGGGTTAATTATCCTCGTCCTTATTGTGTCTCTACCGCACAGCGGTGGTCGCGAAAGGTTGGGAGCCCACACTGAAACCAGTGACCCCCCCAGCGGGTCCCCCGCTCTCCCGACAGCCCGTGCCGGAGCGGGCAGGGAGACCTGGAAAGGTGAGGAATCACTCTCGCCGGTCAGCGGGCTTCGAAAAGGCTTTCTCGAAGGTTTTAGAGGCTGAGGCTGCCAGCCTGGCCCTCGAGGGGCTGCGATGCCCATCAGCGTGGCGTCAGGGCTCCGGGGCGGTCCCCCTGCAAACCCTGCGGGGAAAGGGGGATGAAGCCGGGGTGGGCTCTGCCCGTGCCGCCCGCCACATATGGATATTTAAGAGGCTGGCGGCGGGATGAGGTGATTCTCCGGCGGGAAAAGTTGCCTGTCTCAGGCCAGGAAGAGATTAGAAAGCCAAAGCCCTAAATATAGGGCTTATAAATGCTGCGCGGTGTCGGAGAAATGCCTGATTTTGGAAGTTTTGAGGTCAGGGCTGGTTGGTTGGGAGCCGTGCTCACATGGGAGTTATTTGAGGGATTTTTGGGCGTACAACCAACCAGCTCAGACAACTCAAACCTTCCCCGCGCCCTCACTTCCCCTGCAAAACTTCTGTGGGAAGAGGCATTTCCCTGTCCTTTTCCAGCCCTTCCGTGAGCACGGCTGTCCCGGGCTGTGGATAAACCCCTCGGGGGAGCCGCCGGCCCCTTACCGAACTTGTTGCCGTCCTCGGCGGTGGCGGTGATCCTTTTGCCGTTCACCTGGACGTGCTTGCCGCTGGTGCTGCTGTAGAGCTGGTACTCCCTGATCTGCCGTCGGCTCAGCTGGTCGGTCATGGCGCCCTGGTCCCTCACGTACTGGTTAAAATTAGGAGACGGTTGATTCTCCCCCTTTGTTTACAAAGGGAAAAATAAAATCAATTTGTTTTGGAGAGCCGACGGCGAGGGGATGGAGCGGGGGAGCTGGTGCTGGCCCCGGGGGGACACCCAACCCCCACCCCCGTCTGCGGGCGAGGGAGGGCTCCCAGCCATCACTGGCCAAACTGGTCCCCTCGGAGCAGCGATGAAGGCACTGAGCGGATGCTTTGGACCCGAGAGCGAGAGGCAGGCAGGCAGGCAGGGAGAGGCAGGGGTGTTGCTTTGCATCCCGCGCGTGAGGGGGATGCAGGGTCTCGCAGGGAAGGATGCTCTCCTCCAGGGCACAGCCACTGGTTCCCTCGGGAACCAGGGACCGCCCCAGGGGTCAGACAGACACTCAGCAGCATCTCCTGCTCGGGCAGCACCTTCTGCTCCAAGGACAGGCTGGGGTGCAAGGGCTGAGCTTGCCAAACGCCCGCTGGGTCCCTCACGGGATGGGTGAAACCCACCTAAAGCCGGACTGGGTGTCCCAGGAGCAGAGCCATCCCCTCCCAGTCCACCCTGAGCACACACTGACCCCGGGACGGGAGGAATAAACACCACCTCGTGGACCCCAACGAGCTCCGTGGCTTATGCTAACGGGGCAGCACAAACACAGGAGGGTTATTGTATGGTAAACGGCAGCTAATTAGCGCAGATGAGGTGGGGAGGGGGGGGATTAGTGCTGGTGGTCAGTCCCTGGCCACATACCGGACTCCAACCAGTGCCTCTCCATGTGTGTCTTAAGAGAAAACCCGGTTTAATCCCAGTGCGAGTGGGAAGCCGGAGCTTGGGGCAGCACC
>NW_009647603.1:6560-6911 GCF_000708025.1 Charadrius vociferus
TCAAAGAAATAAAAGCATTTACCTTGGGGAAAGGAAAAAAAAAAAAAAAAAAAAAAAAGAAAAAAGGTCCCGAGCATGTATTAAGGCTGCTGGGGCCGGCAGCTACGGGGGTTTTGTTCGGGCTCTGGAGCAGAGGGTGCTGATATGGAACAGTGCATTTTAATAGCCGCTGCCTTTCTAAAGCGCACAAAAAGGGACGGTGCAGGCCGAGAGGGTAGGGGGGGAGAAGGGAAGGGGGGTGTCGAACCTCACACCACCCCTCTGGGAGGGGACACACACACAAACACACACACACACGGACACCAGAACCTGCTGCGTCCCGTTAACCCCCTCGGCAGGCCGCCCCCGGCT
>NW_009647603.1:7041-7439 GCF_000708025.1 Charadrius vociferus
CACCGATCCCCCAGTCCCGGCCCGTTACAGCCCCCCGAGACCGGTACCGATGGGCACAGCCGGCTCCGGTGGGGACGCATCCCTGCGGGTACCTTCGCAGCATCGTTCCCCTGCCCGGAGCTGGGTACCACCTAGGGTGGGCATGCACTGGTCCCCTCGGCCACCGGGAAAGCCCCCTGCCCGGAGCAAAGGACATCCCCGAAGCGAAAGGTTTTATCCGGGCGGACGGCAGAGCGGGTGCCTTCGCGGCGCAGCCAGATGTGCCGCGGGGTTAGTAAAACACATCCACTCACCTGGGTCTGACAGGAGAACATGAGGAGCTGGAAACATCTGCCGCGGGAGACAAAAAGAGAAAACAGGGTGGTTTGTTTTGGGTTTGTTGTTTTCTTCCCCGTCCC
>NW_009647603.1:8439-9364 GCF_000708025.1 Charadrius vociferus
GGGGTGTGTGTGTGATGCTGTGGGGTACAGCGATGGCACAGGGGGTGGGAAAAGCCGCCCCAGGCCTCAGGGAGGGATGCGCTGGCACCAAGGATGCTTTTTGTCACCCTTCTTTCAACGAGGTGCCAGGGACAGCCCCGGTGGGTGCATCACACCGAGAAAAGCACCGCAGCGGTTTTTAACCGGCTTGGTTTAGCACTGGGGGGACTCTGGGGGTCTTGTCGCAGCCCCCCCTGACACACAACTGCCCCCTTTCCCCTGCTCCATCAGGTGTGACCTCCCCCGCAGGAGGCTGCGCATCCCTCCGCGCTCCGTTTGCTCGGAAGGCGCTAAGTGCCTTACGAATGGCCTTGGCAGGGAGCTGGGGTGATGCTCCCGGGGGGGTGTGGAAAAACATCCCTGTGGGGTGGCCCAGAGGGGACAGCACAGGGGAGGGGGATGAGGGGTTTTGTACAGAAACCACTGCCTCCATGCTCGTGCCTCAGTTTCCCCAGCAGCACGAGGATACATCAGGCCCCACGGGAAAGGTGTGATGGAGACCATCAGGGAACCCGTACCCCCATCTGCGGGAGGGGGTGTGTATGTGTGTGTGGGAACTGATTCAGTGCTAACGACCCAAATTAGACCTCCCCTGATGCCTTCTCACCTCCCAGGGGCAGGAATTCAGCCCGAAACGCAGTTCGCAGCCCCAAATCACCACCAGCATGGCATCCCCCAGCTCAGGGTCCCCCTTCCACCCCAAATCCCGTGGGGATGTGCAAACACCCCCCATCCCATCCCATCCCATCCCTGGGGGTCACGGGGCAGAGCTGTGCCTCAGCCCCTCCAGCGGTGGGGGATGATTGATGGCCACGGAGCCGTCATCACTCCCGGTGTGTCCCCCTCCGGGTTTGGGGCAGAGGGGACCGGGAAAGCCGTCAACACA
>NW_009647603.1:10262-10727 GCF_000708025.1 Charadrius vociferus
GGCAGAAGCATCCCCTGGGCAGGGTGGGTGATGGGCCCCCAGCCCCCCCCAGCCCCAGCACAGAGAGCCAGGGGTGCAAAATAGCCTTTATTGGGGAAGGACAACACAAAACCGGCGGCTTTCCAGGCTCTTCGGCACCTGGAAGGGAAGGAAAAAGAGGTTTTACACCCTGCTTCGGGGGCAGGTCCTCCCCGGCCCCGCCTCAGCCACCTATGGGGGGCACATGGAGACCCCCCTCCCAGCCCTGGAGGGACCCTTTTACCCGACCCCCCCATCCCACTGCCCCATCTGTACCTGGCCAAGCTCTGCCACAGCTCCTGTTAGTTCTTCGCCGCTGCCTTCCTACCCCGGATGGTTCCTCGCCCCTGGGGGGGGACAGGAACAGGGTTGAGCATGGGGACCCCCCAGCCCAGAGAGCCCCCAGCCCCCCAGGAGAGCCCGGGTCCACACTTCTCCCCCTTTTCT
>NW_009647604.1:0-582 GCF_000708025.1 Charadrius vociferus
TGCCAGTCATTCCTTTTTGGTGTCATGATTAAAAAGTGACGTCTGTCACTTTGAAATGAATATTTATACGTATTCGTCAACTGATTCAATTCAGGTAGCTGTTCGAAGGAGAAGGGATCTTAACCGCATCTCTTATTTGAGGCTGTATCGTGATAACACCGGGGATTGATGTCGCGCTGGGGAATTTTCTCCAGTTCCCATCTTTTGCCGCTTAATGAGTGGCAGAGATTTCCCAGCTAGACATGCAGTGAGGTCTAGGCAGGCAATGCGAGCGTGGATCTAATGTTGACCGTGATTAAACTACATTATTAAAAGGCTCCTGCCTTCCAAAGAAAGTCTGGAAAAGTGGAAAAGAATGTGCCTTTCTCCTTTGGGATTGCTGTTGCGGCAGAGGGGATGGAAACAGCCCACCAGGGTTTTGCTCCGCTCCTGGCTTTGCCTTGGAAATAGGCCTGAAGGGCTCAATCCCTGCGGGGCCGACTCTGACCCGGGTGAGGGGCAGCTGTGACAGGAGATCCGGAGGGTCCATCTCCACAGTTGATGTGGAGTGATGTGAGTGAGCGATTTCCCCAAAAGGAGGGA
>NW_009647605.1:0-685 GCF_000708025.1 Charadrius vociferus
CTGCTACAGGTTTCAAAGTATCTAAGTATGTGGGTTGGGAGGAGGTCAAGTCCAAGCCGGCGCTTCCTTGGGTGCTGGCACAAAGGGGTTGTTTGTGCGGGTGCTGACCCAACTTCTCTTTTGTGGCTGGGGGACATTTGTTGTCTTGGCGCCTCTCCCCGGGGCGCTCTTAGGACAGTTTCCTTTCCCTCATGCTTCAGGCAAAGGTCTGCTGTCTTTATCGTACTTAGATCTACATTGATTGGCATAATGCCTCCCATTCCCACAATGGGGGCATAATTGTGGACCTTTAGGACAATCTCGCTTTAGATGTCCCATTTGCCCACAAATAAAACAAGCCCCTCTCGCGTTGCATGCTGCAAATGCCAGTGTCATGGCTTGCATTTGATATGTGTGTGTTCCTATAACGCTACATGATTCAACCATCTGTGGGATAGTAGCATTAGGATTTGCGGCCAATAAAGCCTCTAACAATTTCTTACAGTCCACATTAGCATTTGCTACAGCGAGCTGTTTAAGCAATATCTGCCGGGCTTCAGGGTGTTCAACTTGTAATTCTAAGGCTTCATTTAACCAATCAACAAATTTCATAAATGGCTCTGTAACTTCCTGTTTAACCGTTGCAAATGACTTTGAGCCCCCCCATCCCCCTCTGGGAGGTTAAGAGCCTTCAAGGCTTCCTGCT
>NW_009647605.1:1024-4402 GCF_000708025.1 Charadrius vociferus
CGAGACAGACATTGTTTGCCTAGTTGTCTCTTTATCGACATCTGGATCGCGAGGGAACAGATTTGGCTCGACTTCTGGATTGCTCTGTCCTGGGTCAAACGGATCAGGCAGACCTGAATTTGACACAGCAGGTGCAGAAGGTTGCACAGGTGCCGAGGGTTGCGAGGCTAGATCTTGAGTATTTTTATCTAATGCATCAAACACCAGTCGCCAGGTAGATAATAACAGAGGCTCTGCCACGTCACTCGTTGTGGCCACATTCCAGAGCTGTACCCCAATTGTGTCCCAAGTACTCTTACTATAGATATTACTTGAGTTGGCTTCAGGGACATGTGCAGAGACCCATACTAAAAGTTCCTTAAGTTTTTCTTCTTTTATAGCTACATCTCATTTTGCTAAAAAGGTTTTGAGAATCTTGAACACAAATTTGTGCTCAGGTGATATAGAATTTCCCATGTACCCAGCTGCTTACCTCTTCTTTCAGGTAATTGATTGTTGCTGCGCAGCTCTTTCGGGGTTCAACCGGACTCCTCACCGTTACCGCTTCATGGTTTTTCCTTTCGGGGATCAACCGGACTCCTCACCGTTACCGCTTCATGGTTTTTCTCCAAGTCCCTGTTCGGGCGCCATTTGTGAGGATTAAGGCACAGACTCTGATATGCAGGATCGAAATCCGCTTTATTAAGCAAGCGTGTTCTTTATATACTTTTCTACCAAGGCCAGTGATTTTCTACTTTACTTGTTTACACCATCACATACTCTAAAAGATCACGTTCCCACTGAGAAGGGAATCTCTCTTCCCTGTGAGCAGCACCTCCTTATCTAGGGAGTAGCTTCACACAACTTCATCATCTGCCAGAACAATGCTGCAGCTGCTTATTCCTCCCTGTTAGTTCTACCACACTTAACCCTTCTTTTGCCTCAGTCCCCGACAGAGGTGGAAGGAAGAGTCTGTGGAGTGAAGAAGTACTTTAATGCAAACATACGTTGCACTGGGTTCTGCTAACAAAAACTGTATCTAGAAAGTCTATCCTAATGATTAATGGGATGGCTTTCACTTTCTTTTTCTTTTATATAAAAAATGGAAATGTTAGGATAAAATTAAAGCAGGTTCAAACATATATGAATACTTTATATTTCACATAGTTGGTTTTCTGACCTTGGTGGAGAGTCTCAATACATGGCATATAGACATAGGTCAAAAATGGCTGTAGAAGTACTTTGTTTTCCCCCAAGGCTAAAAAAATAAAAGCTCCAGCACCATTTTTTTTCTTTGGTGTGTATTTTGTAATTGCACTTGATATGCTATATAGTATAAAACTATGCTTGGATTTATATTTACTTTTACTTTGCATAATAAGGAATGGCATAAGCTAGTTCTTGCATTCTTCACTAGAGCCACAGCAATGTATGAGCTGCAAACTGGGCCCTCAGCCAAGATTCATTTCATATGTGTACTTCTTTGTGCAAGGGTGTGCCTTTATTTCTCAATGCATGTCTTCAAAGTTTGTAGGGACACAGATGTATTCCACCTAGCTTTAGGTACTTACCTGGAACTGATGCTTCTGCTCCAGTTGGTGGAATTGATGTGAAGACTTATTTTATTTAATATAACTCTCTGACTTTCTTGCATTAATATAGCATTTTATTCTTTCTTACATTTACTTTCTCATATTTTTGCCTTCTGGTTTTGGTTATTTGATTCTGTGATATTTGACTATGTGAAGGGTGAATGATCAAAATAAGCTGTTTTTCTTCGTGCATTCTCTCTTCAGCTGTTCTGTTTCCTCAGGGGAAAAATCTATTTTCCCCTCTCTGCATTTTAGAGAAAGCAAGGAGTTACAAATCTCTCTTTTTGTGTAAGTCTTTCAGATTCCTGTATTATATCAATAGATGCTTTCCTCTTTGAAATCCATGATTTCTAGACAGCTTACTGAAGTGGGACCATTTAGCCTGGCATGCTGTATTAAATGATGCAGTGCTGTAGCTTTTGTTTCAGTTCTGCATTGCTGTGTAATGAAGATAATTTAGTACTGTTGACACAGTATATGCTTGTGTTTGAGTTGTGTCAATAATATATTTCCAATATATTTTGTAGAAAGATTAATTAAGAAAGGAATTTTAATAATGCATGAAGAAGGTAGGGGATCTGCTAATGAACAGACTCCAAAGTAACCAAAACAATAATTTAGCTCAGATCCATTTTAGTGCATTTGTAAGTAGGCAAAATGCAAAACTTGTTTAGAACTCGCCAAGAAGACCAGCTCCAGTGCAGGTAAGTCCACACTGGGGAAGGGGATCGAGGCAAAAAGGGCTGGCAAGGGGCTCGTGCTGGGACCGGCAGCTTGGGGGAGGGCTGTTGACACGGCAGGGGCGGAGCAAGCACCACCCGCGGCAATTCTAAAGGAGCTGTGAAGGAGCGCAGGGAGCTGCCCCACTGAGCACTGAGCAAGCGAGCAGTGAGTGGGTGACATCCAGGGCGTTAGCTGGGAGCACCACGGAAGGGCGGCCTCCCTGGGTGGGTGAACTGACTGGGTGAACAGGGCATGACAGGTTGCATGGAAGGCTGCTGTAAATCTACCAACTTGGTCAGCTATCCATGGTATCTACCTGGCAGAAAACCATGGCCCCGATGAACTGTGCATGCACCAGTTCTGATGCTGCTTTGCAGATGGAGCTCTTGTGTGAGCATGCTGCCACCCAGGTGTTGGGCTGCAGGGTGTGCCCTGCTCTGACGCCTGTGTCAGATGGCAGCGGCGAGCATGCCTGTGGCAGGTGTGCCCAGGTACAGGAACAGTACGAGGGCAATGAAGAAAGATTTCAGGGCTTTGGGATGACCGGTTAAGGGGTTGGGGACACAAGTCTTGTTCTCCTTTATCCCTCCAGTTGCGGGGAATGATGAGGGGGTAAATAGGAAGAGCCAGCAGGTCAATGACTGGCTCCAGCTACTGGCAGGGCTTCGGGTTCTTTGACCATGGCCTGATTTACAGAACACTAGGCCTGCTGGTAGCAGCTGGGAAAAGCCTGTCTCACAGGGGGGAAAGGGTTCTAGGACTAGAATTAGCAGGGACATTGAGAGAGATTTAAATCAGATTTGTAAATCTATTAAAAAAAAAATGACAAGTAGGATTGAAACCTTAGACTTCAGGAGGGCTAACTTTGCTCGCTTCAAGGAATTGCTTGGAGAAATCCTATGGGAGAGGGCTCTAGAGGGTAGGGGGGCTCAAGAGAGCTGGCTGCTATTTAAGCATCACTTCCTCCAAGCTCAGGATTGGTGCCTCCCAAAGAGAAAGAAATCAGGCAAGGGAAGAAGGAGACCTGCTTGGCTGAGCAGGGACCTTCTGAAAAGGCTCAGGTGGAAGAAGGGAGTTTACAATA
>NW_009647606.1:0-2520 GCF_000708025.1 Charadrius vociferus
GCAAGAAACTTTCTGCAGCTGCCTGGGGTGGGGACGGCGCAAGCATCCGTGCTGCAAAGGCCTCTCAGCATCAAACCTCATTTGTGACACTCCTCCCGATATTGGGAAGGGATCTCAGTGCAACCCATCGATTAAAAGGCAGCCCAGCTCACAGAAAAGCTCAGCAGCCACGTGTCCAAGTTCCTCTGTTGCTTTCTTAACTACAAAACAGCTACTTTCTAAACTACAAAACCACTCCTGCCCAGAAGTGGACATCACGAACCTAACCAACCAATGCTACCAAAGCGCTTTGGTGCTCCTTATCTCTCCCATTCTTCTCCTGCAGCGAAAGATAGTTGGGGCTTTTGGTCTATTATGATAGATAGGAAGTTTATTAGATACTTCAGGGACTACCTGGTGCCCCCAGGTGGCTGAGGGATGTGGAGAGGAGCTCTGTGAGCTTATCTGCACCAAACCACTTACAGGGAGGTTGGAACTCAATGATCTTCAAGGTTTCTTCCAACCTAAACCATTCAATGATTCTATGATTTCCAGGGACCTGGCCTCTCCAACACACCAGTCCTTCCAATCCAGTGTTGTTATTCTTGGCTGGAAAGCAATATAGTTAATGCAGACAGTGATTATCATCAAGTATTCACAAAATGTCACACATTCCTACAGCACAGTGGAAACCAAAAATGTTTGGGTTTGTGTCGACATGTTAACAAAATTGAAATAAACACTGTGTTAGGGACAGTAAAAGATTGCACGTCAAATCAAACCATTTCAATTTAAATATTTCACTATACCGACCCTGAGTTTCCTAAATTTTATTTCAGTTCTACTATAGTGTTATTTCTTTTTGGTTAGGCAAACAAACAAAATCCATTAGTGCCTTCGCTCTGCAAAGACAAACCTGTGTCAAAAGAGATTTGATGTTCTGAAACCTGCTTCACATTGTTCCAACGTAGGGCATGTCTCCGAAAAGCTCTCTCTGCTTCTTGCATGGCATTAAGAGATTAATGTCGTAAGTCTGAAAGCGTGGAGGCTTCCTCTAGGTGAAGGCAGAGGAACCTTCAATCCATCCCCTCCTTCACCCAGCACAGCATAGATTTATTAGAGAATTATAGAAACACAGAATGGTTTGGAAGAGACCATCAAAGCTCATCTAGTCCAACCCCCCGCCATGAGCAGGGACATCTTCAAAGAGATCAGGTTGCTCAAATCCCCGTCCAACCTGACCTGGAATGTTCCTAAGGATGGGGCATCTCCCACTTCTCTGAGCAACCTGGGCCAGGGTCTCACCACCCTCAGCGTAACACAATTTATTCCTTATAGCTGGTCTGAATCTCCCCTCTTTTAGCTTAAAACCATCACCCCTTATGCTATCACAACAGCCCCTGGTAAAAAGTTTGCCCCGCATTATCAGTATCTGATCACTAAAATATTAACAACGGATCATGATTTCAACATATTTTTACCTTTCTAGAGCTCCTCTGTGCATTTTTATTAAATACTTCCCTCATCTGAATTTTTACATTTCTTTCTTTTCAAATGTTTAAAACGCTCTTTTCTACTTTCTTTGCCTGAGATCCGATATGCTGCAAGATAAACAAAACCTGGGCACAAATGCAGAATAACCCAGCAATTCCTCATCAGTGGCAACAAAGCTGGAACAGCAATATACAAAAATGACAAAGTTTTTTAACTACATCCTCTTAGACATTTTTTAGGGGAAAGGAGACTACAGGGAAGGACAAAACGGTCGGAATCCCGACTCCAATTGAGTTCCCCGTCCACTTCGCATTGGTTCAGATATGATGAGAAATTAAATAAGTGAAAAAATATTGCCAAGTATCCCCCTGCTGTTATTCTTCCCGCTAAGACTGCCACAACTCCATTATCCCAAGATTTTCTGGGCAGATCTAGTGCTCAGAGGTCTCTTTCCATCCTTGGGTTAAAATCCTGACTCTAAACTTCCTCTGAGCAAAAGAAGGACTTAAACTGGAGCTCCGTTTCTTTGTTCCATCACTACACTTACGCCATATATTATAGGTTTGGTCTTAATTTGCAGGAGAAGTTTAAGCAGATGGATCATGTTTTACACAATGGAAAAATTAACAGCAAATTTGGAAAAGAAGAAGTGGGGTATTTCATTTTGTCTTACTATTCCATATGAGTTAGCCAAGTTGAGAGTAATACGCAATTTCTTTTCTGCTGTAATGAAGGAAAGGGATACGTGCTAATCATATGCATATTACTCTCCCTTTTCATATAGATATTACTCTACCCCTTACATCACATAATTGCTCTTAGTACCATAATCGTCCATACCCTCAAAACGACTTTTAAGGAATTTTTCTTACTCAAACAAAGCAGCATACAGATGTTTTGAGAATGGAGCTCCTAACCTCTATGTCTTCATCCCAGCAGGATGATTAAGGAATCCATCACACCACTCTCCTTACCAAATACTGCTGACCCAAAAGCTCTGGAGCCATGCTCTTGCTTCCCATTTGCCATCTGCACTGCAGGTGAGCA
>NW_009647607.1:0-285 GCF_000708025.1 Charadrius vociferus
AATATTCAAGCAAAGACCTATTTCTGACGCTGCATAAGCACTATTAAGACAGTGACTGGGAACTTGAAAAAAAACATGTATGACCCGCTGCTATAAAATAACTTAAGTTTCCTTAGATAAGACATCTGTGCTCAAGTTGTCCCATCATATGATGTAAATCTCTTTGAGACCAGAAACAATATTGTTTAGAGACTTTGTATATGCTTGTTGAGAATGCATGAACTGCCAGATGTATAGATTGTACAAAATGTATGCGCCTGATGAGCCAGCAATGTGCCCTGGCGG
>NW_009647608.1:0-465 GCF_000708025.1 Charadrius vociferus
TGGGACTGGGCCAGCTCCTGCTCTGGGGGTCCCCGATTCTCCGTCCCTCGTCCCTGATCCCGGTTCCTCAATCTGAGTTCTCCAGTCCCTGTCCCCAATGTCCCCAATCCTCCATCTCCGGGCCCCGGTCCCCCCCAAACCCCAGTCCCTGATCCCCCAAATCCTCAGTGTCTTGTCCCCAAAACCCCAACCCCGCTCCCCATGTCCCCCACCTCCCAAATCCCCGGTCCCCAAATCCCAGCCCAGTCCCTCGTCCCCAACCCCAGGTCCCCAAATGCCAGCCTTTGTCCCCCGTCCCACGTCCCCGAACACCAGCCCTTGTCCCCAATCCTGCGTCCCCACACACCAGCCCTTGTCCCCCAGTCCCATGTCCCCAAAGCCCATCCCTTGTCCCCAAGCCCTGGTCCCCAATCCCATGCCCCCAAACCCCATCCCTTGTCCCCAATCCCTGGTCCCCAATCCCCC
>NW_009647608.1:4525-4841 GCF_000708025.1 Charadrius vociferus
TTTTTTTTTTTGCTGTGGTTATTGTGCCTATTTTTAAGCCGGCCCCGGCCGCGGCCGCAACGCGCTCCCGGTTTTCCAAGGATAACAAGGGCCAGGCCTGTGCCCCGGGAACGCTGCCCTGCCGCGAGAGCCAAGGTAATTAAAACCAGGGCGAGCGTCTACCGGAGGCACGCTTAAAATAGTGTAAACCTCCCATAAATCAGCTCCGCTTGCGCCGGGGAAATTAGGAGCAGGGCGGGAGCCCCCGGGGAACCGGGAGCTGCGGGCTGAGAACGGCGCGAGCTCATTGCATGAGTGGCTGCGGCAGAACTGCCCC
>NW_009647609.1:0-266 GCF_000708025.1 Charadrius vociferus
CTGGTCCTGTCCCAGCCCAGTCTCTCCCAGTCCAAGCCCCCCTCCCACCCCAGTCCCTATCCCATCACCTCCCAGTCCCCATCGGATTCCAGTCCCATCCCAGTCCCAGTCCCGTCCCCGTCTGAGTCCTGTCTCCATCCCGTCCCATCCCAGTTCCATCCCAGTCCCCGTCCTCTCCTCCTCCAGTCCCAGTCACCACCTTTATCTTGTCCCCAGTCCCATCCCAGTCCCTGTCTGAGTCCTGTCCCCATCCCAGTCCCCATCCC
>NW_009647610.1:0-486 GCF_000708025.1 Charadrius vociferus
TATCTGAAAACTTGGATTTGCTGGGAGGCTGGGAAATTCAAGACAAAAGGTACAGTAACAGTTTGTCTACCTTTTCTGTAATGTTTTAATGTGATATTTAATAATACGATGGTTTCTGGCTCTCTGACAGGCTTCCTGCCCCAGTCAGTGCTGTGGTAGCCCCACTTTAGGCATGGTTATGGACAGACAGGTCCTCCCTGTGGCAGCCTCTGCCAAAGCCCCTCTCTGTGGAAGGAGGAAAGCACCTCCCGCTCCATCATGGCACACTGCAGGTAATTAACATCAGAGAAGAGCTCAACTGGGATGAGTTTCAGAGAAAAGCCTGAGGGGAGACTAATAATTCAGTCCCCAGGGGCACCCTCATGCTCTGATTTTGGGGTGCTCGGCTTCGAAGCCTTCACAGCATTGTGTTGGCAGAGCTGGCGTAGGCTTAGATTGGGACTGATTGATGCTGCTTCAAAGTCCCAGCTCCCAAACTGTTTATTG
>NW_009647611.1:0-577 GCF_000708025.1 Charadrius vociferus
ACGGAGCAGGCATGAGCAAGCTGCATCCTCACCGAGCGCTGCGATTCGGGAAGCGACGGTCGGAAGAGGAGGTCTAAAGCATGCTGGATTTTCCTCCCCGTTCACCCAGGACAGCTGCAGGCTTTCTGATACCACAGTAATGTGTATTTCAGGAGTAGGTAGGTAGGTCAAGGTAGATCCACACAGAATTAGATGTCCCTTCACCAGCAGCAGATGAATGACGTTGCTCAAATTCAGCTGTCAAGCGGGTGCAATTAGAGCTTTGCTCTAGATTTTCTCCTTGCTCCAGTATTCAATGTAACACCAGTACCTGCCTATTATGCACGGCTGTTATGAAACAGGATAGCAGTACGCATCATCTTAAAAAGAGTCCAAAAATGACAGTGGTTTTCTTAAACTCAGGAATAGCACTGATAATTGAGACAGAATGGGAGTCCAAACTGTACTGTTCTTGCAGTCCGATCCGAGAGTCTCGAACATGCCTTAATTCGATGATGGAGGTGCTCAAACCTGCACCTTGGAAGTCAAGAAGACCCAGAACAAATGAAATACAACTTGATTTACTGAGACCCAGAGT
>NW_009647612.1:0-521 GCF_000708025.1 Charadrius vociferus
AATAATAAAATAAAATAAAAAAAAAGACAGGGTTTTCTTTTTTGTTTGTGGGTTTTTTTTAGTTTGTTTCTCTAGCAAGAGACTTTGGATGGCTCAGTGTGTTCTGGAACCTCCTTTGCATCATTAGAGGCAAAAATTATGTAGCGGTTTCTTAAATAAAAGTATAAGCTGTGTCTTGTTCCTCTTTCTGCCCTGAGCCACCCTGCCCGGGAAAGCCAGAGCTCCTGGATGGAAACTTCCCCTGTCCCTCCTTTTTTAAAACAAAGACCCTGGAGGCAACTCCTGGTTCTTCTTGTCCTGCACCAGTGCGGTGAATGTTATAGGGATTTCATTTCTTTTTACCCCTTCCTCCACCTAATAAAGATCTGAGCTTATCACTGGTGTTTGTCTGCATTTTCAAAGGCTCCAGGAGCAATTTTGCTTTTACAGCCTGTCCTTTTCTACCTGTTCCTGCAACAAAAGGGTCAGCTGGGAGGGTGAAAGCAGCAGACGCTGAATACCATGACTTCAGTGCTGAGAAC
>NW_009647613.1:0-283 GCF_000708025.1 Charadrius vociferus
TAACCCATCCACCACCGTGTCCCTGCGCCTGCTCTGCAGTGATGCCAGTTAAACAGGGGAGGTTAAATTCTTACTGACTTTGGCAGCTCCTGTCTCTTTACCAGCAGCAGTGTCAGCCCTGAAACAGGAGGAAAACCCACCGGGGAGGGGGGTCAGCACGGCGGGGGGACAACGGGGACAACGTGAAGGCTGTTCGTCCCCTGCCTTCCCCCTCCCTCACTTTTTCAGTTTCTCCCCCACGGCGGGCGACGCCGCGGGTCTCGGCGGTTGTTCCCCCACCCGC
>NW_009647613.1:345-730 GCF_000708025.1 Charadrius vociferus
GATCTGCCGCCTCGCCGGTAACGCTCCCCGGACCTGGAACGGCTCCTGCGGACGGGGAAATCGTGGTAAAGAGAGGGTGTTGGGGGACACCCAAAGGCTGACCGGGGTCTCCCCCACTCCAGCAGCAAGAGGAGACAGTGCTGGGGGAGCTCACGGCATCCCGCAGCCCCTGGGGTGATGCCACCCGTTAGCACTGGGAGCAACGGGACATTTTCCCCCCCTTTATTTAACACCACTGAGGCCTTTTATGGATACGGGGACCAGTGTGGCTCTCCCAGTAACAAACTGGGACCAGTCTGGCTAGAGCACCGAGCGGGAGGCCAAGACACGTGGCAAAAGGGACGGTACCGCTGCCTCCAGCTGAGCAGGAGGGCGATAAGCCACC
>NW_009647613.1:1514-7395 GCF_000708025.1 Charadrius vociferus
CTCACCGCTCCCACCGAAGCTGGTGATGAAGGTGATCTTCTCTTCGTGGCCGGGAGACGGGGTGCGGGAACGGGAACGGGATTCGGAAGTGGATTCCGAGGGGGAGCTGCGAGGAGGGAGGCGGCTTCAGTTGCCAAAAACACTCCGGCCGAGTGCCACGTTCCCCACTGGCACCCGTGGGAAGGGGACATCCCCAGCCTGGAGAACCCGGTTGTGCCGGGGCTGCGGCCGCTCACCGTTTGTAGGGATCGTAGGTGGGGCTGTCTCTCCGTGCGTAGCTGCGAGAGGAGAGGGCGTAAGGGAAGGAGAAATTAGGAAACCGGTGGGACGTCACCAGGGGACGGAGCCCTCGGGACCCCACACAAGCTGCCGCAGGCGCGGAACCCTGCGACGGAGCAGGGAGGAGCTGCCCAGGATGGATATGAGCGGACCGGAGCCGTGGCCGAGCTCTGGGAACACCGTTTCGGCTACCGGGAGCTCACCTGGGAGGGCTGATCTTCCTCCCCTTCAAGCGTTTCTCCCTGAACTCCCTCCTCTGGCGGCGAGAGCGACGGCCCTAGGAGAGCAGCCTGAGCTAAGAGACGGCACCGCCCGGGGGAAAAGAAGCCACCCCGGGGTGTTTGCCGGCCCCCTCGGGAGGCAGAGGTGCCTCCGGGAGCACCGGGAGGGGGGTCAAGACCCCCGCACAGCCCGGTGCCCCGGGAGGCTCCCGGCTAGCCCCAGCTCGCAGCGGGAGGGGGCAGAGCTGACCGGAGCTCCCCTTACCGAGTACATCGCCTTTTCCTCTTCTAGAGCTTTGGCGTTTTTAATCGCTTCTGCCTCTTCTTTGTCCTTCCGCAACATCCTTTCCCCACCCCCCCCAAAAAAAAAAAAATAGAGACCATCAACAGCAGCGCACTGGGCAGCACCCAGAAAGGGAGCCTGTGCTCAGGGGAGGTTTTTGAGGACCCCCATCCTAGCGAAAGGCAAGTCCGCGAAGGATTCAGCCCCAAGTGAGGCTTCGCCAAGCTCCCGGAGTTTTCCCCGGTCGTCAGCCCCCCCTACCTGACAAAGTCCCCCTCCGCCATGCCGTACGTGGTCGCCTGTTTGTTCAGGTCGGCCACTTGCTCCTGGTTCAGCTCGTCCACGTCCACTTCCACATCTGCGGGCAGAGCGCGGGCAGCTCAGCGCACCCTCCGGCCGCGAGGCAGCGCTCGGCACATCTGCCGAAACGGGGCGAAGCCGTCCCGGCGAGGGAAAGCCGTTACCGATATCGGGGATGACTTCGTCCTCGTCTGTGTTGCTGTCTTCCTCCGAGTCTTCCTCCTCCCCTCGCTTCTCCAAGGAGTTCTCGAGCTCGGCCACGGTGCTGTCCTCATACGTGTAGCCGATGGAGGCCTTTTTCTCCGCCAGCCTGGGCACAGACACGCTTAGCCACTGCCCGCCTCTCCCCTCCGGCGCGGCGGCTCCACGCCGGGCAAGAAGGCGTCGGGGCAGAAAGTTTCCTCGGGAAGAAACCAGCCCTTCCTCTGCCTCCCTCCTCAGCCACCACCGCTCCGCTCAGCCCCGGGACAGCCTCGCGGCCGCAGCAACAAAAAAACAAGATGGATATTTCAGCGTGGAGACGCAGGGGACGACAGCCGAGGCTGCTCAGTCCCACCCCAGTAGAGGGGAAACTGGGACCAGTTGAAGAACGGGTGTTTCCGAGGCCGTGGAGACGCTGTCCCAGCACAGCCCTCAAGGACAGGGACGTGACAACCCTCCTCTGTTACCTCTTCTTACACTCACTTCTTTTTTTCATCTTCGTTTGGCTTCTGGAGTCCCCCGTAGAGCTCGTCGATGTAGATCTGGTAGAGGCACTGCTCCTCCGAGACTGCAATCGCACAGGGAAGTTACCAGTTTGCTTTACGCCCGCTTGAGAGAGAACGGCTCAGAGAGCTGATTAACCGCAGCTCGTTAAGAGGCGACGCAGCTCTCCCAGCACCCTGCCACCCCCAGAGCGGGGACAAGGCTGTCCCCTTGCCGAGCCGTGGCCCCCATCAGTTAGGATTTCCCCCAAATCGGGGGGGGGGTCCCCCCGTCTCAGCGCAGCCTCGACCCTCCCGCCTGCAGGAGACACTTACTGCCGGCAAAATCGTTCTGCACCAGGCCTCGGTACCGCTCGTAATTACATTTTCTCTCGTCAGACTCCTGCTCGGGGGAGCTGGAAAGGAGGAGAAGCAGCTTTCGGCGCTCGCAAGCCTCTGGGGAGATGGAGTTTCCCCTCTCCCCCAGGGGATTTTGGGCCACAGAAAAACCACGGCGCCTTTCCGTTGGGATTAACGAGATCAGATTCCTCGCTGACCGAGAGACCAGGGCTGGTGTTTGAAGGGAGAGGATCGCATGCCGGTCTGGGATTCCCTTAAAAACCCAGCGAAGGGGCCGAAGCCCTCTTCCGGAGCTCGTGTCGAGGCCGCAGAGGGTAAGGAGGTGCCGGAGCAGCAGCAAGCAGGGAACAACGCTGCCCCCAGCCCCAGGGCGAAATCTGCCTTCTGCCCCATCCCCGCTCAAAGCCGGGCCGACTCCAGCAGCCCCCTGCGGCTGAGCGGCGCCTTTCTCCAAAAACAGACACCCCCCACCACCACCACCATCAGCCTCCGGGGGTTGTGCCGGTACTTAATTAACTCCCTGACTCTAATTTTGGCCTTTTCGTCACGCCCTCTCACCGCAGACCTCTGAAAAAAACTCAGCTCGGCCCTCTCTAACATTTTAGGTACGGAAAAGCTGCCGTGGGGTTGCCCTTCGCCCCACGTTCCAGCCTTTCCCGTCCCTCTGCCCTCCCTCCAGAACCCTCAGGCAACCGCTGCGAAAGAGACCCGAGAAGGTCTGAGTCGGAACCGGCAGCTCCCGTCGCAGCGGGGTGCCCCGGTGACCCCCCACCCCACCCCCCCCGGGGCTTGGAGGAGGGGGAGCCCCGAGCCTCAAACGCTGGAAAAAAAAGAGGGAGCGTCCAGGAAAAGGGGAAGCCCTGGGGAAAAAGGGGGAGTGGGACCCCCAAATTTCAGGAAAAGGGGGAGCCCGGAGCCTTCAGCGCTGGAGAAAAGGGGGAACTGGAGCCCTGAACCTCAGGGAAAAGGGGGAGCCGCGAGCCCTGGGGGAAAGGGGGAGCAGGATCCTCGGGGAAAGGGAGGAATGGGAGCCCCGAGCCTCAAATGCTGGGAAAAAAAGAGGGAGCGTCCAGGAAAAGGGGAAGCCCTGGGGAAAAAGGGGGAGTGGGAACCCCAAATTTCAGGAAAAGGGGGAGCCCGGAGCCTTCAGCGCTGGAGAAAAGGGGGAACTGGAGCCCTGAACCTCAGGGAAAAGGGGGAGCCGCGAGCCCTGGGGGAAAGGGGGAGCAGGATCCTCGGGGAAAGGGAGGAATGGGAGCCCCGAGCCTCAAATGCTGGGAAAAAAAGAGGGAGCCTCCAGGAAAAGGGGAAGCCCTGGGGAAAAAGGGGGAGTGGGAACCCCAAATTTCAGGAAAAGGGGGAGCCCGGAGCCTTCAGCGCTGGAGAAAAGGGGGAACTGGAGCCCTGAACCTCAGGGAAAAGGGGGAGCCGCGAGCCCTGGGGGAAAGGGGGAGCAGGATCCTCGGGGAAAGGGAGGAATGGGAGCCCCGAGCCTCAAATGCTGGGAAAAAAAGAGGGAGCGTCCAGGAAAAGGGGAAGCCCTGGGGAAAAAGGGGGAGTGGGAACCCCAAATTTCAGGAAAAGGGGGAGCCCGGAGCCTTCAGCGCTGGAGAAAAGGGGGAACTGGAGCCCTGAACCTCAGGGAAAAGGGGGAGCCGCGAGCCCTGGGGGAAAGGGGGAGCAGGATCCTCGGGGAAAGGGAGGAATGGGAGCCCCGAGCCTCAAACGCTGGAAAAAAAAGAGGGAGCGTCCAGGAAAAGGGGAAGCCCTGGGGAAAAAGGGGGAGCGGGACCCCCAAATTTCAGGAAAAGGGGGAGCCCGGAGCCTTCAGCGCTGGAGAAAAGGGGGAACTGGAGACCTGAACCTCAGGGAAAAGGGGGAGCCACGAGCCCTGGGGAAAAGGGGGAGTAGGAACCTCCGGGAGCTGGAGGAATGGGCTGGAAAAAAAAGAGGGAGCGTCCAGGAAAAGGGGAAGCCCTGGGGAAAAAGGGGGAGCGGGACCCCCAAATTTCAGGAAAAGGGGGAGCCCGGAGCCTTCAGCGCTGGAGAAAAGGGGGAACTGGAGCCCTGAACCTCAGGGAAAAGGGGGAGCAACGAGCCCTGGGGAAAAGGGGGAGCAGGAACCTCGGGGAAAGGGAGGAATGGGAGCCCCGAGCCTCAAACGCTGGAAAAAAAAGAGGGAGCGTCCAGGAAAAGGGGAAGCCCTGGGGAAAAAGGGGGAGCGGGACCCCCAAATTTCAGGAAAAGGGGGAGCCCGGAGCCTTCAGCGCTGGAGAAAAGGGGGAACTGGAGCCCTGAACCTCAGGGAAAAGGGGGAGCCACGAGCCCTGGGGAAAAGGGGGAGCAGGAACCTCCGGGAAAAGGGAAAGCCCTGAGCACTGGGGAAAAGGGGCAGTGGGAGCCTCCGGGGAAAAAGGGGAAGGGGAGCCCTGAACCTCAGGGAAAAGGGGAAGCCACGAGCCCAGGGGAAAAGGGGGAGTCCTTAACTTCCAGTGCTGGAGAAAAGGGGGAGTGGGAGCCTCGGGGGAAAAGGGAAAGCCCTGGGGAAAAGGGGCAGTGGGAGCCCCAAACCTCAAGAAAAAGGGGAGCCCGGAGCCTTCAGCACTGGAGAAAAGGGGGAGTGGGAGTCTCAGGGAAAAGCGGGAACTGGAGCCCTGAACCTCAAGGAAAAGGGGGAGCCACAAGCCCTGGGGAAAAGGGGGAACCCTGAACCAAAAAAGGGGGGAGGGGGAGCCTCTGGGAAAAGGGAAAGCCCTGAGCCCTGGGGAAAAGGGGCAGTGGGAGCCCCAAACCTCAAGAAAAGGGGGAGCCCAGAGCCTCCTGCACCGGAGAAAAGGACAAATTGGGAGCCCCAAGCCTCAGGGAAAAGGGGGAGCCCCGAGCCCTGAACCTCAGGGAAAAGGGGGAGCCCCGAACCTCAGAAAAAAGGGGGAGCACGAGTCTTAGAAAAGAGAAGGAGCAGAAGCTCCGATCCGTGGGGAAAAGGGGGAGCGGCTTTGCCTGTGTGGGTTTAGGGCGCCCACCCAGGGACACCCCCACGGGGTCCCCGTGGAGGGGAGGCAGCAGCGAGCGCGGCAGCTCCTTTATCCACCCCTCTTCCACCCCAACACCAGCCGCAAAAGCGCCCAGGCGGTTCCCAAACGCCCCAGGCGCACCCCAAATCGGGGCCCATCGAGGGACGGTCGGGGACCACCGCTGTCCCAGGGGTGGGGGTGTGACGACGAGGAGACCGGGGACCACCGCTGTCCCCCGGGTGGGATAACGAGGAGGTCGGGGACACTCACGATCTTCTCGTAGTACTCCCGGCGGCGCTCGGCTCGCTTCTTGTAGTCCACCATCATCCCCCGCAGCTTGCGCTCGTGTTTGCGGGCTTCGTGCCACATCCTGGCGTCCCCCAGCTGCCACCGTGCCGGGGGGGGCTCCTGCCAGACACCGAGGAGGAGGAGGAGGAGGAAGAGAAGGAGATGGTGGCGCAGGGACGGCTGTTCCCTGCCTGAGAGTGGAGAGCTGCGTTAGGGGACAGGGAGTGACGGTGGGGGGACAGCCCTGGGTGACGGGGGACACCGGTCACCCCCGGGAAGGGGTGTGGGGGGCACAGACACGGGGGAAGGGAGACCCCCGGCAACCCGGGAGGGGGTGTGGAAGGGGGACACGCACTGGGCAGCTCTGGGGGAGATGGGGGTGACACACCGGGCACTTTCCGGGGCTGGATGGGACACGGGCACCTCCCGGGACCAGGGGAAAGGGCCGGGGAC
>NW_009647613.1:8121-8445 GCF_000708025.1 Charadrius vociferus
GGGGCCTGGGGCGAGGCACGGAGACAGCGCTGGTCCCGGTCGCGGCGCTGTAATGGTTTTGGCTTATCTCGTTCCGAGGTGTATACTGGGACAGACTGGTCCCAGTCGCAGCGCTATACTGGTTCAGACTCGACCCAGTCCCAGAGCTACACTGGACCAGACTGGTCCTGGTGAGGGTCTCAGTCCCAGGGCTATACTGGGCCAGCCTGGTGCCAGTCCCAGGGCTGTACTGGGCCAGCCTGGTCCCCATGCTGGTCCCAGCCCTCGGGTTATACTGGGGCAGGCTGGTTCTGGTGCTGGTCCCAGCCCCAGGGCTGTGCCGGC
>NW_009647613.1:8500-8986 GCF_000708025.1 Charadrius vociferus
CCCAGCCACAACGCCTTACTGGTTTGGGCTGGTCCCAGTGCTGGTCCCAGTTCCAGGGCTATATGGGGCCAGGCTGGTGCCAGTACTGGTCCCAGTTCCAGGGCTATACTGGGCCAGGCTGGTTCCAGTGCTGGTCCTAGTCCCAGGGCTATATTGGTTCGGGCTGGTCCCAGTCCCAGAGCTACACCGGGCTAGACTGGTCCTGGTGCCGGTCCCAGTTCTGCAGTTATACTGGGCCAGACTGGTCCCGGTGCTGGTTCCAGTCCCAGGGATATACTGGTTCAGGCTGGTCCCAGTCCCAGAGCTACACTGGGCCAGACTGGTCCTGGTGCTGGTCCCAGTTCTAGGGCTAAACTGGGCCAGGCTGGTCCCGGTGCCGGTCCCAGTTCCAGGGTTATACTGGGCCAGGCTGACCCCAGTACCAGGACTATACTGGTTCAGGCTGGTCCCAGTCCCAGGGCTATACTGGGCCAGGCTGGTCCCAGT
>NW_009647613.1:10319-11270 GCF_000708025.1 Charadrius vociferus
CTGGGGACATGGCGGGGGGGCTTGGGGACCTCTCCCCATCCTGGGGGTGACCCTGGGGACGTGGTGGTGGGTCTTGGGGACATCTCCCAACCCTAGGGACATTATGTGGGGGGCCTTGGGGACATCTCCCAACCCTGGGGGTGACCCAGGTGACCTGAAGGGTGTCTTGGGGACCTCTCCCCACCCTGAGTTGACCCTGAGGACGTGGTGGGGGGGCTTGGGGACATCTCCCAACCCTGGGGACATTATGGGGGGGGCCTTGGGGACATCTCCCAACCCTGGGGGTGACCCAGGTGACCTGAAGGGTGTCTTGGGGACCTCTCCCCACCCTGAGTTGACCCTGGGGACGTGGTGAGGGGGCTTGGGGACCTCTCCCAACCCTGGTGGTGACCCTGGGGACATTATGGGGGGGGCTTGGGGACCTCTCCCAACGCTGAGGGTGACACTGGGGACGTGAAGGGGGTCTTGGGGACCTCTTCCAACCCTGGGGATGACCCTGGGGACATGGCGGGGGGGCTTGGGGACCTCTGCCAACTCTGGGGGTGACCCAGGTGACCTGAAGGGTGTCTTGGGGACCTCTCCCCACCCTGAGTTGACCCTGAGGACGTGGTGGGGGGGCTTGGGGACATCTCCCAACCCTGGGGACATTATGGGGGGGGCCTTGGGGACATCTCCCAACCCTGGGGGTGACCCAGGTGACCTGAAGGGTGTCTTGGGGACCTCTCCCCACCCTGAGTTGACCCTGGGGACGTGGTGAGGGGGCTTGGGGACCTCTCCCAACCCTGGTGGTGACCCTGGGGACATTATGGGGGGGGCTTGGGGACCTCTCCCAACGCTGAGGGTGACACTGGGGACGTGAAGGGGGTCTTGGGGACCTCTTCCAACCCTAGGGACATTATGGGGGGGCCTTGGGGACATCTCCCAACCCTGGGGGTGACCCAGGTGACCCGA
>NW_009647613.1:12257-12788 GCF_000708025.1 Charadrius vociferus
GAGGTCCTGTCCCCGCTCCGTGGCCCCATCCCGGGAGTCTGTCCCCAATCCCATCTATCGTTGACATCTCAGCAGGGCGTCCCCAGTCCCCCTCATCCCACTCTGACTGCCCCATCCCCATCCCAGGTGGGCTGTCCCCATCCTGGGGGACACATCCCAACCCCGGAGGTCCTGTCCCAGCTCCGTGTCCTCATCCTTCAAAGACTTGTCCCCATCCCGGGGGTCTGTCCCCAATCCCATGGGCCATCGTTGATCAGCAGGGCATCCCCAGACCCCTTATCCCGCTCTGACTGCCCCGTCCCCATCCCAGGTGGGCTGTCCCCATCCTGGGGGACACATCCCAACCCCGGAGGTCCTGTCCCCATCCCGGGGTCCTGTCCCCCCCCTCCCAGGGCACGTGGCCGCGGGGTACCGTGGTCCTTGGGCAGGTAGGTGAAGCGGAAGGACTCGCTGCAGACGCTGTCGGTGAGGCGCTGCAGGAAGACCTCCACCTCCACGGGCTCGGCCAGTTCCAGGTGTTGGTACGGCGGC
>NW_009647613.1:12857-13750 GCF_000708025.1 Charadrius vociferus
CGGAAAACCACCGCGATGTCCTCTGCGGGGATCGGTGGGGTGGGGTGGGGGGGGTGTCAGCAAGTCCCCTCCTCCAGCTCTGTCACCTACTGACACTTGGGGTCCCTACTCCAGCACCGTGAGGTCCTCCTTTCCTGCACCCAGGTCCTCTCCTCCTGTCCTCCACACCTCCCGCAATCCCTCCATCATGATTTGGGCTCCTCTCTTTGGTGCTGGGTCCTCCCCCCCTCCCAGTCCTGGAGCCCTTCCCCTACAGCAGAGGGGTTGGGAGGCTGCAGGACCCCCTTGTCCCCCTCCTCCAGCACCCACGGTTCCCCCTCCAGCACCCAGAGGTGTTTAGGAGCCCCCAGGAGGCGACAGTTCCCAACTCCCAACCCCATTTGGACCCATCCCCAAAACCTTCCGGCAGCTCCGGCATTCCGCATCCTCCTTCGCCCCCATCCTGCCTTCCCGGGAGCCCCCAAAGATGCTCTCGGGGTTGCGGGGCTCCCAGTTTGCCCCCCATTACCTTTCTGGACCTTGTCACAGAGCAGGTAGAGCTCCTCGCCGCCCGTGCAGGGACCGCTCTCCTTATTCATCATGCAGATCCGCAGCTCCGAGGTGTTGGTGGACTCTGCGGGCAGCGTCAGGGCTCAGGCTGCGAGCCGGCGCGGCGGCTCCCAAACCACCCGGGTACCGCACCGCGACAGAGCATCACGACCAGGGCACCGGGGACGTCCCTGTCGGCATCATCTCTTCCCCACCAGCCCTCG
This sequence comes from Charadrius vociferus, assembly GCF_000708025.1. Taxonomy (NCBI): domain Eukaryota; kingdom Metazoa; phylum Chordata; class Aves; order Charadriiformes; family Charadriidae; genus Charadrius; species Charadrius vociferus. Next base: position 13,610 of record NW_009647613.1, read on the forward strand.
CGCTGGAGACCAACCCCGTGGGATGTGGGTGACCGTCCCACCCTGGACACAGGCGACAAACCCTCACCGGCCACCGGCGACCAACCCCGGCCAAATCCTACAGCCCGAGCCACGCTCCGGCGAGGAACCGGCTGGGCCCCC
>NW_009647613.1:15257-15919 GCF_000708025.1 Charadrius vociferus
CCGCGGCGGGGTGCCCTGCTGTGGGTGGGAGCCCCGAGCCACCAGTTTGGCTGAGCCTTTGGGCAACGCTTTGGGCAGGACGGGAGCCGGATCCGGTTGGAAACCGTCCTCCTTCATGACCTCTTCGATGATCTCTGTGGGATGAGGAGGGCGTCAGGGCAGCCCCGGGACCGGGAGGATCCCCAGTCCTGGTGGAGACCCCTCGGGGCTTGCCATACCCCCCCCCTCGTTTGCCCTCAGCCAGGGGAGGGGGACAGGACCGGCCAGATCCTGCCTTGTTTCCACCCACAAACGCTTCCTTTGTGCTCGGGGCAGAAGACGGAGCTATTCGGGGGGAACCCCCTCCCCCAGACCCCATCGCATCCCCCGAGGAGGGGGGTTCGTCGCTTCACAGCACAGCTCTGCACCCCAAATCCTGCTCGCGGCCCCGAGGAGGATGGATTTGACCACTCCAGACACGCAAAGACGGGGGCACCCCATCACCGGCTCCGTCACCTGAGGCTCCCGGATCCTGTTCTGGCCGAAGTTCCCCAAAAACGTGTGACAAAACTTACCGGCTGCCCGGAATCCACTCACCTAAATCATCTGAAAAGACAAAACCCCCTCCCTGAGTCGCCCTCCGGCGCCTCCCTGCCCCACGGAGGGGGGGGGGGGGGGGGGGC
>NW_009647613.1:20785-21649 GCF_000708025.1 Charadrius vociferus
CAAATCCCCCGCCCGGAGCCACGCTCCGGCAGGGAACCGGCTGCGCCAGCCTCACCACCCACCCCATCTCGGACCAGGGAGGGTTCTGGGGGTCCGGTGGCCCCACCACGGCCATGAAACCCCCCCACCATCACCACCACCACATACTCTTGTCGAAAATGGGCTCCGAGAGCACAGGGCTGAGGTGCCGTGTCTGCCCGGAGCCGTCCTTGTAGGAAGCCTGGAAGCAAATCCTCACCACGTTCATGTCCACCTCCTGATGGTTTTTGAGGGAACCGGCTGCGGGGAGAAGAGAGGGGACGCTCAGTGGCCCCATGGGACCCAGATCCCCCGCAGCGATAGGGTCTCAGCCCCCCAGAACGGCTCCCCTGGAGCCCCCCCACCAACCTTTGAAGGGGTCAATGCCCAACTGCAGCTTTTTCTCTATCGCCGCCTCGATCTCCTTTTTCTTCACGCACTGGATGCCCAGGTTGCTAAAGCTGCCGGAGAGCAGAGAGGTGCTGGGGAGGCGGCTCTCCCCATCCAAAACTCCACGGATCCCGTTCCTCCCAGCATCATACTGCCCAGGGAACCCCCCAAAAACCAGCCCCTGCCCTGCCGGTGCCGGCTGCAGCGTGAGCTGATGCCGGCGTCCCGGTGCGAGGTCTCCGTCCCAGCCCAGCGCCGGTGGTGGGACTCATCCTGACGTCGTTTACCTGTGTTTGGGGTTGGTCTGAGGCTTGAGGACGACCTCGCAGAGCCCGTTGCTGCAGTCTTTGCCCACCAGGCCGTGGGGGTGGACGCGGTAAGGCCAGTCCTTCCACACCAAACACGCCGTCACCTTCACCTCGGGGATGGCGTGGCAGTTCAGCAGCTGTGGAGATG
>NW_009647614.1:0-710 GCF_000708025.1 Charadrius vociferus
AGTGGTCCTTCTGCCAGCGAGTAGCCCGGCCTCTTCCTGGGGGGTTAAATCCACATTAGGTGCCTCTCTGGGCCTCACTCCCAAGGGCAGAGGTGGGCTGGGAGTCCCCCAGCTTGTCCCCATGGGCTGGCTGTGACAAACAGGGTCATTTTCTCCTTCTCTTTTCCCAGTGTCCCCTTGTGCGTCCCAGGAAGAAAATCCTGTGGGGTTGATTCCGCCGGCTGCTCAGGTAATGGCAGGGGTGGGGCTGGGGGAGCGGGGAGAATTGTTTGCGAGTTCAGGGGCGCTACAAGTACTTCACGTCAAAGGGGCAGAAAAGGCAAATTTGCTGCCAGCGCAGAAAAGCTGATGCAGAATTGCAGTGAATGGAGTGTGCCTCCTTCCTGAATTGGTGTTTGGGTGGTTAAGAATGTCTTCCTTTTGGGTAAAAGAGCTAACTTTCCTCTCAGATAAATTAAGAGCTGCCCAATACCTTGTTTAGGTTCCGGTGTTTCTCTTCTGTTTGTTCGTGCTAATTTTATGAGGGCTGTCGCAGAACAATGCCCTCTGGGCAGGTAAAGGGAGCGGGTTACTCTTCAGCCCAACGCTAGCGTGTGCCGGGCAGGGCGGTTCCAGCCTGCATCTGCGGTGTCGTTGGTGTGGTCTGTCTTTGGTGTCTTAGCCCTTCGTCGGATCTCGATGTCGGGGTTACGCTTAAGCAGGAAGGCACG
>NW_009647614.1:1454-2543 GCF_000708025.1 Charadrius vociferus
TGAAAAATGCAAGAGCTCTAGTGGCCTGCCTCAAGAACCGTCCCAAAGGTGATGCCAAGTCCTTTTTCCTCCGCTCAGCTGTTGTCTTGGCAAAGCTTCAGGGAAGAAGGCAGCTTGAGATTCCTACCCAGTTTTACGCTGAAGGGTGTTTTCCTCTCTCCGCAGATTGTCAACGTCCAGCCGTTCTCTGTGGTCGCCCATACTTCTGCCATGACTGTACGTGACAGACGGAAAGGATCCAGAGTGGTCTGCGAGGACAAGGTACGTCTCCGATGTGTGTCTGCATTTTTCCTAAGGTCCTTGTTGTGTGGGCTTTGAAATTAACTTGAAGGATGTGCCAACTCTCCTCCCGTAGTTTTTTGATTAAATATTTGACCATGAATACTAAAAACAAGGTGTGTTCTGGAGCACGTTGTGCCCATGCAAAGCTTGCTTCCCTCCACTTATTTTCTCCTCCCGAAAGCATAATCTCTCCATGTGCTTACCGTTAACTGGCACTGTGCAAATAACATTGTACTAAAAGAGGGAAGAAAGCGTTTGTAAGGGTTCAGATGTTCTGAAGAAAGAGACTTTGTTTTCGTGGTGAAAGCTTTATGCTCTTTCAGTCCACAAGTTTTTAAAATATCTTTTAGTAGTACCGGACAACCTTACTGAGATACTAGCCTCTATACAAAAAGCAGTTGAGGTCGGAGAAGAGACGGAGATAAAGTGGGACAAAGCGGGGTGGCTTCTGTGTGTTTTCTGGGCTTTGCCAAGAAGCATTACAGCCTTGTAACTGGTGATAGCAAGTCCCAATGTGTTCTTGGTGAGCTACTGCTTTCCTAATGTCCTTTTTCGGCAACAAGACTTTTTTTTGGCAACAAGACTTTGTACACTCTCTCTTTTTTTTTTTTTTGTTTGTTTTTTTTCTTTTGAAAAACAAAGTCCACTTCCTTCCAAAGGCCCAAGCACAGCCTGTCTTCCGAATTTGGTGGCATTGTTGGTCTCTGGGTTCTCGGTCGTAACAGGCGAGACATCATAAAAACACGTTCCTCTCTGCGTTCAGCACAGCCGAAAGCATGGGCCCATCTGCCGCTCCTTTTTGGTAGC
>NW_009647615.1:0-437 GCF_000708025.1 Charadrius vociferus
GAAAGGGCCTGATCAGTGCTGACCGGGTCCAAACAGGGCTGAATAGGCCCCAGTGAGGCCGAATGGGCCTGAATGGGACTGACCAGGCCCCAGTGGGGATGACCAGGCCCCAACAGACCCCAATGGGGCTGACCAGGGCTGACTGACCAGGCCCCAGTGGGGCTGGCTGGGTCTAACTGGGTCTCACCGGGGCTGAAAGGGCCTGATCAGTGCTGACCGGGCCCCAACAGGGCTGAACAGGCCCCAGTGGGGCTGACCAGGGTTGACTGACTGGGCCTCAGTGGGGCTGGTGGGGTCTAACTGAGTCTCACCGGGCCTGAATGGGGCTGAACGGGGCCCCGTGGGGCTGAGCGGGTGCTGCTGTGCCACCTCCCAGCCCGGGCCGGGCTGTCACCCTTCTCCCACAGCCCTGTCACCATCCCGGCCTGGCTGACGCC
>NW_009647616.1:0-427 GCF_000708025.1 Charadrius vociferus
GTGTGGGAGCCCAAGAGACATACCAAGGCATATAGTAGACATTCCCAAGTGCTCTAACACCCAAGTGCTTAATAGAATCACTCGGTGATTAGCGTAGGTGCTTTGCGAAGTGCTTAGGTTAGTTAGACCGCTTTAGCGCTTGCTCTAGGTGAATCCTAGTTAGTTGAGTGAGTTTAGATAAACCACACAACCCCTCGGCTCTTGCGTGAGTCGTTGTAATTGTACCGAGTGGGGCGAGAGTCTTGCGAGACCGTGACAACCGCGTTTGTGTCACGGCCGCCACCGTGTACCGGAGGGAACGAGGCCCGCGGCGTTTCGGCCGGAAGCTCGATAGTGGAGACGGCGGGGAGCGTCCGAGAGGAGCCGGAAGCGGAGCACCACTTGCGCGTGGAGAAGGCCCGCGGCTCTCTACGGAGTTACTCGACCG
>NW_009647617.1:0-425 GCF_000708025.1 Charadrius vociferus
TCGCCTTGGCAATCTCTCTTGCTTCCCATCAGACACTTTGCAGAGAAGTGGCCTCACCCCTCGGTACTCACCCCAAATGAAGACCCAGAAGGCCATGGCTCATCACCCTTCCCATACTGTTGCTTTCACTCCCCCTATGCCTCTCGCCGCACTCTCTGGCCCTACAGCAACTCATTTGCCCTTGTGAGGAGCCAAACATGGAGTACTGTGTCATGTCAGAGCCGTGGCAGCAAACATGCCAGGACAAGATAACAGGAGCGTTACGCTTTGGCCAAGACAACCCTGTGGGGACCATGACCAGCCTCCCAAAAGCAAAGGGCTTCTGAGCACTCAACCAAGGCTGCCAGGACAGCCTCCTGCTCTCACAAACAGCCCTCCTCTGCCTGTCCTCACTGACACCCCAGGAACACAACCAAGGGCGACCA
>NW_009647617.1:1599-4156 GCF_000708025.1 Charadrius vociferus
GCCCCCTGAATAATGCTGAATAATACACACATGGCCTGCAACGACCTCTGCCGCCCCTGCGGACCCACCCCACTGGAGGCCTGGGCTGCTTCGGCAGCAGAAGAGGCTGCTCCCCCTGCTGAGGGCCCTCGCCAACACCCCTGACAGAAACCACCCACACCATGCAAGGCACCACAGGGATTGAGGATATGCAGCTCAATCCATTGCTTGGAGACAATATCATCCTCTGTGGCTCCTTCTCTCAAGGCACCAAGCACGGAAAGCAGGAATAGGCCCAGCCTGGGCTGCCTGCAAACATGGCCTATGTGCCTCCTCCTCTTCTCACACCTCCTTCTTTGCCTCGCCACTTCTGCTAGGTCCGCTACTCTCCTCTGCAACCACTTTCTGACAAGCCAAATCTCAATGCAGACCTCTAGGGTGCCCCTCCTATTGCAAGCCAGGAAGACCTCGGTCCTCTGCCAACAGCTACCTCACACATGGGACCTCTGCTCATGATCACACTAGCTACCCCTCAGACCAGCTCCCTTCCACTTGGCACTCCTGCCTTTGCACTCTTTTCCCTCAATAAAGTTCTCCTGCATCACAGCCTCACACGCCTCCGCTTTCTGTCTTCTCAAAAGGCTCTTCTGATCTCACCCGCCACAAAGCCAGGGATACACAGCCCATCGCAGTGGCTGGAAAAGGGGCACAACAGCTCTCCTAGGAACTGTGTCCCCAGAAAAGCCACCAATTCTAACCCTGCGGGCATCGAGCACATTATACAAGACCTTCACTTGCTCAAACAAAGGCTTGGAAATGCTACTGCAACTCTAGCCATTCGTAGGACGCAAGTCCTAAGTGGCAGCATGCAATCAGAATCATAGAACTGTTGAGGTAGGAAAAGACCCTTAAGATCCTGGAGTCCAACCTGCAATCTAACACTACCAACTACACCACGAAACCATGTTCCTTATGGCCATGTCTACTGTTTTAAAACACCCCCAGCATGGGGAGTCAACCACTTCCCTCATTGACAGTCCTTTTGGTGAAGACATTTACCTAAGATCAAATCTAAAGTTCCACTGGTGCAACTTGATGCCATTTCCTCCTGCCCTATCAATTCGTAAATGGGAAAAGAAGACTGACATCCACCTCGCTACAACCTCCTTTCAGGGAGTTGTAGACACCCAGAAGGTCTCCCCTCAGAGTCCTTTTCTCAAGGCTAAACAACCCCAGTTCCCTCACATGCTCCTCAGAGGACTTCTCCTCTACACCTCTCACCAGCTCCGTTGCCCTTCTTTGCACACGCTCCAGCACCTCAATGTCTTTCTTGTAGTGAGGGGCCCAAAACTGAACACAGGAGTCCAGGACTGGACTCACCTGGGCCATATCCAGGGAGACAATCAGTTCCCTAGTCCTGCTGGCCACACCACTTGTGATACAACCACGATGCTAGTGGCCTTCTTGGCCACCTGGGCACACTGCTGGCTCATATTCAGACCGCTGTCGATCAACACCCACAGCTCCTTTTCCAACAGGCAGCTTTTCAGCCTGTAGCACTGATTGGGATTGTAATGACGCAAGTGCAGTACCCTCCACTTGGCCTTTTAACCCTCGGACCATTGGCCTCGGCCCATCAATCCAGCCTGTCCAGACGACAGAATCACAGAAGTAAAGAAGCAAAGAATGGTGGGGCTTAGAAAGGACCTGCAGAGACGGTCTAGTCCAATCCCCCTTCCAAAGCAGGGTCATCCAGAGCAGGTTGCACAGGAACGCATCCAGGTGGGTTTGGAATCTCCTCCACCCTCAAAGCAAAGAAGTTTTTCCTCATATTCAGATGGAATTTTCTGTGTTCTAATTGCCCGTTGCTCCTTTTCCTATCACCGGGCACCACAGTCTGGCCCCATCCTCTTGAGACCTGCCCTTTAGACATTGATAAGCATTGATCGAGTTCCATGCCTTATGACATCATATTCATTAAATAATGGCGGGGGAAGAAGGAAGAGGGGTGGTGATGTTTGACATTAGGAAGTTTGTCTTTCCAGGTAAACATCACGCGTGTTGGAGTACTGCTTTCCTGGAGATGGCTCAACACCTGCCTGTTGATGGGAAGTAGTGAAGGAATTCCTTGTTTGCCTTTCTTGTGTGCGCAGTTTCTGCTCTACCTATTCAACTGTTTTTATCACAACCCTGAGATAACCCTGAGAAGTGACTCTTCTCACTTTTACTCTTTCCATTTATCCTCCTCATCCTCCTGTGAGGGGCATCAGCGAGCTGCTGCGTGGTCCTACTTGTGGTCTGGTGTTGAACCACAGCAACTCCCATGTGGGATTTAGAGACAATGAGGACATCTCCCTTGCGCAGCCTTACCCCCTGGCTGGAAAACCTCCCAGCTCTCCAGGCTTCCACTCAGAGGAAGGATGCTCCATTCCCTTCCGTGTACTGGTGGTCCTGCACTCCACTCGCTCCACTGAGTCCTTGTCTGTCTTTCAAGGGGGAGCCCTCAGCTGGATACAGGAACCCACACAGGGCCTCACAAGTACCAAAGAGAGAGAAAGATCACTTCCCCAACGCTCTT
>NW_009647617.1:4166-4387 GCF_000708025.1 Charadrius vociferus
GGAGACTCTTGGCCTCTTTTGCTCCAGGGCTACACTGCTGCCTTCTACTCACCTTGTTCTCCAACAGCAACACAAAGTCATGCTCAGCAAAGATGCTTTCCAGACCGGCAGCCCACAGCATCTACTAGTAACCACTGCCATTCCTCCAAAGGTGTAGGACGTTACATTACCCCGTGCTGAACTTGGCAGATTGATCTCTGCCCCCTTCTCCCGCCTCTCCA
>NW_009647618.1:0-546 GCF_000708025.1 Charadrius vociferus
GTACTTAGGGAAGACTAGGTGCTATTGTAAAAACATTTTAAATGTAACATGTGTAATATCTTGTAATCCTGTATGTAATATATTTGTTTTATTTTTCTTTATGGTTCAATTCTTTACGATGCATGAAACTTTACATACGTACCTTTTTTGAGTCTTTGACGAAAAAACACCTTCCCTTCTTTTCATGCTTCGTGAAGAGGAATTACCACTTATCACAACAATATCCGAAGTATCCTGGAAAGTTTTGAAGCTTCGTAGAAACATTCTTCAAGGCTATACTTCAGAGATCAATATTGTTTCTCCTTGTTACTTGGCATGATTTGCCCCTTTTTCAAAGCGTTTTTCCGAAGATTGATATCATATTTCCTTATGCCACATGCAGTATGATGTATGATGCTTATGTTATGCAAAGATGATGTGATGATGCTATGCTATGTAAGGTGGTGATATTCCGAAGGTACACGCATATCTGCGCGATAAAAAACATAATCTTTTTGTGAATCAGCGTTGACTTTTCGCTATAAGCCTCCCTTAGGAGCTTCTTCG
>NW_009647619.1:0-252 GCF_000708025.1 Charadrius vociferus
AGGGGTTACTGGGTTGGACTGGGCTGGACTGGGGTGGGATGGTGCCTCTGAGTCTGTCCCGGTCTATTGGGGGGGTTGGTAGTGGTATGCTGAGTGGTAAGAGCCCATACTGGTCCATACTGGTCCATACTGGTCTGTACTGCTCTGTATAGGTCCATATTGGTCCATACTGGTCCGTACTGGTCCATACTGGTCTGTACTGGTCCATATTGGTCTGTACCAGTACCTCCAAGTCCATCCCAGTCCCTTGGG
>NW_009647620.1:0-5225 GCF_000708025.1 Charadrius vociferus
GGTTTTGCCGCTATTATTTGCTCCATCCTCCACCGCCACTCCTTGTTCCTGAGCAGAAGAGATCGAAGGTAAGCCCGAATCACCCTGCCGCCCCCCCATTTCCCCTCGGGGTCCGTTCCCCCCCATCTCCAGGGCCAAGCAAGCCCAGACCACCCCCCTACACCATCCCCCGGGGGGAGCGAAATCCCCACCTTCCTCTTCCTCACAGCTTCCAATATCGATAACGTGGTGCTGGACGAGGATCGCTCCGGCGCTCGGCGGCTGCAGAACCTCTGGAGGTGACGGCGGCTCCGTCTGTGTGTCTGTCTGTCTGTGGGGGCGGCGGGGGCTGCGCTGACACCCCTCCACACACACTTTTCTCTCCCCAGGGACCAGCGCGAGGAGGAGCTGGGCGAGTATTACATGAAGAAATACGCCAAATCGTCAGTGGGAGAGACGTGAGTTGCTGTCCCTGTCCCCGTCCTCGTCCCCAGGACGAGGAGAGTGCTGCCCCCCCCCCACGCCTTTTCATTATTTTTTTTTAACAATTTTCCCTTTTTGCAGCGTTTACGGTGGCTCTGACGAGCTCTCAGACGACATCACGCAGCAGCAGCTGCTGCCTGGAGTCAAGTGAGTCTTGTGGAGGGCGGGAGGGGGGAAAAACCCGTGTGTTTTTTGGGGGGAAAAAGGAGCAAATTGGGACAAGCCACCCCGTAACGGCGTTTCCATCTCTGCCCCTGCACAGGGACCCCAATCTCTGGACTGTGAAGTGCAAGGTGGGTGCTGGGGGGGTGCAGGGGGGCTCGGCGTAGCCGGGGGCCACGTTCCCACTCCTAAAACACCTCTTTTTGTCCCCAGATCGGCGAGGAGCGCGCCACGGCCATCGCCCTCATGCGGAAATTCATCGCTTACCAGTTCACCGACACGGTGAGGCCGCAGGGGGAGACGGGCTGCGGCCAGAGGGGGAGGGGAGGGGAGGGGGCGGTGAGTGTGTGACAGCGCCGCGGTGTCCCCAACGTGTCCCCTGGTCCTCCAGCCCCTGCAGATCAAGTCGGTGGTGGCCCCCGAGCACGTCAAGGGTTACATCTACGTGGAGGCCTACAAGCAGACGCACGTCAAGCAGGCGATCGAGGGGGTGGGCAACCTGCGGATGGGCTACTGGAACCAGCAGATGGTCCCCATCAAGGAGATGACTGACGTCCTCAAAGTGGTGAAGGAGGTCACCAACCTCAAGCCCAAATCTTGGGTGCGCCTCAAGAGGGGGATCTACAAGGACGACATCGCCCAGGTGAGGAGGGGACAGGGGACGCTATGAGGGGGGGCAGGCAGGCGGCTCACCCCGCATTTGCATCCGTCCCCCCAAAAGGTGGATTACGTGGAGCCAAGTCAGAACCAGATCTCCCTCAAGATGATCCCCCGCATCGACTTTGACCGGATCAAAGCCCGCATGAGCCTGGTAAGCCGATCCGCGCCGTGACGGTTCTGCCACTGCTGCCGTGCTGCTGCCCTTCGCTCACCCCCCTGCTGCCCCCCGCCCCGCAGAAAGACTGGTTCGCCAAGAGGAAGAAGTTCAAGCGACCCCCGCAGCGGCTTTTTGACGCCGAGAAGATCCGGTAGGTGACCGTCACCACGTCAGGGGACATCAGACGTTGCCCCACAAGCCCACCTTGGTAGAGCTGCCCTCGCCGAGGCGGGGGTTTCATCCCTGGGGGGGCCTCCTGCCCACTGAGGGGGCGATTTGGGTTTTGTCCCAGGTCCCTGGGAGGCGATGTGGCATCCGACGGGGACTTTCTCATCTTCGAAGGCAACCGCTACAGCCGCAAGGGATTCCTCTTCAAGAGCTTCGCCATGTCGGCCGTGGTGAGTGCCGCTGCCCTGCCATGCCGGGGTTTGAGCCCAAATCCCACCGGTTTTCCCCTAAAACCACCTCTTTTCTAAAGCTGAGGGGTGTTGGGAGGGTGGTGGTTCCTCAGCGGGGATGGTGCTGCCGATCTGGACGTGTTTTGGGGCAGAACAGGGCGTTTTGGGGTGTTACGGGCACCAACTCCGCTCTGTGCAGATAACGGAGGGGGTGAAGCCCACCCTGTCGGAGCTGGAGAAGTTTGAGGACCAGCCCGAAGGCATCGACCTGGAGGTGGTGACAGAGAGCACGGGTGAGCGGGTGCCCCCACCATCCCCGTGCCAATACTCCCCTCCGTGGCGCTGTCCCCTCACTGTCCCCACTGTCACCCCAGGGAAGGAACGAGAGCACAACTTCCAGCCTGGCGACAACGTGGAGGTGTGCGAGGGCGAGCTGATCAACCTGCAGGGCAAAATCCTCAGCGTCGATGGCAACAAGATCACCATCATGCCCAAACACGAGGACTTGAAGGTCAGGGAGCCCCCAGGGAGCGACGCCGGGAGCCACCAGGACCCCCCCATCCCCTTTTCTTCATGCCCATGGCGTTCTTTTTCCTGCCCCCTCCTTCCCAGGACATGCTGGAGTTCCCGGCTCAGGAGTTGCGGAAGTATTTCAAGATGGGTGACCACGTCAAGGTGATCGCGGGGCGTTTCGAGGGCGACACGGGGCTGATCGTGAGGGTGGAGGAAAACTTCGTCATCCTCTTCTCTGACCTCACCATGCACGAGGTATTTGCAGGGGGAGAAGGGGGGTGAAGAGTCCCGCTCGGTGCCGTGTCCTGCCCTGAAATGGGCTGGGTTTTGGGGTTAAAAAAGAGGAAATGGCTGCATTTCACACTTTTCTCCACCAGCTCAAGGTTCTGCCGCGGGACCTGCAGCTCTGCTCAGAGACAGCGTCCGGTGTGGATGTGGGGGGACAGCACGAATGGGGTGAACTGGTGCAGTTGGACCCCCAAACCGTGGGTGTCATCGTCCGCTTGGAGCGGGAGACCTTCCAGGTGAGTCCCAGTGTCCCGGCGGGGGGGGGTTCCGTGCTCGTCCCCATGCTGGAGCTGTGTCCCCTGCCCCGGGGGGGCCCTGTTTTTTGGCTGCCCCCCTCTTTCCCAGCCTTTTGTGTCCCGTCCCCCCCCCACCAGGTGCTGAACATGTATGGGAAAGTGGTGACGGTGCGGCACCAGGCTGTCACCAGGAAGAAAGACAATCGCTTTGCCGTCGCCCTCGACTCGGAGCAGAACAACATCCATGTCAAGGACATCGTCAAAGTCATCGATGGGCCTCACTCGGTAGGGGCTTATGGGCTTTGAGGTGGGGGTCCTGGGGGTGTGATGGGCCCCTTTTGGCATTTTAGGGGCCCTTCTTGGCATTTTAGGGGCCCCCAAGGGTGTCCCGGGTCCCTGCTGGTGCTGCTCTGTGTTTGTCCCTGCGTCAGGGACCATCCCTGGGGTGAGCTGGATCCCTTTTGGCACCATGGGGGTGGTCCCTGGTGTATCGGGGTCCCTCCCGGTGCCTCCCTGCATCCCTCACGGCACTGAGGGGACACCATGTTCCCCCCTCATCCCTCCCAGCACCGAGGGAGTGCTGTATCTCTCCCAGCACCCCCCTAGGTCCTTCCCATTGCTGGGGGGAGGATCCGGTCACCTCTCTGGGTTTTGGCCCCCCTGCCTTTTTTACCGGGGCTCAAACCGCTCTGTTTTATCGGGGCTTAAACCTCTCCGTTTTACCGGGGCAGGGCCGCGAAGGGGAGATCCGGCACCTTTTCCGGGGCTTTGCCTTCCTACACTGCAAGAAACTGGTGGAGAACGGCGGCATGTTCGTTTGCAAGACCCGACACCTCGTCCTGGCGGGCGGCTCCAAGGTGGGGACACCCCCAGGGACCATCGAGGGGGGCTGCAGTCCCCCAATTTTGCTGCTTTCCCCCCCTTCAGGCACCGTTTTCTCTCCCTCTTGCAGCCACGGGACGTCACCAACTTCACCGTGGGCGGCTTCGCCCCCATGAGCCCCCGTATCAGCAGCCCGATGCACCCCAGTGGGGCTGGTGAGTGTTGGGGGGTGTCCCTGAGGCCATGGGGGTGTCCCTGAGGATTCCCCCCTTCTCCTGAGCCCCGTCTCGGTCCTGCAGGCCAACGTGGCGGTTTCGGCGGCGGCGGCATGAGTCGCGGCCGCGGGCGGCGGGATAACGACCTCATCGGGCAGACGGTGCGCATCTCCCAAGGACCCTACAAAGGTGGGTGCCCGTTTGTGTCCCCTGCAAAGAGGGAGTGGGGTCTCGGGGGTGCCCAGACCCCCACCCTGAGCCCCCCGTCCCACCCCGCAGGCTACATCGGGGTGGTGAAGGACGCGACGGAGTCGACAGCCCGCGTGGAGCTGCACTCCACCTGCCAGACCATCTCAGTGGACCGCCAGCGCCTGACCACCGTGTGAGTGGGGGGAACGGGGACATGGGGTCGGGGTGGCCCTTGGAGACCCCTGAGGGGTCGGGGTGGCCCTTGGAAACCCCTGGATGGGTCAGGGTGGCCCGTGGAGATCCCTTAAAGAGTTGGGGTGGCCCTGGGAGGCCCCTGATGGGCCGGGGTGACCCTTGGAGATCTCTTAAAGGGTTGGGGTGGCCCTGGGGGGCCCCTGATGGGTCAGGGTGGCCCTTGGAGACCCCTGGATGGGTTGGGGTGGCCTTCAGAGACCCCTTAAAGGGTTGGGGTGGCCTTCAGAGACCCCTGAAAGGGTTGGGGTGGTCCTTGGAGGTCCCCCAACAGGTCGAGATGGCCTTTGGAGACCTCTGGACGGGTTGGAGTGGCCCTTGGAGACCCTTTAATGGGTCGGGGTGATCAGACACGAGTGGGGCTCTTGGGGGTCCCTGTCCCCTGACACCTATGTGTCCCCACAGAGGTTCACGGCGCCCAGGCGGGATGACGTCGGCGTACGGGCGCACCCCCATGTACGGCTCCCAGACCCCCATGTACGGCTCTGGCTCCCGCACCCCCATGTACGGCTCACAGACCCCCCTGCACGACGGTGAGTGGCACGGGGGGGTGGAGGGGACAGGGAGTAGGGGACCCTGGGGACACAGAGGGGACCCTGAGGTGGACCAGGTTGAGATGGGACCTTGGGGGACATCGAGGGGCCACGGGAGGATGGAGGGATGGGGATTAGGGGAATGCTGGGGTCTCCTGAGGGGATGAAGTGGGACGCTGGGGACATGGAGTGGACCGAGGGGATACGGGGATGGAGGGGAGAGGGACGGGGGGGACCCTGGGGACAAGGGGACGCTCTGGTCTGTCTTGGAGGGGATGGGCCAGGATGAGATGGGACCTTTGGGGACACGGAGGGGACCCTGAGGTGACATTCTGGAG
>NW_009647620.1:5302-5835 GCF_000708025.1 Charadrius vociferus
CGGGGCCTGGGACCCCAACAACCCCAACACGCCCTCCAGGTGGGTTCGGGGGGGTCCCCCTCACCGGGACAGCCCCCTTTTGGGGTTCCCCTTGCTGGGACGGCCCCGTTTTGGGGTCCCTGACCACCGGGATGGCCCTGCTGTGACCATGACGCTCATTTGTCCCTTGTAGGGCCGACGAGGACTTCGAGTATGGCTTCGATGACGAGCCCACGCCCTCGCCGCAGGGCTACGGGGGCACCCCCAACCCGCAGACCCCCGGCTACCCCGACCCCTCGTCCCCCCAGGTCAACCAGCCCTACAACCCCCAGACCCCCGGCACGCCGGCCATGTGAGTGCTCCCTCTGCCCCACAGCAGGCCCTGGGTGACCCCAAACCACTGCTCTTGGGGGAAAACTACTCCTGGGGGACCCCAAACTCCACCCCTGGGGGGGAAACTGCTCCTGGGGGACCCTGAAATGTGGTTCTTGTGAGGGAAAGTGATCCTGGGGGACCCCAAACCACAGCCCTGGGGGGGGGAAACTGCTGCTGGG
>NW_009647621.1:0-252 GCF_000708025.1 Charadrius vociferus
GGGGGGCGGGGGGGCTGTCCGTCTGTCTATCCGTCCGTCGAAAGCTGAGGGGTGGCCGGAGGGGTTTGCTGCGTGGGGACGCATCTCACTCCTGTCCCTTTGTGTCCCCACAGACCCATCACACCCTGCTGCTGGGCTCGGGCCACGTCGGCCTCAGGAACCTGGGCAACACGGTAAGTGCCTGCGTCCCTGTGTCCCCTGAGCCCTCCCATCCCTCTCTTCTCGGGCGTGCAAGGGACCGCAGGTCCCCCT
>NW_009647622.1:0-786 GCF_000708025.1 Charadrius vociferus
CTCAGCCCTCCCCGGGGCAGGCAGGGAGCGGGCAGCGGCGTCAAGGGGCTCTGGCTGCCTCCCGGGCCGTCCATCGTACTGAGCGCTTGAAGGCGGCGCGTGCCTCAGCTGCGGGGAAGCGCTGAGGAAGGGGGAACCTCCAAAGGATGCTGCGAGGGGGAAGGACGGGACAGGGAAGGGCAACGGAGGGTGCAAAGCCTCATGTGGCTGCTGCCGCATGGCAGGGAGGTGGTTTCCGTCCGGTGGAGACACAGAGCAGGACGACACGGAGGGGCATGGGCAACGTGACGAGGCTCACTCGGTTCTTTACTCACGGATGCAGGCTCGCACCCCTGGGCTCCATGGAGGGCCCCAGCGCAGGGACCGCTAATCCCCACCTTCCTCACCTTCGTCCTCTTCAGCTCTGTCTGGATACCGTTGTCCATGATCTTGACAGTGATCTGACCGTCTGACACGTCGGGCCGCAAGAAGGGGGGTCTCACCAGCACCGTCTGCTCGGCCTTCGGGCGCCCGAGGTACCTAGGGAGAGGGGGAGGATGGTGAGGGCCCGGAGCTCGGGACGGGGCAGTCTGCCCGGGCGGTGCGGGGCTGCGGGGACAGTGCCAGGCTCACCTGGGGGCCGGGGAGCTGCAGAGGACCCGGCTGACGTTCTTACAGCAACCGTTGGTGAAGGGGTTGACACCACCGCGGAACTTGCCCGTCACCTGCGGGACAAGGAGCATCGCAGCGTACCGGGGCGGGCAGGGACCTCGGGCTCCCCGGGCCAGCCAGCCAGGTCGGGCGCCG
>NW_009647622.1:3516-3982 GCF_000708025.1 Charadrius vociferus
TCCTACGGGCTGGGGGCTGAGCCCAGAGCTGCCGTCCCCAAAGCGCGTCACCACCCCATCCCAGCGGGGCAGCGCAGGGCAGCGGGGGGCGTTCCTCGTGCCTCGTGGGCTCAGGTAACCCCTTTGCCTCGGAGGAAGGGTGGCAGGAGGTGGCTCTGCCTGAGACGCTGCCAAAGCAGAGCCAGACTCACCTCCCTTTGCCTCGGAGGAAGGGTGGCAGGAGGCGGCTCTGCCTGAGACGCTGCCCAAGCAGAGCCAGACTCACCTCGCGGGAAGATGCCTGGGTCCATGAAGGTGGCCATACTGAAGTTGGCCAGCACGAAGAGGAAGACGACGGCATTGTAGACGGGAATGACCGGGGAGATGTACAGGCTGAGCCCCGGGCACCTGCAGGCACAAAAGCAGTGAGACCCCCGTCCCACGGGTCACTCCTCCTCCGGCGCTTCCCGCGGCCCCTCGCACGGCC
>NW_009647622.1:8605-9483 GCF_000708025.1 Charadrius vociferus
GGTGCGTGGCCCCCCACACCCCAGAGGCAGCGCCGGCTCTGGGGACTGCCGCAGCCCAGCCCGGCGTCCCCGTCCTCACGCCTCTCCTTCCTCCACCATGGCTGGAAGAGGCGAGAGCTCCTTTCCCAAACGAGCGCGGTTCCCCCGTAGCCTTCCCCGCCGCGAGGACGGGAGGAAAAGTCGGGGCCAGAGGTTTCACAGACAGGTTCACCTAACTGGAAGAAGCAGTTTACACTTTGCAGGCTTTTATACAGCCCCAAAAGCCACCGTGAGCTGTGGCCACGAGCAAGAGTTGAGGCAAAGAGAAGGAAGAGGCCGACTGACGGCTCGCTACCCACGGAGCCCCTGCCCAGGGCAGCCAGGAGGGGGAAGGAGAGGCCGAGCACTGCCCGCACAAGGAGTGGGGACCAGTACAGGCCCGGGGGAGATGCAGGAATGGACAAACTGACCCCAAGGGGGAATTTCGGTCCTAAAGCAGCTCCAGTTTGAGACCCCGGCAGGTCAGAGACCCCTCGCTCCTTCCAGAGGGAGGATGGGAGCATCCCCTCTCGCCGCTGCCTGCGCCCTCCAGCACCATCGGCCTCGGCTCATTTCAACTGCCACGTGTTCTGCAGCATCTCCTAATTAAATTAATCAATTAAATAGAGTTCTTGGCCCAGAGATACAAATCCTGGGCCAGCGTGGATGGACCAAAAGGCGTCCGGCGGATACGCTACAAATAGCACAACTGGAGCCTTTCGAGAGAGCTGTGCCGAGCCCCGGGAGGAGGCGCCGCGGGAGGTGTCCCGGGGCCCCCCCGCCTCACAACTCCCCGAGTAGGGGGTTCGGGACCGACGCTGACAGCCCGACCCCCCCAGCAGGGCTGAAGCAAGCACGCC
>NW_009647622.1:10365-11758 GCF_000708025.1 Charadrius vociferus
AGCGCCAGCAGCCAGCCCGTCCGAGGGGGAGCTGCCTCCCGCGGCTCCGGCTGATCCCGGCCCCAGCGGCACAACCCCTCAGCTGGGAAAGCTGTGGCGAGGAAAGGTGCCCCACAGGAGGAAGGCACCCCAGGGAGCGGGACAGGCTCCCCCGGGACCGGGGGTGCACCTTCCTCTCTGCCCGGCCAGGACCCCGCCGGGGCAGCCGGCAGCGAAGAGAGAGGGTCGGGTACGGAGGGAGGAAAAAGGGAGTTGGGCTCATCTCCTGCCGCCCCGCAGAGGGCTGGAGGGACAGAGCGCGCCGCTGAGGCCGTGGGCTGCCCGCCTTCAGAGCAGCTCTGCCCCTCCGCAGCGCTGGGGAGGAGGAGGAGGAGGAGAGGAGGGATGGGGAGAGGAAAGGAGGGATGGAGGGAGGCTCAGGAGGCAGAGCGGAGCCGGGGGGGGCTGGCAGAGGGAGGGAGCGCTCAACAGGCACTGGGCTTGAGGGGATGCAGGCAGCAGTCACCCACTGCCTCCTGGCCCCTGCCTGGGACACGGCTCCCTGCGCCTCTCCGGACCGCCCCAACGACCCCAAACCCTTCGCACGGAGCCTCCGCCAATCCCTCCAAGGTGCGAGCACACGGAAACACCTCTCTTATCAGCACATCTCTCTGCAGTCCCCCCAAAACCCGCTCCCTCTCGGACCCCGACACCGGGAACACCGCGGGGTTTGGTAGCCAGTCCCGGTTGCCCGGCTCCAGCGCAGCCGCCGGAGCGGGGAGCGCGGGCAGCTCCGTGCTGGGGCTCAGCGGCAGCTCGCATCTCCCGAGCACCCTGAGGTCCGGCCTCCCCGCCTGCCGCCAGCCCAGAACCGGCTCAGCTCGGCCCGCGCGTGCGTTAATAACCTATTGGTCACCCGGGAAGGGAAAACGTCAATGTGAGCAGCAGCTCTACCCCTCTGCCGGCCCAGGGAGGTCCCTACGGTGCGGTCTGGCCCTCTCCAGCGGCTGGTACCGCTGTACACCCGGCTCTTCCCCGCCACCTCCACGGCCAACACAGGCGTCTCCCCCAGGCAGGTCACCTCCTGCGGGTCCTCTCCAGAGACACGGAACCCTCGCGCCCTCAGGGCAAGGCTGACATCAACGGCAGCGAGAGATCCACGCGGGGGGCAGAGTACTTCTCCTTGAACTTTCCTTTGTGGCCACAAATCAGATACGAAACTCTAAAAATAACCCGGAGCCCGCCCCAGTCCACCAAACCCCTTCACTTCGCTCCAAAGGAGAAAACGATCTATGCCGTTTTCCACCCACAGGTCACAACCGAATTCCCGGCCCAGCTGACTGGAGAGAGAGTTGCCAGCGAGAGGAGCGAGTTGAGCAAACACCCGAAGACAGGGGAGGAGAGGCTGGGGAAG
>NW_009647622.1:11981-19330 GCF_000708025.1 Charadrius vociferus
CCTCGCGGCGCCGCACGGAGGGGCTCAGCGCCCGCGTCTCCCCCCGCCCGCCCCACGCGTCGCTGCGGATGCGGGACTCACGTGAAGGCAAAGAAGAGGGTGGTGGCTCCCACTAGGAAGATGGCAGCAGCGGAGACCGGGACGTATTTGCTGGGTTTGAATCTCTTTCCGGATGCTGCTGGCATGTTGGAGCTGTGGTGGGGGATCCGCCCCGCAGCATAGCCCAGGGACAGCGGGAGTCAGAGCAGACGAGAAGGGGAGGGGAGAGGGACGGGGGCGAAGCACTACCCAGCCTCCGCGCTGGCTCCCAGGGCGAGCTCCGAGCTCTGACCGGAGCAGACGGTCCGGAGAAGTCCACAGCAGTCTCTGGAGCACCAGGCCCAGGAGAGGAGTCCACACTACGCTCTGCCCTGCAAGAGTTCGCGGGCGCAGGGAAGGAGGTTTAAAAACATTAAAAATTCAGAACCGAGAATGGGATTTGGACTTAAAACCACCGTTGGGGCGGGAACGCCGAGAGCCCTTACGAGCTTCCCTCTGTCCGGCAATGGCTGGCAAAAAGCAGGTCCCCAAAGCTGACGCTGGCAACTGGGCTCCGAGGGGAAGGGGAGCCTTCCAGGCTCGGGCACGGGGACGCGGGCGACGTGCGAGGCGAGGGGCCGGGAGGGCGCCCCTTCCCGCCCAGCCAGCACCCTGGGAAAGAGCAAGATAGCGGTAAACTTCTTGGAAAAAAAGCCACTCCAGGAGCCTCAAGGAAGCCACTTCTCCTTTTTAATCCGCCCTGTGATACGCGGCAGCCCCCTCCGACTGCGCGCGGCAGGAGGGGGTTGTCTCGCAAGCGATCTGCCCGGCTTCCTCACCGCACCGCTGCTCCCGCTCCTCCCCCTCGCTGGAGGGGGTCACAGAAACACTCTCCCTGATTTCACCAGGATCCGGGACTGGCTGGCTGGCTGCGGCCGTTTAATTTTAGTTATTTCTCTCTTGACTGTTAAAGCCGAGGAACAGCTGGTGCAAGGTTGAGCTGTAAATCCTTTCTTTGCAAGGGGGGCGAGAGGGGAAGGTCCAGCGGATTGTGTGTTTTCGTCCTCTTCCTACTTGTTCCTTTCTCCTGACCCCCCAGGCCTTTCCACGGGCTCAGCGTCCACTCGGTGGTTGGGAATCGACGGGAATTTCATCAAATCTTTTCTGCGGCAACCATTTCCAAGCAGCGCAGGGTAGGTGAGCGGAGAGATCTGGAGGGGAGCTTTCAGGGAGCGCTTTTACAACCCCAGAAGACAACTGATGGTGGAAACGGTGCCGAACAGGTCTGTCTCACCCACGGCCCGAGCGGTGCGGGGGAAGGTCTCAGTTTGTTCCAAATCGCTCCATTTTTTCCTCCCCTTCCTTCTGTAAAATTCTTCTTCATTAATCCACTCGTCTTTTAAAAAAACTACATAAAATGATGAAAACTTGACATCTGGTACGACACACCTCACCTAGAGAAAAAAAAAAAAAAAAAATTAACAAAGCACGAGAAGAGACACGGTCATGTAAAAACACTCACCACAGTAGCAGCGAGCTCCCAGGACGCGGAGCGGGCGTTGAGTGGAAGATGGAAACAGCGCCGGGCGGATTTAAAACCCTCTTGGCAAGTCCCAGTCAGCACGATGCCGATCTCCAAACCCAGCTCTGACACACATCGACGCCGCAGCCCCAGGTCTATCACCCAGCGCCACCGTCCCGCTCCACATCTGCACAACCAGAGCCGTGACCACCCCGCGGAGGCTGCGATTAGCCACGGGGGCCCGGCCGCAGCCTGGCGGCTACCTTCCCGCCCCCCGGGAAACCCACGCTCAGCCCCGAATGAGACGAGGGACCCCACGACTTCTCGCCCGGGGCCTTTCTGCAGCCACAGCCCGAGGCCGAGCGCTGGAGAAGGGGCTGGTTGGAGCCTTCCAGACTTAATATGGAGACCGCAGGAGGAAAAGACAGCCAGGAATCTGGTCCCCTTCCCCCGGGGGGGAGGAGATGGGAGAGACCCGTGGAAAACACCAGTCCCTCCACCGGAGGAGGTGCTCGTGGCTCCGGACAAAGGAGAGCTGGGTTCTCGCTAGGCAGCCTGTTTTGGGGCGCCCTTGGGAACGTGCCACCCGTGCCTGACCGTGAACGCCACGGAAAATATGGAAAGACAAACCTTTCTGGAAACGGAAAGAGGAGAGACCAACCTGCCCCACGCTCCAAACACCAAGAGCCCGCGGCAGCCCAGGGACGAGCGCCGCACCGACTGCTACTGCTACAGATCCGCTCCTCCATTTGTCTGCACCGCGCGGCCTCCCCGTCTCACCGCGCGGCCTCCCCGTCTCACCGCGCGGCCTCCCTCGCACCGCGGGGCCGCGTACAGCGCCCCAACCACCCCGTCGCTCTCTCCTTCCCGTTTTCTCCTCTTCTGCCTCCCAAAGTTGGTTTGTTTTTTTTTTTCTTCGGAGTGGACAGGAGAACACCCAGTGCTGACTAAACACTCGCGAAGGCTGAGAGAACTGCGGCACAAAATTAAAGGCACATTTAATGACAAGAATAAATTACAATTAAAATGTTTCAGTCACAAAACAAGGCGTCAGTCACTTTGGCTGACTAATGAAGAAACCGCTCCCGCCGCAGAGCAGCTCTTCCTTTGCAGAAACGAAGCTCAACTTCTCAAACCCAGGGTTTTTTTGCTCTTGTGACCGAGAGGAGACGCTGGACGGATGCTCATGAGCCGGCGGGGGAAAGCGCTGGTTTCACCTGGTAGCGGTTCCCGGCCGCAGTGGGCGAGTTTAAGGGTAACACCGGAGAAAGCAGTTGTTTTCCCCGGCAGGCGCGGAGCTCCCTGGAGAGCAGCAGCTCCCGGCCCCGCTCTGCCGCCCCCCAAACACCGCACTGAGCTTCGGCGAGAGGCGACAAACCACAAGGCACAGGATTCGGGGCGAAGCCCGACGCCCCACAGAGATGCGCCCACCGTGCCATCGCCCGGGGAGGGACGGGCCCCTCGCCTGCGCCCGCGGCCGTACGGGCGGACAGCAATTCTAGGGATAGGTTACTCGGAAGTTTAAAGATGACATCACTGCTAATTACTTTAGCAGGAGCAATCTGCGAGCACGCTCATCTGCTGTAACAGAACGCCCCGGCCCTTTGAAAGGCTCCGCCATGAAAACAAAGCCACACCTCGAACTCAAACAGATACTGCCAAATCGAAGGAGCTTTTTCCCTGCGATATTCCCCCTCCGGAGATGTTCTCCACCCCTCTCGCACGGCGCGATCGGCGCGCTGCTCGACCGCGGCCAGGTGCTTCCCCCGAGGCCGCCCCTGAAGTCCAAGCGCCCCCCGCGCAGGTCCTGCTCGGTTCTGCCCCACCTGAAGACGGGGGCACCGACTCGAGCGCTCCAACCCCTCCACACGGGGCGATGTGGCACGCTGCGCCCTCGCGAAGGTGTGTGCCAGCTCAGCTCAGCGCAGCGCAGGCAGGAACACCAGGCAGCGCCGGAGCGAGCTCCTCATCAAATAAAGAACGCACGAGTCGAGATAATTGCTCATGGGACAGTCTACCTGAACAAGCACTACGTGTGGGGGAGAAATCCCAAGCGCTGTCATTAGCGCCACTCAAGCGAGATGCCACGCAAATATAATCCCCGGCTCCTCTCCGCCTTCGCTCAAGAAC
The DNA here is from genome assembly GCF_000708025.1 of Charadrius vociferus. Classification (NCBI taxonomy): domain Eukaryota; kingdom Metazoa; phylum Chordata; class Aves; order Charadriiformes; family Charadriidae; genus Charadrius; species Charadrius vociferus. The sequence goes on from NW_009647622.1 coordinate 15,652, forward strand.
AACTCCACAACTCACCAGACCTACAAAAGGCTGCCGAGCCCGTCCCGCCCCGCTCCCGGAGCCACCGGGCAGCTCAGAGGCTCCCTCCCCCAGCCCCACGGCGCGCCGAGCCCCTCCGGAGCCCCCCAGCCCCACAGGCCACCCAGCACGGCGCCCCCCGAGCCCAGGCGGGACGGGAACGGGTCCCACCCGCCCGCGGTTGGGAATACCCCCGATGCTGAAGCCATCGAGGGAGCGGCACGGCACGGTGCGCCAGGATCTCTGCTGTGCCACCTTCAAGGTATCGTCTTCTCTTTCTGTGGGCTAAACTACGTGGCTTACCTCAGCCTGACTCTCCTTGCCGTTTACCCTGCTCTCCAGGAGAAACACAAGCAAAATCCACCTGACTTCCCACAGATCATGCCGATTCGGGCCACGTTCACAGCAGGTCTCCCAAACACACACCTTCCCCCCGCCTTCCCCTCGTGCAGCCCTGCAACCTGCCCACCTCCGGTCTACCAACCCCTCCTCTCCCTCTACCGTCTTTCCACACCCTTCGGCTCTCTGGCCACTTTGTCCCCAGCCACAACGGCCACTCAGAGCCTTCCCTGCTCGAAAGAGTCCCCAGCTCGTCTCGCTTACCTGAGGCACACAGGGACTCGGCTCCTGCCTCCGAATCCTTTCGCTCTGTCACTTCCAGCCCAGCAACTCCTCCCTTCCCGCTTCTCTGGACCTGCCCTCGACTCAGCCCTGCTCCTTCCTCCCCCAATCACACTCCACCGGGTCTCTGTGTCACCGGTGACTCCCCCTTCCCTCTCCCTCGGGAATTCCACCTGTTTTTCCAATCCTAGCACCCCCTTTTCAGAATATTTTCCTGGCTCCGCTCTGCTCAGCCACTTCCAGAGCGCTCTTCCCCAGTCCCGAGGCTTTCCCTCCCCTCGCGGAGGGGCTGTCTCTATTTCCCCTCCTCTCCATTTCTGGGGCCTTCCTTCAATTTTCAATTCTTTCCTCGGGGCATTTGCAAGTCCCACCGCTGCCACCTTCCAGTTCTTTCAGTTTGAGTCTCCCTCTCTTGGGTTAAGGCCCTGTAAAGTCTCGCTCTAATTTCCTCCTCTTCCAGCACTTGCTTTTCAAGGCCCGGTGCTGCTCCTTTCCTTCCCACCCCGCTTCGCTCGCTCTGCCACAAGCCCTCTTCTCGCCGCCTTTTCTCGCGACCTACCCAGCGGCAGCCTGAGGAGCGGGGTGCTCTGCGGCTCGATCTTTCTGAAGCACCAGACAGAACACGAAAACACGCTTCACCGGGCTCTGCCCACCTTCGCCGGCTTGGGGAAAACATGTCTAACCAGCTCACAACGTCCCCTTCCTTCCTTGTTTCAATCGCTGCGATAACCACTGCAGCTCCTCGACGCGCTCCTACCCCTGGAAGAAGGAAACGCGCGCATCAACGTTACGAGCTTCCCTTAAACACGCCGCCTTTCACCACCGCCCGCGGAGGAGAGAGTTCACTCTCAGTTACTGGTTCCTGAGCGTGCGTCACCTCACTGCCGTCCGCAGCTGCCTACCTGCCTGCCCCAGCGCAGCCGAGTTTCCACGGCGCAGGTCAAACAGGCAAACAATTCCTTCCCCGTGAGGCAATTCCCAGGCAGGGCAGATCCAGGATCGCGCAAGGACGGGATGTGCTTTACCTGTTCCCACTGCGTTTTCACTAGCTACACCCCGAAGTCAGCCAGAGAAGCCGTTCCAGAGCGCGCTGCTGTCGGCAGCCTCGGCACCCCGACCTCGCACCGCTGAGCCCAAGCAAGGCCAGCCCCAGACGAAGGACCCCCCTTTTCTCCCTCCACAGGCTCTCTCTGCTACTTTTGAGTTTGCACAACCAGCTCTCGTCTGCCGCTGAGACTTACGACTCTAAAGACTAGCAGAGAGCACAAAAGCGTTCTCAGACCCGCCGGGCAGCAACACGGCCGGACTGGACCAAACGTCTCGCGCTGCAGAGAACATCGCTTATCTCTGCCACCCTCCCCGTCCTCCCGCGCGGAGAGGGCCCGACGAGACGGGGAGCAGGCTCGGCCAGCGCCCCTCTGCCGCAGGGGGTCCTGCAGCCGCAGAACCTGGGCAGCGAGAAGTCACAGGAGGCATTTTCCAGCCCAGGCAGCAGGACAGGACATGGACTGCTGAGGTGCAGACCACAGAGGAGGAGGCAGAGCCGCCAGCGACAGACGGCTGGACGTGACGGGGGACGGTAAACACCGAGACCCTGCAGCAACACGAAGCTGCGGGGTGGCCCCATAGAAGAAGATTGTCTTACCCGTACCACGGCAACACGGAGGTCAGGCCTTACTGCGCTCAGCACTGCGGGGAAAGAGGAGTCCCCGCCTCAGAGAGACGATTCAGTGACACTTTCCTGCTTCTAATTCAAAAGGAGGATGCTCAGCAACGCGTAGCCGGCACTTCTGCTCTGCGGGGAAGTGTGGAAACCTGGCCAGGACTGGGGGTCCACGGCCATCCTCCTGGCTTCAGGTGACACGGCCCACATCTCGCATCACTGCGTCCCTCAGCAGTTAGATGTACGGGTCTTTTTCAGGAGAATAAGACACAGAAAATGGACAAACATTTTGCTGCAGCCAACGGCCAGAAGGCTGGCGTCCACTCAGTGCTTATCTCCCGGCCTGGCTTACACCACTCCCATCCTCCTTCCCCTGCCCGTCTCACTGCTTTACACGGGATTAGCCCCATTTTACGGACAAAGCGGGGAAGAACGACATCTCGGCCACCGCAGCCATGTCTCGCCCTGCGCACCGCAGCGAGCGAGGCACAAATCCAGCCGCCTGCCACTGCGTTACGAGACGCAACAGTCGGCGATGGAAACAACGGGCGCAGCGATAGATGCGGACGTCCCCAAAGAGGCCCCTAGAACAGGAGTTCCAGGTCTCCCGTTGGACCCCCTCGGCTCCACCCAATTACCACCTTCTCCCTCGCCAGTCGGGGCTCGTACCTCAGAAACCAGGAGGAATACAGCACTCTGCTAAAGAACAACCGCGGCCTCGACCAGAGGTAGCGAAGGTGATAATTAGATTAAGCCCACTAAGACTCTCCAAGATCAACTCTCCCCATTTTGATCCAGACGAGGCTCTAGTCACATTTTATACCCCCCAAAAAAAATCAGTAGCACCCAGTAGAGAAAAACCCACTTCCCTAAACGCCCCAACAGACCCCTGCTGGAGCAGCAGCTGGCAGATCCAGGGGAAACCACCAGGACGGTGGCACGGGGAAGGGAAGAGCAGCCCATCACCTCCCGAATCAGCGAGGCGTGGGGGGCGGATCGCCGGGGTTTGATCTCACCTCGGGGAGGCGCGACACAGACACAGTAATTCGGGATTCGCACACCTCATGCTGAGAATGCGGGGCTTTGGCGGAGAAGCCAGGATGACCACCTGCGAGGGCAGCCCGTTACACCGCCAACAGCGGGAAGGCAGCGCGGAGCCGTGCTTCCAGGAGGAATTATGCTTCGGACGCTGTGGCCGGGGAGCGGGGCGTTACCCCCGGCCCCAGAGCCACACGTGCGCCCAGGCAGCACGCTCCCAAAACCCAGAGCCACATCGCCCTCCTCAGAGGCACCGGGGACAGTCCCGGCTACGGGAGGGCAAACGCGCCCACGGGAAGGCTCCCGGCCGCCGGGCAGGGCAGGGCAGGGCTGCCGTCC
>NW_009647622.1:20840-22509 GCF_000708025.1 Charadrius vociferus
CTCCCGCCGGAAGTCCTTGGAGCGCTCCACCACCCCACCGGACTTGGGCAGCAGGACGGTGCGGACGAAGTGGGGCAGGTCCCTCTTCAGCTCGTTGTAGAGCCGCTCCTGGTCCAGCACCACCACCACGTCCACCTCGAAGGCGGAGGCGGCGTGCACCAGCGCCTGGTAGCCCGAGCCCTTCACCCAGCCGCAGGTGTTGATGAGGCAGCCGCTCACCGAGGCGCGGCGGGTCACCTCGCACCGCTGGGTGGAGACAACGGCCACCACGGCCTCGATTCCCGCAGCTGCAGCACGCTGGCTCCAACCGGGTGAGGAGCTCAGGGGAGCGAGCAGCAGCCCCTGGGCAGCACCAGAAGGGCAGGAGGCCAACGTGCCGGCACTGTCCCGCTCCTCGGGGACACCGCACCCCTCTGGTCCCCCCACGGCCTCGATTCCCGCAGCTGCAGCACGCTGGCTCCAACCGGGTGAGGAGCTCAGGGGAGCGAGCAGCAGCCCCTGGGCAGCACCAGAAGGGCAGGAGGCCAACGTGCCGGCACTGTCCCGCTCCTCGGGGACACCGCACCCCTCTGTACTGTTCCTGCTGTGCTCAGCGGGTTTATTTACTGCTAAGGTGCAGGAGCAACACCTGGCTCCTGGGCAGCTGCCTGGGATGAAATCCTTTCTTCCTCACCCTCAACCAATAACCGCAAAGGGGCAATTTGCCGTGCAGGAGGCTGAAGCCATTCCTAAAACACATTATGAGCACTTCGGGGTTCTCGACTATAGCAGAAGAGCAGCTTTTCTGTGCCATGGGCTGCCAGGACAAGGGCAGCGCAGGGCTGTGGGCGGCCTTCAGCCAAGCAGGGGCACTGTCACCAAACAGCAGCAGCAGGACCCCAGGGATTCGGGTCAATTTTGGGGAGTCTTCAGATTTTTCTTGGGTTTCTTTCCACCCGGGTTTCCATAAACAGAGTGCCAGGCTGTGGGCAGCAGGAAAGGGGGGTCCCTGTGGGGAGGGACGCTCTGTGGTGATGGCCACCACACACTAGCTAACACTGGCTCCGCAGGAGAGCCATCAGATTGTGCCTGCAGACATGCTCCGCTCCCCGCTCACCTCACGAGCTCCACGGGCCAAGTTGGTTCGATGTGACCTGTGGCTCTGGCTTTGCCCTCCGTGGCCAGCCATGGGCCTGGCACAGGGGCTCGTAGGCAGTGAAAAGCTCAATCACAGTCCCTCAGCTCCTCCTCTCCAAGCTGAAGAGCTTCTCCCCTCCTCAGGAGGCTCCTCCAGCCCCTCCACCACCTCCGTTACGCCTCTTCCCTCACCGCCTCAGCCCTCCCCACATCTCTGTTGATCTGCAATGCCCAGAAGCGGGCACAGTGCTCAGGGCAGGAACACAGCACAGTCTTACACAGCAGCAAAGAGGGACAATCCTGGGGGGGCAGGGAGCTCAGGGGTCCGGTTCTGAACCGAGCCCGTCCCTGGGGCCAGACCCTCCCCAGCTCCCCCTTCACTCACCTTGTTGTAGAGCTTGATGTTGGTGCCGGGCGTGGTGGAGCCAAAGTGGTAGACGAGCGGGGCCTGGAGGGAAAAGCCCTCCTCCACGTCAGCCGGCCGCTCAATGTAGAGTGCGCCCATGGTGCCGGGGATGGAAACGGAGCCCTGCCCCACGTCCAGCTCCACGAA
>NW_009647623.1:0-813 GCF_000708025.1 Charadrius vociferus
GGTGTGAAAGCTTATTTTAGCACGGAAAACGGTAAATCAAGCCGTCGGCGTGCCGACGGGAATAGACGGCGCGTGCGAAGCCGGGGAAGGGTCTCAGGGGTTCGAAGGTAAATCCCGGATAAGGGACGCGTGGCGCCGCGCTTTCCCGGCTCCGGAGAGCTCAGGGCAGCGCATCCTCGGATGCGTTTGGGTGAGGGAAGTTTTTCTTTGGAGAACCTGACGCCGCTACGGTCACCTGAAGCGCATCGTCCCCCCGGTGCCGGTGTCGGCGGATCAGGCGCGGAGGCGATTCTCCGGCAGATCTGGAATGGTGCAGTTGGAGCGTAGAGCTCGGGCTTATCGGAGCGGTTCCTTCTGGCTCTTTGCTTCTTATCTGTAGCCCGTGGAGTGACCAAAACCAACGTTTCGGTTGGGCGGAATTCATCGCCGGAGCTTTTATCCGGGCGGCCCGGGGGGAAAGCGTCGGTGGCGGGAACGGGACTCGTCCTCGAAATTAGCTTCGGCGTTAAACCCCACGGTGCAAAACCGACGGAAAAGCAGGTTGCGCGGGGCGGAGGGCTGATCCTTCTCCCGTTTTCCTCCCAGACCAACTGCCTGCAGTACCTGGATGCCCGAAACACGCCTTTGCTGGACCACTCGGCCCCTTTCGTGGCGCGCGCCCTGCGCATCAGCAGCAGCCTGGTGGTGCTGCACTTGGAGAACGCCAGTCTCTCGGGACGCCCGCTCATGCTGCTGGGTGAGTCGCCGCCGAACGGGCACCCACCTCCCTCGTCCCTCTCCCCCCCAAAAAAAAAAAAAAGGAAAAAAAAAAAA
>NW_009647623.1:5059-5342 GCF_000708025.1 Charadrius vociferus
TGTCCTCGGACGGCGACGGGAAAATGGGAACCTGCGCCGCCGAGCACGGTAAGAGCTCCGGAACCGAGACCCCCGGGGTCCCGCGCCCCCCAAATCCCCCAGTCCCCGAGCGTTCCCGATGGGATGCCCACCGGTGCCGTAGTTTGTCGCTGGGGGTGTTTTTTTCCCCCCCGCCTCGGGGAATTTGAACCCGAAGTGAATCTCCCCACACTTCAAAGCTTCGTTCTTTGAAGCTCTCCTTAACGATGCTGAAATTAATGAGCTCGTTGAGCCTCTTCAGGCC
>NW_009647624.1:0-423 GCF_000708025.1 Charadrius vociferus
TCCAGCCTGGCCAGAGCCCTCTGTAGATCCCTCCAGCAAGTCAACACTCCCACCCAACCTGGTGTCATCTGCAAACTGACTGAGGGTGCACTCCATCCCCTCCTCCAGATCATCGGTAAAGACGTTAAGCAGAGCCGGCCCCAGTACCGAGCCCTGGGGGGAACACCACTGGTGACCGGTCGCCAACTGGATTGGACTCCATTCACCGCGTTTCATCGTGGGGATGACCCAAACCTGCTCCGAACCGACCCTCTCGCTTCCACCTCTCCACCACATTCCTAAGGCATCCTCCAAGAGCGAGGGACCGATCCTGCCCCGCGGCGCTGGGCACCAGGGCTGAGCCCCGCCAAGGCGGGAACACACGGGGCCACGTGGGAAGGAGCCAGATCAGCGCCGGGAGGCGGAGATGCTCTTGGAAAGGGG
>NW_009647625.1:0-1365 GCF_000708025.1 Charadrius vociferus
TCTATCACTTATTTCTCCACAAGTTTTCAAAGAAATCTGGCAGGTGTGTTACTGTAACACATCATCCCACATTTCCCCGCGCCTGCCCCCTCACACACCTTCTTCCGTCTGGGCATCGCTGACCCTCAGGTCGCAGTGGGCCGCCTTCAGCTTCTCGCGGGCCATGATCTGGCACTTGAGGTCACTGAGGGAGTTGTCTTGGCCCTGAAAGATCACCATGTCATGGCGCAGCCTGGAGGAGAACTTGTAGTGGACGCAGGACATTGCCAGAGCCGGGCAGTGCCTGCTCCGCGATGGCGTCTCCTGTGGTGCAGGGAAGGGCCCAACCAGGGGCCCGGGGCAAGCGGTGTGGGCTGAGCCCAGTGCTGCCTCTGCTCCCTGTCTCGCACGCAGCGTTGCCAGGCCTGACCGGTCACTATGGCCACTGGGACACGGCACACCGCCCCCGCCCCCCCACGCCTCACACCCATTGTGACAAAAGGCCTGTTGCCGCCCCAGGCCGCTGCTGTCCCTGCTGTCCCCCGGCCTGTCCTCGCCCGCTCTCTTGGCGGCCCCCAAGTCTCTGGTGTCCTTCCTTTCATCCAGGGGCCTTCACCACCCAGCGTCACCTCCCGGCAGCCCCTGAGCCAGGGCTGGCTCTCCCGACAGCCCTGGGCCCATCCTGCCACCCCCCATGCCTCTCACTGCCTGCCGACCCTCCTGGCACCCCCGGGCTGTCACCCCCGGGCTGTCCCCCCGCTGTCCCCTCCTCTCCCCAGCCAGCCAAGGCCACACAGCCTGGGGCAGATGCAGTGGGCTTTGCCCTGGGGCTCCCGGCTGCCCATGCCGCAGGGCCAGCCAAGGCAGGGCACATCTCGGGGACTCTGGGTGGACCTTGGGGCAGGGACGAAGAGTTCAGCCAAACAGGCCAACGACCACCTATGCTTATTGTTGTAAACCAATGCGCTTCCCAACCGTGGTGCACCCACACTTGCTTCAACTCTGCAGAGGAGAACGAAGGAGTCAGGAATGAACCGTGAGGTTTAGGAGGTGCCCCAGGACGACATTTCTTGCCCTCTCCATCACCACAGCTGCTGCTGCAACAGCCCTAGCGCATGAAATCCTGCCCTGAATGATGAGGTCTGGCTCTGCTGACTGATATGCTACAGCCTGCAGACACTTCTGGGCCAAGTGGCTACTCCTTTCTCTTCGTGTAAATACAATATAAAAAAGCTTGTTGTGGTGTGGATTGGCTAACGAGGGACTTTCCATGACTGCTTGGTTTAGCTCTTTAAATACTTTTTGGGTTTCCAGAGTAAGGAATCCCTCTTGATTTCAATGCTGTCCTCTGTATCTGAGGGCGAGTTATTTTTGCTACTGGTGTCT
>NW_009647626.1:0-563 GCF_000708025.1 Charadrius vociferus
GCCGGCCGGTCCCTCTCCGGGTTGGGGACGGCGATGTCCCCCCCCAGATGACCCCGTATCCCACCGAAGCCGCCTCCTGCTCCAGCAGGGAAGGAAGGATGCCGGGTTCAGAGACTGGTTGCCGAACTAAAACCAAACCATCTACTGGTTCAGATGGAGGTGCCCCATCTGAACGCTGCCGTCCCCGGGGCTGCGGCCGCGCTCTCACCAGAACAACGTTCCAAGAGGGTCTGGGAGGAGCTCCCAGCCAGCATCTGCAAAACCTCATTGTCCGCCTTAAACCGCGCCTCGGCCAAGATGCCTACGAAAGATCGACAAGCGTTAAGGCCATGGGGGGACCGAGCGGGGACGGCCGTCGGTGGCGACCATGGGGGTGTCCCTCCACCGTGGAGCTGCTGCACCCGGGAGGGATGGAGCCACCCGGGAGATGCGGGACGAGGGCGATCCCCGTGGGCATGGAGTTCGCCGCCTCCATCCCGGGTGGGTTTCAGCCCCTCCGTCTGAGCCTCCACCATGGGGGGGATGGGGGGGTGGTTGGGGTTTGTTGGTTGTTTTTTTTCGGC
>NW_009647627.1:0-414 GCF_000708025.1 Charadrius vociferus
AACTGGCAGCGCAGAGGTAAACCCATCAGGGCTGCTGAATTGTGGCAGGACATTGCTGACCGGCTAGCGAACCTAGTCATAAAGGTACGTCACGTAGATGCCCACATACCCATGAGTCGGGCCACCAAGGAACATCAAAACAATCAGCAAGCAGATCAGGCTGCTAAAATTTTCCAGACAGACTTGGACTGGGAACATAAAGGTGAACTATTCTTAGCTCGGTGGGCCCATGACACTTCAGGTCATCAAGGAAGGGATGCAACATATAAATGGGCCCGTGACCGAGGGGTGGATTTAACCATGGACGCTATTGCGCAGGTTATCCACGACTGTGAAACATGCGCCGAAATCAAGCAAGCTAAACGGTTAAAACCTTTGTGGTATGGGGGACGATGGCTGAAATATAAGTACGGG
>NW_009647627.1:1190-13214 GCF_000708025.1 Charadrius vociferus
AATAAGTGTTTTTCAGAATAACACAGTGGTGATGAGACCTGAGCTAGCTTCATCAAGTGGCGTCCAGCAAGCTCTTCAGTATGAACATGCTACCCACGGGCACAAACCAGAATGAATTTCATACCATCTTTCCTGCCCTGAGATGAGATCCTGCAATCATGAACTAACTGGACGTAAACTTTTGTATATAAACATAAACCGTAGATGAGTGACCTGCATGTATCCATATTATATATATAATCTATGTGTGTGTAGATTTGATAGATGAGTGATAGTAATCTGAGCAAGATGCAAATGGTATGGAATAAGGGGTGGAATGTCCTGGTTTGAGGTAAAACAGAACCAATTTTGGTCAGTAACTTTGCTTCTTAGCTGGGCCTCTCTAACTACTGAAATTAACAGCATATTGTGCAGACAATGTTCACTCTCTCAGAGTGATAAGACCTATGTTTATAGGAATAAGTCGTTGCCTTATGGAATCTTGGTGTCTTCTCCTGCTCAGAAATGCAAACTATGAAGTTCAACTGAGCTATGCAAATCATCTTGTCATGCTTCTTTTATTAGGCAATTCTGTCTTGATATTCTGACTAATGAACTACATAATAGAGTTTCAATGGTACATGGAATCAACATGTTACTTCAAGAGTGGAGACACTCTGTAAATAATTGCTTAGAATAATTTCTTTCCTGCTTAAATTAAAGAGCTGCTGTCTGCACAAATATAGCTAGGCAGACTGAAGCAAGGAATGAGAAGGAATGAAGCACTATTGAACACACCTCGTGAGTTCCTGATATCACCAGGCATATCCTAGGTGCATAGCTCAGTCTGAGATGCTATCTAAACTATGGGATGTGGGCAGATAATTCACATTTCCTTTCTTGTATGTCACTGATCTGTCTGCATGAGAACAAGTTGTCTAACCTACTAAACATAAATACATCATAAAGCTCTGTTTTAGAAAGGATCAGAGAAATTTTTACAAGATTAAAGCAAAAGCCAAAATACATCATTAAAAGACAGAAAAAAGGAAGAATGCATGACAATAAATCATATTAAGATAGCCAGATGGACTACTAGTCCTAGCAAGCAGCTAAGAGAAGTTAAATCACAGATGCTTATGTGCCTTTTCTTTTTATTCCAGAAAGTTGATTTTGCAGCAGGTAATTAAAAGCTACCTGCTTGTAGCATGCCAGTGGAGAGAAAGCACTCTAGTTTTCCAGAAGTAACTAAGCAGTGTCAATGCTATTATCTTCGTACTTCGGAGCAGTAAGAGAATTGCCTTTTCTCCATTAGGAATTTACAGACTTTGTTAGCAGGTACTACTTGATTCACTGGGGGGAAAAAAATCCAAGAAAAAAAAGAAAGCAATAAAACCACAGCTTCTGAGCCTTCATTGCAATGCTAACTGGTGAAATCTGCACTGTATTTGAGCATCCAGGTTAGTCCAGGCCCAGGGAGCCTAGTGCAGTATTACTTCTGCACTCATGAGAGCTGTACTCCCTGTACATGTTCTTTGGAAGATCCCCTTTTATTTCCCCTGCAATAAGATGAGCTGTTCTCTAATTTTTCCACTGGAAGAACTTTCTGTCTTGGGTAGAACTGTCTGAAGGTAATAGATAGCTACCAGCACTTTGATGATTTCAGCTTAGATTTTCACTGCAAAGGAAATGGGCAAGCAGCCTTGGTTAAAGTGAAATCCAGGCTCTAGCAACATAAAGGTAAGCAGTGAGAAAGGCACAAGAAAACTCCTACAAAAAAGTTATTGTTGCATTTGTGAGGCTAATTTTGCAGTGTGATTTTCTAAGATTCATTAATCCTGGTCTCTAAATTGGAGAGACATGGATTCGACAGATGGACCACTTGGTGGATAAGGAACTGGCTGGATGGTCACACTCAAAGAGTTGTGGTCAACGGCCTCATGTCCAAGTGGAGACCAGTGATGAGTGGTGTTCCTGAGGGGTCGGTATTGGGACCCGTGCTGTTCAACATCTTTGTTGGTGACATGGACAGTGGGATGGAGTGCACCCTCAGCAAGTTTGCTGATGATACCAAGCTGTGTGGCGAGGTAGACACACTGGAGGGGAGGGATGCCATCCAGGGGGACCTGGACAGGCTGGAGAGGTGGGCCCAAGCCAACCTCATGCAGTTCAACAAGGCCAAGGGCAAGGTCCTACACCTGGGTCTGGGCAATCCCAAGCACAAATACAGGCTTGGTGGGGAATGGCTGGAGAGCAGCCCTGAGGGAAGGACCTGGGTGTGCTTGTCCTGGTTCCGGCAGGGATGGGGTTGATTTCCCCAAGGAGCCGGCAGGGGGCAGGTATTCCATACCACGTGACTCATGCCCGGGCTATAAGAGGAGCTAGAGGGAGAGAAGAGAGGAGTCACCACCACTTGGGGGTGGGCTGTGGCGGCACGGGTCCGGTCGGTGCGCTTCGCAGCAGTATTGTAATCGCGTTTTCATCTTCCCTTTTGCTCTTCTGTTGAATTGCATTATTTTAACCCACTAGTTTTGCCCTGTTGATTTCTTCTTCCACGGCTGTGGGAGTTGCATGAGTGACTGCGTGGTTCTTTGTTGCTGGCTGAGGCCAAACCACAACAGTGCTGATTGACCAGAAGCTCAACATGAGCCAGCAGTGTGCAATCGCAGCCCAGAAGGCCAACCGTATCCTGGGCTGCATCAAAAGAAGTGTGGCCAGCAGGTCAAGGGAGGTGATCCTGCCCCTCTACTCTGCTCTCGTGAGACCCCACCTGGAGTACTGCATCCAGCTCTGGAGCCCCCAATACAAGAAGGACATGGACCTGTTGGAGCGGGTCCAAAGGAGGGCCACAAAGATGATCAGAGGGCTGAAGCACCTCTCCTACAAGGAGAGGCTGAGAGAGCTGGGGTTGTTCAGCCTGGAGAAGACTCCGGGGATACCTTATAGCTGCCTTCCAGTATCTGAAGGGGGCCTACAGGAGAGGTGAGGAAGGACTTTTTACAAGGGCATGTAGTGATACGATATGGGGTAGTGGCTTTAAACTAGAAGAGGGTAGATTTAGATTAGATATCAGGAAGAAATTTTTCAGGGGGGTTGGAACTAGATGATCTTCAAGGTCCCTTCCAACCTATACCATTCTATGATTCTATGATTAATTATTCCAGCAGACCTAATTGCAATTAAAGAAATCTGTCATAAAATTCTCCTGATATCATCTGAAAATAAAGTCTTGATCTCACTTACTTGGTCCATGCATGGAGGAAGGAAAGACTGTTCTATTTTTCTATCAACGTGAGGATTTCTGGGCCAGTTGCCTTTTTTGACATCATCTCTACTTCCATCAAGGTATCTAGACTGCTTATACACCCTTAAAAGATACAGTCAAGAAGTCCTTTACCAGGGAACTCACACTCATCCCTAGAAATTATGCTCTTTAAATAAAATAAAATGTCACCCATATTTTCAAAAATTGATATTTTTTCTCTGTATAACAAATAAGATAGAAAAGATGAAAGTTCTGAAAAATTACTACAACTATCCTGCAAATTAACAGGGATCTTTTTTGCAGTATTTTGCTATCAAAATCCATAAAGCTAGGGGGTTTTAGCTGTTGAAAAATAAAAGTACTTAAGTTTTTAGGTTTTTGAGTTGTTTTTTTAACCAAACAAAAAGTCCTCTCATATAAGAATCACTGAAAATAAACAAATGGAAATATATTTTGTTCATATATTTTGCTGATCATAAAATACATTTTCAGCCATTATGAGACAGTTCTGCAAGAGGTCTTCAAGTAATCTTTGGACAGGCTACATGCTAATTGTATTCTAATTCTGGAAACCTATTGTCAGGAACTGGTGATAGGGACATCAGGTTCCTAGGATACTACAAAGAAATACAACCTTCCTCCAAATATTTAGGTAGAATGATAAGAAAATACAAAGGACCTGACTCCTCTCCACCTACTTTTGCTATAAAAAAGAAGATGACCTATGCCAGAAGAAAAAGCATAACTTGCTGACTTGTCAAAAAGGGAATGAATAATACAAAAACAAGAATAAAATTGGACTAGGATAGAATCAACTTCCAATAAGAACATTCCCTGGGAAGTTGGAGTTTGGAGCTTATTTTTGCATGAAAGTATTTAAACTTTCATTGATATTTACAGTTGCAGACATCCCAATGCTGTCTTTTTCCATTAGTAAGCAAAGTTTAGTTTCTGTCTTACATTTCAGCTGTTTGACATAGCAAATGGTGGAAGTGAATGACATTCTGGGAAATCTATAGCTCCTAATTCTTGTTTCTTAAAGATCTGGCACAAAAAGCTTCAGGTTCCATGAGGCTGCCCTAACAATGTGCAAATGTTCATAGCAGAAAGAAAGAATAAATGGGGAAAAAAAGGAAGCCAAGAAGAGATAGGTAAAATGTTAGATGTAAATTTCAACATACTGACATTGTGTGGTCAGATACTGACATTCTTTGACCAGATAACATATTTTCGGACAAAAGAAATGCAATCCACTTGGGCATTAGCAAAAATTATGGTACCATAAAGGAAACTTTTAGTTATGCTAGAAGAAGATGGGGATTACTGGAAGAATAGTAAGGCAGGTAAAAAAATGGCCAAAAAGAGGAAAAAGGAGATGATCACAAGTAGTCCTGGGAAAGGAAAGGAAGTATCCAACCAGAGTGCTCCTCAAACATCATGTTTAACATATTTGTTAACTTAATCTTGAGAAAAAACCCAAGCACACATGTGTTGATAACAAAAGTTAGGATACACGGTCTGTACAGATGAAGACACAGATACCACCCACAAAGAACTGGATGGCATTGATCATTGGTAAATTATAACAGATAAAAGAATGAGACTCCAGACTGAGGGACTACTAACAATGATACAAGGCAGTTGTGTGATATGGACATCCTACAAGTCAAAAACAATCCCATGACAGGCTAGAAAGAGTAATGAAGTTCTTGAACAGTCTTTCAGAAGCAGCAATGGAGCAAAAATAGCCCAGATCAGGAACTTCAGCCAGGAACTTCATCAATTTATTAAAAAGGCTACATTATGTGGTTGCCTGAAATAGGAGGACACTGGATGAGCCAGAAGATCCCCTTCAAGTCTTGGTTAAAAAGACCATAACACCTTGCCACTATTTCTAGATATGTGATTTACAAGCACAATAACCTGCATTAAACAACTTTCTATTAAATTTTTTTTTTTTTGTTCCAGTTCTTCATGTTGAGAAGCTATCACTGCAAAACCCTTTAAGTATTCAAGAAAAGGAAAATCCAAATATAGAGATCCAAGTTGTGATGGAAAACTTTTAACCTGATGAGGCAACAGTCAAACCATAATAAATACAGAAAAGAAACCATGAGCTTTGCCTTCTTAGGGAGACTGAAGTAGGTCTGAAGATTGTGGTGATGGAAAGGGTCATAAAGATAATTATTCAAGGCAAAGTTCAAAATAATTTACATAAGAATTCCTGAAATTCTCCTTCATTTTGAAGCAAATCAGTAGCAATTAAACAAAGTTGAGTATCAATGTTGAAAATTCTGGGGTTTTTTCTGAATATATCATTTTCCTGCTCACAAATCAAATATTGCTCATTATTTAATTACAAAAATTGTGAATGTTGCATATGGACTTCATATTTATTTGAGGATCTCAGTTTTGGTTTACATTTTAGTTCATTGGAATCGGAGGCATCAATTCAGCAATGTATTTACCATGTTCCAAATTTCTTTAGGGCCATGAATATCTCCATTGAATGCATGAAGTACTCTACATTACATGAATGTGAGAAATAGATCTGGGTTTTAAACAAATCTGAGGAGACCTTATAAAATATTTTAGGTTAAAATGTGCTCAAAATGCATTTTGTTTTGAATATGCATTTCTAATCGGGTAATATAAATTAGTGGTCCATTTAATATCTAAACATGAGGCTATAAAGTTCCCTTTAAACCGTCTTACACAGTTGTCACGTAGCTTAACAAAAATCTTTGTGAACAGATATAAATTATTTTCCATTTCTAATATTAATCAGAATTAGAAAGAAACATGAGGCATAAGATGAAATTTAGGCTTCCAGAAAATGTTTCTAATTTCTCAATTTTTTTCTGAGTGCCTTTGTTGTCATTCAGAATGCCAGCGATCCTCTAGACCACAAAGATTCAATAAAAAACCTTGATCATTATGTCCATTTTGTTCATAAATGTACCCTTTTATTTCATCTTGTGCTCTCTTTTCAGAACAACTACCCCTTCTGCAAAAAGGAAAACCCTAATAGCACTTTCGTCTGGTGAATTCCAGTAAAAGGGGGCAAGCAATGATAGAAGTATGGATTCACAGGCATTAAAATGAAACCATATGGAAACATGGGCAGAGGATTTGAGAAGGAAAAGTACTGTTTAAAAATTAATCTTTATGGCTTAATGTCAATTGTTAGGAACACTGTAAAAGTTCTGAAAACTATTAATTCAATGCCGCAACAAAGCCGATGCTCTGAAAAAGCTAAAACAACATTTATGTTGTTAGACTGGCTCATCAATGACAGCCTGGGAAATACACTTTGTGACCTAAATCTAAACTAACAAAAGACCCTGAAGAATACATATTGTATCTGTCATTTTAGTCACAATTTCTGTGACCACTGACATGTACATCTGTATAGGGAATTTATTACCTTGTTGTAATATTACTACCCTTCACCTTTTTATGAGGAAAATAGAAAATGAGAAAGAGGAAGGGTCTCCAAAGTCTTACATGGCAAATAAAGTACAAAGAAAGAAACATGAGAGCTATAGTGACATTTAGCCTGTTCATGAAAAGGGGAAGGAAACGTAACTTAAATTACATTATTAGTTTTCTGTTTTTCCACTGCACTTCAAGGGTATAAAATGGAAAACATATGAGAAAAGTAGTCTCAAAGAAGGGTTTTTTTATGATACTTTCCAAATTGACAAGAAGAATACACAACAGGGATTACAAGTCTCTTTGATAAAGTCTTTCTGCTTTCTTCATGGAATGAGATAATCTCTCCAAAAATTAATTTAAAAAGAAAAGATTACTCAGAAAGGTAATTGCTAATGTAAGGCTTAGAAGTCAGAACAAAGGTGGGAAGAGAGGCAAGGAGAGGAATAATAAATATATAGATAAAATTAGAAAAGGGCCAAGATGAGGTAATTCCACAAGCCAATTAATCTAGCAAATGCTTAACTGTTTCACTGAAGAGCAGGAAGAGAAAAAGCAATGATCATAAGGCCTTTTCTATGAAAGAGCCTAGCTTACACAACACATGGATGAGTTAGATCCTCCTTGATTTAATCTTGACATGTTAATATCTGAGTCAAAAGGCACAAGTTTGAATAACTTTACTATTTGTATTAGGTAAAATTAAACTCACCAGGAATACCGAACTGGGTGGAAAATACCTATTTGTGTCTAACAGTTTCTGTTTCAGATGAAGTATAAATTTCTTTCTGTGTTTTTTTTGTTGTTGTTGTTGTGTTACAGTATATCTGCCTTTGGTAAAAACTAAATCTGAGACAAAACCAAAACAACAACAACTTAGTCAAGAAAATATCATAGAAAATTAAATAAAAAGTGATCCCAAATTTAAAAAGGACTGCATGAACTATTTTCTATTATCATTATACTTTAATTATATGTTTACTGAATTGTTTTAATTTATTTATTGCAGAATAATAGTTCATTTTCATTTGACAGGGAATTAATGTCACTTTTTCTTTGCCACTTTCCTGTTGGATGTAAGTCATCTCTTCCTCAGTATGACAGTGTCCTGCAGCTGAATGGCTGATAGCGGCAAGCATATTAATATGCTAAGACTTTTAAGTGGCATAGGATAGAACCATTCTGTTCTCCCCAGATGTTGAAACACGCCTACAACTTATCATTTAATTTTAAGGCTCTGAAGTTTGACTTGGTAACACATCTCCAAAATTAAGAACATAACTATTTCTTGTACTACATCTTATGAAATCTGACTCCAAAATGAGTTTATGCATCCAAGTGAAGATGAGATCAGTGAGAAAAGAGCTTCAAATGGCACAGAGCAAACAAAAAGTAAATAAAGTTGCAAATCAGACAAAAAATGTTAGTTTCAATATAGGCCTATTCTGAACCTTTAAATAAATTAACAATTAACCAAGTAATCTTTCTCAGAATTTATATTTTTAAATTCTTAAATGCATGTATATATTCTAGCTTACCTATAATTGCTGTTTTCATAAAGAATTAGAAACCTTAAGATGTAAATATTTGGGAAAAATCACTACTTTTCAGTAATATATTGAGAAACATTTCCTAATTTTGAATGAAAGGGAAATAGACTTCAGAAAAATGATACTTCTAATGCACTACATATTATTCTATGATATAGTGTTTTCAGCAATATTATACAATCACAATTTTAAATCTTTTTCTTCCATATTAATCAGTTTAGGGTTTTTTATCCTAAATCCCATGTACTGTATTTCACAAAGCCCCTAAAATCTCATCACCTGAATTTAGGGTTCAGAACCTATTCAAAATGTCACGTATATGATGGTTGGCTAGAGAGAAGCCTTTTAAATTTTTTTTTAATTTGGAAGACCAAGCACCAGCCAGACTTATACTCTGTCAAGACTGGAGAGAAATGTGTCCTGAAGTCTTAATTTTCCATGAACCTCAGGAAAAGCTAAGAGAAGAATGATTATCATTATTGATCAAGGAGCATCTGCCCTGGATGACTAAAAGGACCAGAATCACTAAGAATTCCTCTGCTTTTATTTTATTCCCACTAACAAATACTCAGGCACACCCAGGATCTATCAAAAATCATATGAGAAAGCAGATGGCTATAAAAATTCAAAGACTAAAATCTGCTTTACCTCCAGTTTAAAAAAAAAAAAAAAAGTAGAAAGTACCCTACAGATGTTAATAATTGTCTGGGGTGGGAGTTGGGGAGGGGGAAGGCTGGCTTCTAAGTAAACAATGCAAAAAAAAAGACAAAGAGGTCCCTGCTGATGTAAAACAATAAAAGCAGTTTTCTCATCAGTGTCAGCTTAAAAAGCCTGAGGGTCTATATTTTAAACCCCAGTGGCCTGATGTCACTCACCCTGATGGTGTGTTTGAAAGAAGCTATCTCTCCACGATGACCAACCTGAAAAGTGTTTTCAAAGCCCAGTGGGTTAATGTCACTCACACCTACGGTGGATGGTGGGATCTCTCAGGGTGGCAGCCTGGGGGAAGTGAGCTGTAACACCAGAAGCCGACCATCCCTCACTCTGATGACAGGGGGTCAGCTGGGATTCTTTGGTGGCATCCTGGGCAATATTTAAAAAGAAGATTTTGTCAGTGTCTAGCTTGAAAGCAGGGAGTATAAAAAGTGACTATTTTTTTTTAATTGTGGTTCACCAGTGGCAGCAGTGCAGCCAGGAAGAGGAGTTTCCCTGCAAGGCCATTTGATTGCACGTGAAGCTTACAATGGGGCTGGCGCCGCCTGGTTTTAATTTTTTTCTCCCATATGAGCTGAGATGTTTTATTCCCCCATACTGGGGAGGGGATTAAATCCAGACAACTCTGCACTTTAAATTTCATACGCAATCAAACAGTCTTAGAGAATATTGTCAGCTTCCTTACCAACCTGGCTGCTATATAGAGAATGTAAATAAATACTAAAATCCCCAAACATCTTGTTCTTATGCTAATTCATCTTTTCATGCAGAAATTGACATCTGGGACAAAATCTCCCATTAAATTTATCCTGGCACCTAAAGCATGGTAAGGCTTGCAAAGGACTATATAAGAGAAATAGTCTTTGTCCTACTGCAAATATTAAAAAAAAACACCCTGTAAGCATAACTGCAGCTGATATTTCATCAGCAAAGAAATTATTCTGCACAGAATGGAGCCAAAAGAGTCACTACTTACAGAGTAAGCTCTTACTTGCTTTTCAAACTAAAAATTAGTATTTTAAAAACTAAGTTCCAGTCCTATAAAAGTTAATTAATGTGAATAACTTAGTGCACGTTAAGCTACTGTCACGCTTAGATGTCTGAAGGGTCAGAATCTTAGAGTTATCCAACACTGAAATGATAGTTTCTGTATGTAAAAGTGATGTAACCAACATTGTATTATGCTGCCCGGAATGATTTTTCACTTTTATTCTTTTACTGCACTTTTGCTGCTGTTTTGAAAGGGATAAACGGTATAAGTTTTCATTTTCCCACAATTCTGAAATATTTGATGGGAAGAAAGCATAGAAAATTACATATTCAAGAGTGGAAAGTTCTAACAGGATGATTTACAATAGAAAGTGTTTTGCAACCTTTGCTTAATGCAAAGACTATGAAATAATGGCTCTAGGTCTGACGTTTAATTAGGATTATATAATACAAGGGCATTAACTGTTTGTTCTCATTGGAAATTAATGCTCTGTTGATTTGATAACTGCAGAAAACGTTCCTTGAAAATTCATTTAGCTTTTCATTAGAACTATTCCTCTTCTGTCTTCCTTTATTTGGCGCAGGAAAATGCTGCATTTACTTGCTTATGCAGGATTTTTGTACATGACCCTGTCAAACTGTGTTGTCAAAATAGAGAACAAGGTCAGCTTCTCCTGAAGCAATGTAGAAACAGTTAGTCAAAACCAACATCTCCTTCTGTAGGAACTTCATCACCTTTTTGTTTAACAAACTTCTAAATTTTCTTTTCAGTTTTTCAGTAAAAATTAAGCTGAAACTTTAGCTAAGGGTTTTTTTTCCAAATGTCAACAGATTGTTAATATAAAAATAATTAGAATAATTTTAAGAATACCACCTTTTTACCCCAGAACCAAAAACTTTTCAGTCCTTCACAATATTACAGATCCCACTATAACACTGTGCTTTTGCACCACACATTTCTGGAAACTTTATGTCATTTCAGGTTTTGGCACTGAACACAATCATATTTGACTCTTCATTTATAGCAATCTGTCTTCTTTAACCATGAACACAGTGCCGTATTGCTTCCAGGGCATAAGTACTGTTATTTACTTCCCTTTTACAGTTTATGTATTAAAAATATGACTCCACTTTAAGAGTACAGGGGTCTTGTAAGTCATCTTTGTTTGAATATAGAAAATAAGGCTATAATTGGTTTATAATCAAAACAGAGCTCCTAAAAGTATCACAGTATGTCAGACGCTTATCTTAGTGAACCAAGAACATGACCCCATTTTAGATAATGACACTAAGAAATATGTTAAAAAACAGCTGCTAGAAAACATATCAAAGCTTTGACTTCTTTGAATGGAGTGTGCTGTTTTGTCTGCAAAACATAATGGGAAAGAACAGGGCCAAAAATATCCATCTGACAGCTTTTGTGCCCAACCAGGAGGTGCTCCAGGCATTTGGGACTCCAGGGCTCAGAGGCTACCATGCCTTCCCCACCTTGCTGGCCCGCACCAGTGACACACACACAGGGTGGTGGGGCACATCCAGCCAGCCACCCTGCCATGAGAGCAACGAGGTTGCTGGGCCTGGAGGCCTGCACCATCCCTCCCAGGGGCTCAGCCCCTGCCCTCGAGGAGATGGCATCATGCCCGAAGCTGCTAGAAAATGTTTCTGGGACGAATGCATGGCTGGGGTGGGCAGCAGGGGAAAGGGGCGCCTGAGCCCCAAATGCGTGCACGGCTCCTCTGAGGGGCTCAGGGCATCAAGCCCGACCTTCTTCAGTACTAGCGATGGGGGACCCCATCCTTTCCAATCTCCCCTTCCCCAGCCCTCTCTCCATTGCACCCTATGCCCCTCCCTGCCTGCCCCTCCTTGCCTGCCCCTCCTGCTCCCTCTTTTCGCCCTCACCTTCGCGTTTCCTGTCTGGGCGGAGCAGGTTTGGCCCTGCGACGCTGCCGTCTCCCAGCAGCTGCGGAAAGCGTCATGGTGGTGGCTGTCTCAATGTCAGCGACTCTGAGGCACTTTGTCGAGGGATCGGGGTTGCCGTGGCCCGCCTGTCGCCGGCTAGGGAAAGGGCACCGCGGGGGGTCCCCCCGCCCG
>NW_009647627.1:13430-18536 GCF_000708025.1 Charadrius vociferus
TCTTCCCAGAGTTTTACTCCCCTTTGCCCTCTTCTTTGCCCTGTAGCTTTTCCTTTCCTTCCTCTCCCCAAGTTCTGTTACTTTTTTCAGGGGATACGTAGCTGCTCTTTCTGCTTTTTACTCCTGGAAATAATGCTGGAAATCACTTTATAATTTTTGGTGATGCTTTGTTGTTTGTTTCTTCAGTGCAGAGACCTGTGTTGAAAGTCCAGTGTGTGCATGTGTTCTCTTCTATGCGTGTCGCAGGACATGTTTTTGTAAGACTCCCTTCTAGTCAGGAGGAAAAAATATAGTTCAATGGCATTTACTATGATTTGGAGGGTTTGCTTCTCCATGCTACTTAAATCTTTAAATATAAAACTGCAAAAAAGACAGTTTCTTTTTTTTTTTTTTATTCTGTGGGGGTTTTATACATAGCTATATAAAAATATACATACAGGAAGCTATACATACACACATATGCAAAGAAAGAAGGACTATGGCTGTACTATTTTTTCCTCAGTTTTTATGCTCTATCCCTTTGGTTGCTGCTGCTTGCTTCCTCTTAAAATGGCACCTGTTTTACAGTGCTGAAAATTAATCCTCAGTCTCACAAAAATGCTTTGGAATCTGTGAATATGAAGTTAGGTATTCCTCTATGCTAATGCAGAAACATACTGTTCATGTTTGACTGCTTGTTTCTGCCCTTCTTTTAGTCTTCTGTGGTGTTGACGCAACTGTTGCCTGTGCTATGTGGTAAATTGGATCAGTCAACTGATTCAGGTTAAAAATAATTTTTTTGTTTGTTTTAAAGTTTTACCACTCTACCTTTTAAGCAGTTATTCCAGAACAAATAGTAGGATGTAGTAGGGGTGGGAATGAACAGCATGGAGATAGTAGGTAGAGACTCTTAAGTTGGCATTTTTTTCAGAAATTTTCTTATTTTAAATAGTGCCCCAGATTCCTTCCCTGCCACAGGAGATTGAAGTATTAGTGTCCTTTAATATTTTCAATAAGGGGGAAGTTGGAGATATTTGCCTGAGGGGGACTGGAAGTTACGTTTCACATTCTTTAGGAGAATGGCCTGATCATAAATCTGCAGGTTTCTTGGAGAAGAGGCAGGGAAGAGCACTATGAGTCTCTCTTATTTAAAGTGTTACCTTTGCAATCATTGCATATTGAAAGAGTGAGAATAAAATTTTCCTTGGAACAAGGAAAAGATGTTTCAGAATAACATAGTAGTTTTGCTAGTATGAAGGAATAGTTAAGGATGTCATTCATTGCATAATTTTTTGTAAAATAATTATTTTCTTGATGAAGTAGGCACTGAAACACATATCTCTCCTCTTTTCAGTTACTGTTTTATACTAAAAATATTATTAAGCAGCCTCTGCAATCTCCCTACTTGGAAGGGAGAATCAAGATACATAATTTCAGAAAAGGATTCATAGAATCATAGAATTGTCTAGGTTGGAAGGGACCTTTAAAGGTCATCTAGTCCAACCATCAACCTAACACTGCTGAAAACCACCACTAAACCACGTCTACCCGTCTTTTAAATACCTCTAGGGATGGCTACTCCACCACTTCCCTGGGCAGCCTGTTCCAATGCTAAACCCTTTCTGTGAAGAAATTTTTCCTAATATCCAATCTAAACCTCCCCTGGCATAACTTGAGGCCATTTCCTCTTGTCCTATTGCTTGTTACTAGTGAGAAGAGGTCGACCCCCACCTCGCTACAACCTCCTTTCAGGTAGTTGTAGAAGGCGCTAAACTAGTGCCATGTAATTGTTACTTGCACTTGTGTGTAGAATACAGTAGAAGTTTTGATGTGATAATTTTTTTAAAACTTCAGTTGGAGACACATAGATTGCTTACATTGCAGCCAACCATTGTTAACCTCAAGACAGATGTGTATTGTAGAAACTAATTAATCACACTGGTCCCAATAACAAAAAACCTGTGTGGTTAGTACCTTTTTAAAAAATATAAGATTTTAAATTGGTCATTATAGAGTCTACATAAAAATTAAGTCCTATGCTTTGGTTGCAAAGTAATGAGGCTGAAAAACAATTGCATGCGCTTGATGAAACTGAATTTGATAGGAATTAATGACTAGCAAAGTGTCAGGGAGCAGCAAGGGCTGGCTGCTCCTGAAGTGAAGGCAAGTTGGAAGCTGAGGGTGATCCCAGCAGGGACAGTGCCCTTGCCGACCAGGTCCCACAGCATCTATACATGAGGAGAGCTGGGTGATGGTAATAGGGTCCATCGACAGTCCCAGACACTGCAAAGCCATGAGACAGGTCCATGGTCCGTCCGGGGAGTCTAGTCAGGAACAAAAGGAACCAGAGACAGGTTTGGAGACAAACTGCAATGTGTGTTTGAAGTCCATCCGGGCAACAGGGTCTAAACAGGACTGGAGTCACACTGAAGCTTGGGTGAGGGGTCTAGCCAGGCTTGGAGACAGGAGCCAGAGCCAGGGCTGGAGACAGGTACACTTAATGATATTGCTCAGGCAAGGACTGAAGACCCAGAGCTGAGCTTAAATGGAGCTCCAGGGCCACAGGCAGGGGGTGTTCATGGAGGCCCTGGATGAGGCTGGTCAGGGCCATTAAGACCTGTTAGTGCCCTCAGGGTCCTGACTCATGGTCTGACAGAGTTTGTCTTCAGACTGTTGATATAAACTGATGAGTTTAAGCTGACTTGGAAACTCGAATTATATTCTTGCATGTAAGATGGCCCCCAACATAAGAAGAACGTGGACCTGTTGGAGCAGGTCCAGAGGAGGGCCACAAAGATGATCAGAGAGCTGGAGCACCTCTCCTATGAGGAGAGGCTGAGAGAGTTGGGGTTGTTCAGCCTGGAGAAGAGAAGGCTCCTGGGAGACCTTATAATGGCCTTCCAGTATCTGAAGGGGGCCTACAAGAAGGCAGGAGGGGCACTTTTTCCACGGGACGGAAGCAATGGAGTAATGGTTTTAAACTGAAAGAGGGTAGATCTAGATAGATATTAAGAAGAAATTCTTTACTGTGAGGGTGGTGAGACACTGGAACAGGTTTCCCAGGGAAGTTGTGGATGCTCCATCCCTGGAGGTGTTCAAGGCCAGGTTGGATGGGTCTTTGAGTAACCTGGTCTAGTGAAAGGTGTCCCTGCCTATGGCAGGGGGGGTGGAACTAGATGATCCTTAAGGTCTCTTCCAACCTAATCCGTTCTATGATTCTGTGGCACCATTGGTGTATCTTCTTTGCATGTAACTCAGTAGGCAAAGAATTATTGAAATATCATGGGAGTTGTTCCAATCAGAGGTGTGTGAAATGGAGGAGTTGGAAATATGTCAGCAAAGGAATGATGTGGACGTGCAGAAGAAGAAAAAAATGGGCCGTAGTGTGATTAAGGTGTGTGATATAATGGAGAGTAGCAAAGGTACCTAATAACTGTCGGAATGGCAACAGTTCAAAGAGGAGTTGAGGAGAAAAACTTGATGTCAGGAAGGAAATTGAAGAGTAGGGTGGTTGAGACAAGGCAAAGTTGACAAAGCAAGGGTGAAATAAAATAATCTGCAATAATATTAGCTAGATTATCCTTTTCTCATCTAGAGCAACTGCTAAGAGCATACAGTTCTGAAAAGTGACCTGCTTCTGTACGTCGTGTTTCATTTGTGAGGCATTTGCCTGTTTCTAAGTGGCTTTTACGAAGTACTACAAACATAAATGAATAGATAGCTCTTAAATACATTTTTTCATAGCTGTCCAATAACTGAAGCTTACTAGTCAAATAGATCCATTGACTCCCGTGAGCCATTATAAACCAAGATGTAGTTTTCAAGTAACACTTCAAAAGGATTCTTTTTTGTACTATAGTTCAATAGTTTACAGTTGAAATGTTTGAGGGCATTAAATAAGAAAGAACATGCCTTAATTTATATGTCATGTTTTATTGACCTTGCTATTACCTTAGATTATTAGATTAAGTATTACTTAAATCTGTAAACTCAGTCAAATAGAAAGGCTAAATCAAGAGGAAAGGACTGTACTATGCCATAAAATAGTTTGCAAGCACAGAGGAATCTTTAGTCTTTTTTTTTGTTTAATTTTACATAATTCAAAGGCTCTTGTTCAAAATGTGTAGACTCCCTAAGACAGAGGTGGGTTGTGGAATGTTAGTTTCATTCCTCACAGTTTTGGAATTGAACCCTTTGACTTTTCTTGTTCTTACTATAAAGAGAGCACAGTTTTTAGTTATTGTCTAGTTGTATGAATGCCTGAATGTGTATGTGTGGGGAGAAGTCTGACATTTAGAAAGCACAAACAGAGCAAATATGTCACCTGTGTATTTTGTCTTTACTCCCTACCTAACTTTTTCTTTTTCCTTTTTAGCTTTATAACTAGATAACATAAAATTCAGTTGATACAGGCTGTGCAGCATTTCTAGTATTATTTGTTTTTTGGCTGACTTGCCTACAAGAGGTTTCCTCTGGTCCGTGGGGAATCTGCCATTCTCAGATTGTGATTTGAGGTTAATTTTTAAGATTAAGTCTTCTGGTTTGGAGAGTAGCATGTAATGAAATTGCTGATCAGCAATTGTAGTTCAGTAGTTCAGGGCTCCTCTGTCACCTGACAGCAGCATCTTATAAATTATATATTCTATTGTGGGAGAATTTTTAGAGATCAGTGGTCACCCTGTGAGCATCCCAAGCACTGAGAACTTGTTGACGACAGTGTAAGCTTCAAGGAATGTCAAAGGTCAAATTGTGTTTTGTGAACGGCTGAGTTATGTGGAGGGAGGAAAGAACTGTTGCTGAATGTACCGATAAGCAGGATTTTTGAGTAAAACATAGTAGTAGATAACTATGCGAGTGAACAGCTGGGGCTAGCCAATCATATAGTAGAGATGCTTGTTTGAACTATGCATGTAACCAATTATTGCTTGAGTGTTGCGTGGCGCGGGAGAAAATTGTCTATATTAGCTGAGCTATCTGTGCAATAAAGTGGCATTTACCCTGATCATATTGGTCGTGGTGTATCTGTCCGAGCTTCCGCGTCAACAAGTGGTGCCCGAAAGAGGGACCCTCAGTTCAGCGTTGGATATTCTGACGACCTGACGGGAAGAGGGGTCGGAAAGGCCGGTC